>NW_027493119.1:0-391035 GCF_021521415.1 Bidens hawaiensis | reverse complement strand
CGTTTGATGTTTGATTAAAGTTACTAGATTTATAAATATAATCCTAGAGATTAATACGAGTTAATGGGTTGTTAATTGACAAAATAATTCACATATTAATGTTTAGCAATAGTGGAGAAGACGTTTGGGATAAATTAACGGATCGATCGAACGTTAAGACGATGTTTGGGTTATCTCCGGCGCCGATTTCTGGCCGCCAGAGTTTCTCACCGGAAAAAAAACGTATGTAAAAGGGGGGGGGGGGCGATTGGGTTTGGGGTTTATTATAATAATATTTTTTTAAGCAATTTACGTAATGCCCCCCTCAAGTTCCCAATTGATTTAATTTCGGAATTTAAAATATAATTACATTAGTAACCCTTGAACTTTAGAATATATTTAATAAATGGATTACAAGTTAGCATGTTTTGGATTATTTTCATGTTATACTTGGATAGCTCGGGATTCGTTTAAGTAAACTTTAATTACCGTAGTTTTGTAATGTAAACGAAACGAATAGAAAACGATTGAGTTATAACTTGAATTGTTGAGAATATTGTATAGATAATATACAAAATATATGAATACATCAAGACATCATAAGATGATACTTGAAATATATATTTCTATTAATACATATATTTATAATTAAAAACCAGAAATTTTAATCGGGTTGGATTTTCGGGTTCGAAAAGAAACAACTTTTGAAGATTGCGTCCCAAAATTAAAATAAAAATAAATATTATAAAAGAGAACAACTAATATACGGAGTTTGTTAGAAATATTTAACAGTTTTTATACATATATAATTAAAATAAGATAACGCCGATCTTTGAATTACATGAAAGAACGCCACAACTGAAAATATGACAATGACACTTATATATAGGTTGTACCCGCAGCGTATCCACCACATCCTTAACATATTGTATTTGTCCTGTTCCCCAAAATCATTCCAGGTTCCGAGTTATTTCACACAACCGGACTTATTATATTTTCCATGCGAGGACTTTGATAATTCTTTGTCGACCCATAATTACCTCTATCATCGGATGGTCCATATAACTTGCTATATTGTGTGTTTTAAGACATAGACCTTAAATAAATAAATAAACTTTTCATATATAGCGTTGAAAATAAAAAATAATGAACTAAAAGGGTAAAAACATTACAAACACATTGATAGACCATTAAAGCCAATGACAACGCGAAAACTCTAAATCAAGTATATAAAGATCATCGTGTCTAAACCAAGTAAACGATTTTGAAAATGAAATAAACAAGGTAATGAAGTCAAAGAATGAAACATTTAGAATTATGAACATCGTAACATGAGATTGAAGTAATGGGGTCGAGAATAACGTGGTAAGTAAACGTAGCATTTAACCAATGGAATATGAACATGCAATTTGATAACGCACTGGGTTCGATAATAGCTTTGATAAATGAAACTTTTAAGTAACAAAATATCATGATGTTTAACAAATGGAAATCTCCGAATGAATTGCAATGAAATTAACGGTAACATTGAAATGAAATAAAGTGAACATTACAACGTATAAATTAATAATTTGAAATAAAACGGATAAAAGAAATTATATTATCACAATATTAAAGTCCATTAAGTTTGTGAAAGAAAAGTTTCCAATAGCAACATTGAGTTTATCAAAGTAAGTAGTTGAAACCTCGAAATTAAAATAAATCGTTGGTCTGAGTTAAAAAATAACGAATTGATTCAAATAAAAACTTTGAGTGGAAAGAGAACAAAAATTACCAAAACGATTCGTGTAAAATAAACATAACATAAACTCATCATGTACTTGGGACACAGTTCCGGTTCAAAGTAAACGAATTTATTTAGAGAAATTCGGTCACAAGTATTCAAATGTAGCAATAAAATGAAGATACGGTTTCTATTAGGTAACTATGTACACATACATGTTCATGGCCCCCATTTTCACTTAATGGTTACGTTGATGGGAAATTGGTCATAGATCCCGAGGTAAAAAAAGTAAAACGAAAAAAATGTGACTAGGAATGATGTTCGAATTTGCATTTCGTAAAGTACAAAGGAATATGGATCAAAGATCAATGAAAAACCGAAATAAAATTCGTAAACATTATTCTAAAAGGTGAATATAAAAATCACTTTAGGTAAGTCTGAAAAAGTACGTGAAGGGGAAATTAAAGAAAAGAAAATGCGACTTGCGACGTTTATCTTCTCGAGTGTTGGTGGTATGAGAATTGACGTAGGAGGTGTTGTCATGTTCTCTTAGCTGAAACTCAATGTTGTTAATGAAAGGGAAAGAAAGGGAGGGATATAACATATATTTGAATTTACAAAAATCGGTTGTAAATCGTGATATTTTTATATCTCATGGTGAAATAAGATTTATTCTATTTTTATTTAGGCAAAATTTTTTAGCTATCACTAAGACTTGCAAGTTTCATGAAATCTTAAACGTAAAAACAAATGTTTCTTTTGACCAATTACATAGGAAAAATAATTGTCAGTTTACTTGACTTGTTGAATGAAAAATAGTCTCAAAGGGGCTTAAGACTTGCTTGAAACAAAAAATTTACTTTAAATATATTGTTTGAAAGAATAATTATATTGTTAATAGTGCTGACGATGGTATTTGGAATAATAATATTACTAATAATAATAATAAAAATATTAACAATAATAATAATAAATATTTTAATAATAATAATAATATTGATAATTACCGTAATAATAATAATAATAATAATAATAATAATAATAATAATAATAATAATTACGATGATGGTACTAATAACAATGGTAGTAGTAATATGAGTAATGATGATAATATTAATAACTTTAATAATAATAATATAGATATAATAAATTCTTTTTAAAGAAAATCTATTTGACTTGACTGAAAGTTAAAAATAACTTAGGATTTGGGATTAGGCGCGAGGTGTTAGTAAAATAAATAAAATTTATGAAAGTATGCGAAAGAAAATATAGACGAGTTTGATGAGTTTTGTAAAAAAATCTAAGTACTGAAACCGAAAAATCGTTATAAGGTCGACAAAGGATGCGGGGGTTAAGGTATTGCATGGCGGAAACAAATTAGGCCTTCCAAAATATGGCGGGTGTGCTAGGTTCACCATAATGATAATAGGCTTGAAGCATGAGGTCAAGCATATGATTGAGACAAATGGTTAGATAATGGTCTTGCAGATGGGTGGGTTGGCGTTGAGTTTGGGTAGACTTTAGAAATAGTGGAAATTGAATCTACCACAAAGTGAAATATAACAACATTTCAGAGAAGTAAGGTGGTGGGATTTTCGCATACTATACAAAGGGTGTGTTTATGCGCGAGGCTTTTCGGTTGGGTTTAGTTTGAGTTTCCAAGAATGGTGCTGGGTTTTAATTTGAATTCACAATAGCGATGAATATGGGTACGGTTAAACGTGGGGTGATCGATATCACGGAGGCCAATTGCTTGCTAACTTGGGTTGTCATTTTGCGGTTTGAGTGAGGAAACTTGGAAAACGAGAAGGCATGAAATGTGAAGAATTTGCGTGACTTAGGATGTAAGTATGAAAACGACTAATAGATACATCAATGAAAACATGTAAAGAAAAGAAATCGTGTGAAACAAAATTTGAACTCGAAATTGGAATTCTCATATGAGACTTCTTGATTTTTCACATTTCAATAAACGCAAATCTCATAAATTGTTTAATAAACATATGGAAAAGTATTAAACTTAACAATAAATAGTGAAATCAATTGTAAATCGAGTTTTCACGTACCACCATGACATTTTGAATTTTCAATTCTACAACGCAAGGGTAAATGAATATAGAAATAAGGTGATCGAATTGAAATTCGACCATTCATGTATCACCATGACCTTTCGAATTTTCAATTCTAAAACGTAGTAGTAAATGAATAAAATAATATAGTAATCGAATTGAAATTCTACCATTCATGTATCACCATGACCTTTCTAATTTTCAATTTTTAAACGTAATTGAAAAGTAAATAAGTATTCATATTGAAATTCAACTATTACCTTTTGAACTTTTAAAACTTTAAATCTTAAATAAATATATAAATGAAGAAAATGAGTTGAAACTTGACTATTCTCGTATCAAAATGCATAATTAAATCGAATCGAAAGCTGAGTATTTGTGTATCACCACGATTTGACAGACTTTTAGTTAACACATATTATAAAACATAGAGAGTCGGAAGTCACACGTCGCATGAATCACCATGACTTGTATGACATCCTAAGAGTGTAACAATATTCTTTTCACAAAGAGAACATGATCACATTTGAAAACTTAAAGTTGTAATTCATATGGCGTTGAAAGTGGTATGCTTTGGCTTAATAGAGTTCATGCCCTTTCCTAACTCTTCAGGTAAGCAACCAGGTCCTGCGTCTGATTGGGATTTCTACGCATTGCTTATCCTTAGGTTTCAATAACCTTGGTGTCAAGAGTTCGGAAAACAAGCACGTCCCCCTTACAGTCTACTGCATACGCCATAACGAACCATTTTTAAGAAGAAGAAATATCGGACAACCAAAAATCAAAAAATCTTATTATTGAAATTGTAAATCATTGCGTTAGGCATAAGCATTGGACTGGTGTGCGCTTGTGTAATTCAAGTAATTGAATCATCAGTATAATAGTATCAAGTAAGTGCTTCGAACAATTACATAAGGTTCACGTAATTTCTAATCATGCAACCCTAACATAATTAAAGTAAGCTATACCAACTAGAACACTAAGTCTAATGTCCTATCTTATAGTCACGGCTCTAATACCAATCTGTAACACCCTGGCTAAAGCGGAATACGCCTGAGTGTGACGTACAGATTGCTCAAAACACACTGTGACACTATTAGGTGGCAATATTACCATTAATTGATTTAAACAACTAGTACACAAGTTTAAAACAAGAAATACAAGTAAAATACAAGAACAATTAGCTACTTGTCCATTTATTAATATTACCTAAGTTCTAGTGTCTTCTTCATTTTATCCTCTAATAATTGTACCTGTAACATATATATAAAATAAAGTCAACTAAATGAATAGTTGGTAGTTCCCACAAGTTTTGATATAAATACATAAAAGTCTATAATTCCATGAACAAGTGTACATGAGCAAGTAAAGTCCTTTCCAGTTGGGATTGTGCACAAACATACTCAGATAATAGCGCAAGTAGGTGTCTTTTCCGTAGGTAACAACCAACGTATTCGGATCAGGGGTCCCTATTCCACTCATAACAACGAGGTCCTGAGTGCATAGGGGGCGTATGATTATACTTAATGAGGAAACCATGAGCACGTAATCTTTGAGCAAGTAAGCACAAGTCCATGTAACGAATTGTAGTTTGTAAATAATGAATAAAAGAAACTGTGATGTTAATAGGATATATATGTTACCCCCAAAAGTAATAAAAAGGTAAAAAGGGGGGTGTGAGAAACTCACCTTGGAGTTGAAGACAAACTTGAAATAAAACCGAAAGTGCTTAAATGAAACCGAAGCAATTCAACGTCACGAACTAGAAATAAAAGTACAAAATTAATTATTACTAGGGACTTAAAAAGTAAATAGATAGGGTTTTCGGGAATGAGACGTGTTGAATGTATATTTAATTAGGGAGTTGGATATTATAATATGATTTTATACATTAACGAATTTTAACAAATTTATTAATAAAATAATTAATTAATATCAGTTTACATTACGAGTTTGAAATTTATAACGATTATGAATTATGCATCTTTAATGGAGTTTTAGCTTAAAAATAATTATGTTAGCGTATTATAAAGTTTAACGAAATAATAGTTTTTAATATAATATTGATTGGGTTTTCACGAACGTTTAATAACACAAAAGTCGGTTTCTTAGGCGAAAAGTGATAAATATGATTTATATCTAATATTATTTAACTTGAAATAATTTTATTAAATTTATAAAGATTATAAATTTAATTATTGATTTATAAAAAAAATAAAAGATAAAGGTTTTGAAAAACTAATACTAAAAAAACGGCCTGACCCGGGTTTGAAACCGGGTCCTTCTGCCTACACTCACATGAACTAACTAATGAACTAGATTGTTTGTTTGTTAAAAGGTCAGAAACAAAAATATTTATACTAACATTAAAGTTCATCATTTTCATCAAACCCTAGATTCTCAAATCTGTTAACTTGTTTTATGTTTGATCGAATTAGGTTAGGGGGTTTTGATTTGTAGGTGAAGACAAACATAAAATATATAACAAATGCTTGATAAGGTTATGGATTGATGGATAACCATACTCGCCGGGAAAACAAACTTTAACAAACAAATTACTGATTACAGAGAGTATTTTAGTGTATATTGATGTTTAGAAAGAGTTTAGTTGAAGATTAGGATCCTTTTTATGGTGCTAATTGGAATGTTTGGTGTTTAATTCGAGTTATTAGATTTATGAATATAATCCGACGGGTTAGAGATTAATAAGAGTTAATGGGTTGTTAATTGACAAAATAAATCATATATTAATGTTTAACAATAGTGGAGAAGACGTTTGGGATAAATTAATGGATCGATCGAACGTTAAAATGATGTTTGGGGTTTTCTCCGACGCCGATTTTCGGCCGCCGGAGTTGCTCACCGTAAAAACTTAAGTAAAGTGGGGCGGGGGAATGCTGGGCTTGGGGTTTTATTATAATAATAATATTTTTTAAATAAATTACATATTGGCCCCCTCAAGTTCCTAATTGATTTAATTTCAGAATTTAAAATATAATTACATTAGTAACCCTTAAACTTTAGAATATATTTAATAAATGGACTACAAGTTTGTATGTTTTGGATTATTTTCATGTTATACTTGGATAGCTCGGGATTCGTTTAAGTAAACTTTAATTACCGTAGTTTTGTAATGTAAACCAAACGAATAGAAAATGATTGAATTATAACTTGAATAATCGAGAATATTGTATAGATAATAAACAAAATATACGAATACCACGAGATATCATAAGATGAAACCTGAAATATATATTTATATAATACATATATTTATAATTAAAAACCAAAAATTTTAAATCGGGTCGGATTTTCGGGTTTAAAATGTCACGATTGTTATATAGCGAATGAGTCATTCGCTATACTATTTTGGTTATTTATGTAATGAAGACGAATGAAGGCCATTCGTTACGGATCGTGTAAAGAATGACATTCGTTTTCTATATATAGGGTGTTAAGCAAATGTATAATTTAAGTGTTTTTTAAAGTAATTTCTCTCTTGTCGTTACTCTGCTAAATTGTTCTCTCAAAAACACTTCGTTACTATTAATCAGATCCAATATATATAAACACATATCACATAACTAGATCCGGTATTCAATTGATATGACGTATTTGATCAATTGAAGCTCTATAGTGTTCTCAAGTGGCATCAGAGCATACCAGGGTTATTTTGTTTATGTTAAGGTATTGATCATGAATTGACTGATTACTTATAGTTTGATTCAATTAATTATAGATTCGATACTCTATTATCAGTTTTCATTTATTTATCATGATTGAGATGTTAACTGGATGATGATTTGATTGGATTTCGTTTTAGTTTTGGTAGTGTGTGATCTGTAGTGATTGAATTGGATTATTGTATTGGTAGGTTATGTAATTGGTTTGAATTTGGGTGGTAAATAAACAGAGGTTTCTGTTTGTGTTTAATTTGGAATGGTTATGGATGTTCAGAATGGTTTGGAATTGTTCGCGGTGATCGAGACGAATTGATTAAGCTATAGATGGTGTGATTTGCTAAGTTTTGAGTGATTAATCCATAAGTTTGTGAAAGTTTGGATTGAAATTTGGATCTAGGAATTTCCAGATATGGAAATCATCTTTGAAGATTTGAAGATTCATATGCTTATTTGTTATAATGGATTTGGTCATTCGCTATAAGTTTAATGTTCATTAATTATTAAAGTATAACTGATTCGTGCCACGTGTCAAGTTTTTTACAATAGAATAACAAACTCATTCGCTATTGTAGCTGATTCGTTATTAGCTATTCGCCATTTGAAGTTCATCCGCCATCATTCATTCGTTATCCTGTGAATACTCATTTGTCATCATAACGAATTCATTACAAACCATTCATCAACCATTCGTCAACCATTTTTTAACCATTCATCAATCCATTCGTTAGTCATTCGTTAACTCTTTCGTCAAAAGTTATACTCATTTGGCTTCCCATTTCTTTATAGATTTATTATTTTAATCCTTTATGTTTGAATTTTGTTAAGTTTAAACTTTTAAAATGGCTGGTTACCATGCACTAGCTTCTTAGAACATGTTGATGCATCAAATGTAACATCTCGATGCTGAAATTGGATCTCATTCGAAATGTACACGTTGAATGAAATTTAGTGATTTTGCTTGTCTCAGAGCACATCTAGGGTCTGTACACCCTGATTGTTCACGATGGTCTTGATGATGTATACAATGTTCCTATGCTTGGTAGGGGAACTACGGGGTTTACACCAAAAGCTTTCTCCCAATACTCTCAAGAAGAAAAGAAAGCTCTTGAGATTGAAACTAAGGATTATTCCACTTTAACTATGGCATTACCTGACAATATTTTTCATCAAGTGGGAAGTATTAAAATTTGTGCCTCCATGTTTCAACATATCAAGATGAGAAGTATGGGTAATACTGAGGAAAGTAAAAATGTGATGTTAAAGTTTCAATTTCGAAACTTTAACTTATTAAAAGTAGAGATTGTGGAAGAATGCTTACAAGATTCAATCATCTTATTGCTGAGATGAATAGGTTAAAAATGGAACCAAATGAGGTTGATAAGATTGACACTGTGAAGAATGCTCTTCTAAGCTCCTATTTAACATTTCTCATGGTACTTAAAGAAAATAGCTTCTTTAAAAATAATGATTTTACTGCAATGGAGTTAATGCAAAAGATTGAAGATAGAGAGTATGATTTAAAATGTCAAAAGTCATCGAAAGAAACTCAAGACCCGACATTATATGTAGTTTTCTTACCTTTGAGTAGTACTGCCGCTCCAATTAATGCATTTCTAACTCAAACTGCATAAGAGGGGTCATCTTCCTATAGTGATCCGAATGTATGTTTCATGTCTTCTAGGATCAATGACATACCTATTGGACCGACTTCAAAAGCTTTCATTGCTCCACCAACTGTAAACATGAAGGAAGTTGAACAAAATTTTACTTTTCTTTGTGCATTTATGACGTCATATGAAAACTTGGTGGGTAGCAAGATTGCTACAAGTGAGTTGACTGATGAGGATTAATATCAGATTGATACTGATGATCTTGAGTTAATGGGTCTCAAATGGAATATGGCTATGAAAGTACAAAAGGTGAAAAAGTTCATGCAACGAATTGGAAAAGATTTACCATCATTGAACAAACGCGTTGGTTTTGACAAATTGAAAGCCAAATGTTACAATTGCCAAGAGTTTGGTCACTTTGCTAAGGAATGTGATAAGCCAAAGAAGGAATACAATGGTCCTCGTTCTCAAGACAGAAGTTCTGGAAAGACCTTTAGTGAGGTGAAAGATAAACCTTCTAGGGGAGATTCTTCAAAGGCTGCGAGATCACAAGCTTTACTCACACCTTACGGGATAGATTGGAAACAACAAATGTTGGGAAATGGAGGTCAAGCTAATCTAGCAATGTTTGAACACATTGAAGATTTTCAAGATGCAAGTGGAATAGAGTTGATTTCTAAAAGTGAAGTTGACACTAAACCAAATTATGATGTTTCTAGCTAAATGATTCCGACTACTTTTTCTTGCATGGCTAAGTTTGACGAGGTTAGTTCTTCTTCTGATTCTAAATTATCAGACAATGTGTTTTGTTCTAATTGTGAAACAGTAAAGTCTAAAATTGATTTAATTAATGCTCATAATGATTCATTAATGAAAGGACTTACTTCAATCAAGGATACATATAGATAATAATTAGAGTCACAAATGAAAGCCATAGAAAAGATTGAGGGATTGTCTACAAGTAATCATGGTTTGAAAGCGGAACTTTCGGTGAAAATGACCATTAATGATAAACAACTTCAAGAAATTCTCAAACATAGATCTAAAATAGCCGATCTTGAAAATGAAGTTCTAGAGTTGAAAAGAAAATTGGAAAAAATTAGAAACTCATCCTTTTTGTTGAAGGAAATAATTGAAGTATCTGGTAAACAAAAAGGTTCTACAAAAGGTTTAGGCTTTGTTGAAGTTCCTCCACCGTTTCATGATGATTATTCCCAAAATCTGTTGGTGGGAAAAAAAGAAATTATTACTGAACCTGTTATTCATGAGGAGAAACCTAAAAAGGAAAAAAAGTCACTGTTCAAAATTCTACTCAAGAACATCTTATTCAAAGTAGCAAAGTTTTTGTTGAGAATGTAATCATTGAGGACCTCATGAATTTGTACACAAAAATCAGAACATTCCACGTTCAAAAATCACATTGTATGTGAACCTCATGAATTTGAGGAAGCTGTGTATTGTTTAAGTACGTTTAATATGAATTTTCCATAACCTTCAAAGGCTAAGACAAAGAAATCATCTAAACCAAAGAATTCTGATGAGGATTTGATGCGTTTAATTAATCTAGCTTCTTTAAATGAAAACACTGGTCATGTGTTTAAGTTAAAAGTTCTTAGAAAGGTATTCGCTGAGAAAGACATTCCTCATAATTTAATCAAACCAGAGTTAATTGAGAGTGTCTTAACAATGATACTTCAAAAGTAGAAGACCTTCAACATGCATTTGCTAAATCAAAAGTATCAAACACAACAGATTCATTGATTAAAGCAAAACAATTGTTAAATTCTGTGAAAAAAGTTCAGTTTGTTAATTCAACTGGAACTGGCACATTACAAAGTTTTTCTGATTGTTTAAATTTATTTTTTCATGAAAAAGAAATCTATTACGTTTGATGACTTGAACAAAATGCATGTTTATGGTATGTCTAATCAACCTTTGGTTGAAACAGTTTCTGTTAAACCACAAGGTACGTTTGTTGACATGAGAACTTGTTTTTTTATGTGGTGAACGTGGTCATGTTGTAAGAAACTGTGGAATGAAATATTCATCCTTTCATCAAGGAACAAGCAAAACCCGTTCCTTTGGTTAAAGAAATTTTGAAAAACCCATGCCTGGTGATTATGAGACTCACATCACTTTTCAAATGTGAATCCACGCAAAGTGATTCATGTTGGTGAAAGCTCGAGTAATTTAAAACCCAAATTTCTTCCTACGGAACCAATTTGTAAAAATGTGAACGCAATTGTAGTTCAAGTTGCGTATTTGAGACGAAAGTTGTAAAGGCATGTGATTTATTCACAAGCAGCTAAACCGTATTTGGATTAGATCAAAATTAACTCTTCAAGTGAAATTAAAGAGGTGCCTAAGACTGAGGCCTGGGCTACCTTTTTGAACTAATCATTTTACCTCTATGTGCAGAGCTCATCCAAGACTATGTCTGGTGAAAGTAGATTATGGATAGTGTATGCTCTCGTCATATTACCTACAACATCAACCTTTTAACAAATGTCAAGAATATCAGGGAGGGTATGTAGCTTTTGCGGGTAATTCTAGGGGAATGATTACAAAAGAAGGAGATGTTTCAAATGGTCGTATTACTTTTGAGAAAGTTAATTAGTGTGATAAAGTATATCACAATTTGTTGAGCGTGTCTAAAATTTGTGATAAAAAGTATACCACTGTAACAACTCGGTTTGTCCATTTATATTAACCCAACCCAAGAATCGGATCCAAACCTGTTAACCCGATTCATACTTGTAAACCGTAACCTATATGAATTCTTGGGCCATAATCTTTGAACTATTATCGAAATTGATCTTATAAAATCGTTTATCGATCAAAAACGAATTTATATCACGGTTTAATTGGAAAAATAATCTTGTCTTTGATCTTGATCTTGATTTCAAGCCAAATATAATAAACCGACATACAAATTGATATATATACATCATAATAATGCAATTAAATGCTCCGACATCTTCTTTATACAATCACGATTCGAAACCCTAACCCTAATCGCATTCAGATTGTCTTTAGGGTACTGCCCGTCATCATCATTAGCCGCGACAACGTAATGGCCGTTCACCATCAATACGCGATCGGATCTGGTTATTTAGATATGCTTATAGTTCGTTTAAATCGGTATTTCATTAACCCTATGCTTAATTGAATAAACAATAACGGATTGATCGATTTTGGGAATTAGGGTTCATAGTTAATTTGGGGTTTTTCTGGGCTGCTATATGTAATATAATTTTATAAACTTTAAACCGACAGACATCCCAACGCAGTTGGTTAATGTTGTGTGTGTCTAACTCACTGAACCGGCCAGGGGCGCGGGTTCGAGCTCGCTGGACGCGGTTTGTTACTTTATTTTTTTTAATGGATTTTAAATGTTTTGTGACTAATATTAATCATTATTAAATATTAAGTAAACCTAATTTTATAAAACCGACAGTTTTGATTCACGTTTTTATCAATTAATCTCGTTAAGTGTTCGTATGTATATATGTATGTATGTATGTATGTATATCTATATAATTATATAGGTGTGAAGTATTGTAAACATATATAATAGTAAACTTTAACTTATTTAAATCCGACATTATCATTGGGGATTCTTGTCGTTGTACGTCTTTATAAACTTATTATTATTTTATATATTATATGTATTCTTGTTAAACGAAAATATAATAAAACATATTAAACGTATTAGACTAATTAACTATATTTTACCATTGGGTTTCGTTAAAGATTCTAAAATATAAATCTTATTATAATCAACTATTTAAATGTTATTATTATATATCATAATTAAACATTTAAACGTTTATTATTATATTATATCGTAACTCGTATTTATTTAAATTAATTATTCATAACTTAGATTATATGATCAGAAAATAATTCTTTTAATTTAAATAATGACTAATAATATTATTTTCATAATAACAAGTAATCCTTAAATATCAATCGTACAATCAATAACGTATTAAATCACGAACATAACTTAAATCACATCAAAATCCTAAATTCATTATACGCTTTATCTCATTATTAATTAATTCATAATATTATATTATTTAATTAGGAATCATTATGAATCTCGAAGTGGTTTAACTGCTCTCATCCTCACTTATCTTTCGTTCATCCGATCAGGTGAGTATTTCATTCCCCTATTTTACTTATTTTAACCGTTTTGGGGACATATGCGTTCGTATATATTTTTATATTATATAGTACTCAACCACAACTGTTTATCCTTGTGTATTTATCAGTTTGCCTAACTTTCTTATTTCGGCAACCGTTGTCCATTTTATGGCATGGTTTAGTCCTTGCTTGGTAACCAATGTCCATTTATATGGATTGGTTGAGCCTTTTTTTATGGTTGATTTCTTTATGGTTTGCTTTCTTTATAGTTGTTTGATTGTTACGTGCTATGGCTTATCTGTATATCTCACAAGAACAGTTTGCACTTTTACTTATTTTTATATAGTGTCTCAAATCTGGTGATTTAGTCACTCAACATTATGTTGACAAAACCTATTTTATTTTTAACGCATATGCAGGTTATCGTGTGATATGATTTTCAAGCTTGTATTTGAAGAAAACTTAGGTTGCATGCTAGAGAAGAAGATACAAGAATTAGAATATTGGATTTTGTTTTATTTGATTCAATTTAATTTATGTACTTTGGTTAACTTGATGTAAATGATTATTTAATTATATCTAATAGATATTGTCACATTTCATAATGCATGATAGTACCTTTGAAAAGCTGTGGGCAATCAGTTCGCACCCCGGCATTTTCGCCAGAGGTTGGGGTGTGACAACCACTGTATTTATTGACAAGTAGTGCACAATACTTAAACCAGGATATGCCATTCCAGAAGACATGGTTGTTATGCGATCTCCTCGACCAAATGATATTTATGTACTGAATTTGAGTACTAAGGTATCTACTTCTGTTGAAACGTGTTTTGTCTCAAAAGCAACCGAGAAAGACTCTATTATGTGGCATATGCGTATGGGCCACATTCATGTCAGAAAGATGAATTATCTGATGGCAAATGATCTGGTTGATGGGGTTTCCCTGAAACACTTCAAGCTGACCGATCACTATGTTGCATGCAAAAAAAGCAAACATAAAAAGAAGTCACACCTGTCTAAGTTAATTAATTCCATTGATACCCCTTTGGAACGACTTCATATGGATTTGTTTGGTCCTGTGAATCGTGTGAGTATTGCTGGAGATCAGTATTGTCTAGTTGTCGCTGATGAGTATTCAAGATATTCATGGGTGTTATTTATGAGTTCAATATATCTGACACCTATTCTTGTGTAAAATCTAATCACAAAGATCGAATCACTGTATAAACATAAAATGAGACGTATTCAGAGTGATAATGGTACGGAGTTCAAAACACTATAATGGATTTCTTTGGCATTCAGAAAGGAATTCATCGAGAATATAGTGCGCCATATGTATCTTAACAGAATGGTGTTGCTGAAAGAAATAACCGAACACTGATTAAAGCTGCACGAACAATGTTGGCCTATTCTAAACTTCATGTCCAATTCTGGAATGAGGCAGTGAATACTGCTTGATACATGCTTAATAGTGTTCTGACAGTGAAGAAGCTATAAAAGACAAGTTATGAGCTTCTAAACAATCGTAAACCTAATTTAAAGTTTTTAAAACCATTTGGGTGTCCTTGCACCATGTTGAAAAGAGAGGCGGGGAAATTAGAGGAACAAGCAATTGAAGGTTATTTCATGGGTTATGCATCACCTAAGAAACGAGTCTTCAATTTTACATTGGGTTGTGTTGAAGAGTGGTACCAAGTTGATTGTTAACGATACACAATACCTCCGGCTGGCAAAGGGCCTGATTGGATGTTTGACTATGAAAGTTTATTTAATTCGTTTACTCCAATAGTTGATCAACCTGATGAAGACTTGGTGCGTGCTTACTTAGAAGATCAATTTTTAACACCAAGGCCTACAGTTTCTAATTATGATGATGTTCCACAAGACGATCTTCCTGATACGTCTGTTGTTATCTCTATTTCGTCAGATGATGTTCATTTTGTTGATTCTTCTTCAGCTCCATTTCCTGAAAGTCATGAGATTGGTGAGTCGTCTTATGATGTTGAAGAGAATCTGACTAATTTAACTAATAATGTTGTTGTACATGAGAATCCGACACTTCGAATTCACACGTTTGATCCCCAGGACAACATCATTGGTGATCTTGATATTGGTATGCAAACACGTCATTAGATTGCTACTTCAAGTGACGTTAATGTATTGTGTGCGTATGCTGATATGCATTCATCGGGAATTATGAATCTCGCAAAATACACTTGATTTCGGTCTCATATGGAACCAACAAGTTTTCGTATGGCGCTTGAAGATTCTTCATGGGTAGAGGAAATGCAAGAAGAGTTGTAACAGTTTAATCGACTGGGTGTATGAGATCTCATTGACAAGCTTGCTAGAGTTAAGAAGCCTATTCCAACCAAATGGGTATTTAAATGCAAAAAGGATGATCTTGGGGTCATCGTTAGAAATAAAACACGTTTTGTTGTGCAAGTATTTCATCAGCAAGAAGGGATATACTACACGGAAGTATATGCTCAAGTTGTTCGATTGGAGGCTATACGAATACGTTTGGCCTATTCAGCTTTCAAGATTATTAAAGTTTATCAAATTGATGTCAAGAGTATGTTTCTCGATGGGGAACTTAATGAAGAGGTATTTGTGTTGCAGCCTCCTGGTTTTGAAGGTCCAGATTATTTAAACCGTGTTTACAGATTGAACAAGGCTCTTTATGGTCTACACCAAGCCTCGAGAGCTTGGTACAACACACTTGCTGACCATCTAACCGATAATGGCTTCAAATGAGGAACTGTTGACTATACTCTCTTTTATAAGAATGTCGGTGACGATTTGCTCCTCGCCCAAATAGATGTCGATGACATCATAACTGGTTCTACAAACGACAAGCTATGTAAGGAGTTTGAGAAGTCGATGCAGGCAAAATTTGAAATGAGCTCGATGGGGGAGAAGAATTTCTTCTTAGGGTTGAAGGTTCATCAGTCTGACGCTGGAATTTTTATTCATCAGGAAAAATATGTGAATGATGTCTTGAGCCGATTCAAGATAACTACCAGAAAAATCCCTTCGACGCCTCTTCCCGTGGGTCACAATTTGCCACCAGACGAATTGGAGAATACCGTTGATCCAACCCTTTACCGATCAATGATTGGTTGTTTAATGTATTTAACTGCTTCTCATCCTTATATCATGTTTACTGTTTGTTTGTGTGCCAAGTATCAATCGAGTCCCCAAGTGACTCATCTGGCGGTGGTTAAACGTATACTTCACTATCTGAGGGGTAATCCTGACACCGAGTTATGGTATCCCAAGGATGATTGCGTTGAACTCACTGCATTTTCAGATTCTGATTATGGAGGATGCAAAATCAATTTCAAATCTACTACAGTGGGTTGTCAAATTTTAGGAAGCTGCCTTGTTTCCTGACAGTGTAAGAAGCAGACAACGGTCTCCACTTCAACCGCATAAGCAGACTACGTGGCAGCCTCGAGTTGCTGTTCACAGGTTCTTTGGATCCAGCAACACTTGCGGGATTACGGTTTGAATTTTCTTAATACTCCCATTTTTATTGATAACTCTGCTGCTATTAGTATCACCAAGAACCCCGTGCACCACTCAAAAATTTCAAAAATATTTTTGCACACTTTCGTAGAAAGTTAAGCTAGTTACTCAAATTTAAAGGACATATACTTGTATATGTTTGGTCCTGATATTTACTTGTAGATATTTGGGATAGCCATTTACCTGAAAATGGAAAGTAACCGGGGCGACTGTTGTGTGTTTTTATTTATATCTTTCGCTGAAAATTATGTCGGTTATTTAAGTTTGTGGAACATGTATACATGTTTGGTCCTGTTATCTACCTTTTGTAAGGCCCTGATCCCGGTGCCTCACTTTGGACGTTGGATTTACTCAGAAAAACAGTTCTAAATATCAGAGTTAATTAAAACTTTTGAGGAAAAATATAAACGTCAACCATTCATTACAAACATCCATAACTTGTCTTTTAAAAATATAACATAAAACATAGTATTTCAAACATCACGACCAATCTTCAGATTCCAGCCTCTTCAGATCATGCCATGTGTCTTCCTCAAACCAGTTGTCTCAGTCGATTAACCTGCGTGCATACTAAAAGTCACCTATGCTGAGTGAGTACTAGTTAATCATACAACATACAATACATTCATAACTACGTACTTCCATACGTACTTCATACTTTCAAAATTCGTTCATAATATACATACTTATCTTCGTACTTTATTTTAAACTCTACTATACATTATTCTATTCCGCCTCGGTATTATCAGGGTCAGGTCCCTTTTTCCGCCTCGGATATTATTAGGGTCCGGTCCCTTTTTTGCCTTGAGTATTATTAGGACTCGGTCCCTTTCTGCCTCGAGATTTATAAAGGGCTCGGTCCCTTTTCTGCCTCAGATATTATTAGGGTCCGGTCCCCTTTCTACCTACAATATTATTAGGGCTTGGTCCCTTTCTTCTGTACCTGGCTATCTCTTACATTCGTTCATAACATATGTACATATCATTCGTACATTATACATAACATTATAACTTGACAGTGCGTGAAATATCCGAAGATCATATACGTACCGACAAGAAATCATTCATACTTTATATACATATCATTCATATCTTCAAACTATCACCCGACGGTACATGCAATATCCGAAGATCGTTCAGGCACCGTCAAGCATTCATTTATACATAATCATGTAAGGCATACACTTACCCCTTATGGTAAGTGTATTAACTAATCACATCGAGTATGCACACAGCCCCAAAAACATAACAAGGAATGGGGCTAGAAACTCACCTGAACTCGGTTACGTTCACCGTTTATGGTTATTCCTTTCTTGAGCTGTACACGACTAACTGTATAACAATTACACGTATCAATTTAACTATAACTACCCATATCGTGTTTCTAGTTTAACTATTACTCTCAACGAACGGCGGACCGGGGGCAGCGCCCCTGGCAGCAGGGTTCTAGGGGTGGCACCCACTAATGGGGTCCAAGGGGCAGAGCCCCTGGCTGGGGAAACATTTTATTTCCAAAGGTTTCATCTTTCCATAAGGCTTCTGATGTTCGGCTTTGACTTGTAAACAAGTTAAGCACTTACTGACATAATCTACCACATCATTCTTCATACCCGACCACCAATAGTTTCTCTTCAAGTCTTGGTACATCTTATTGGATCCTGGATGGATCGAATACCTTGACTTATGAGCTTCATCTAAGATTCGACCACTAAGACCTCCATGACGTGGAATCCACATACGGTCAAATCTAGTCTTAACACCATGCGTGTTTTCCATCAACTCGTCCTGCTAACCGAAAATCCTTTCCTTCTTCACTAGTCGATCATCTGCCAGCACCTCTGACTGCACTTTGATGATTTCTTCAAAAAGATTGGAATTCATAATCAATTGGTATGATTTCACTGTTGTAGTGACTTTCTCACTCTTACGACTTAGCACGTCAGCGACCACATTTGCTTTACCACAATAGTACTTAATGTCACAGTCGTAATCCTTTATCAATTCTAACCACCTTCTCTACCTGATGTTCAATTCTTTCTGCTCGAAGAAGTACTTTAAACTTTTATGATCTGTATAGATAGTACACTTAGTACCGTATGGATAATGTCTCCAAATCTTGAGAGCATGCACTACCGCTGCTAGCTCTAAATCATGTGTCAGATAAGTACTCTCATGGACTTTCAACCGTCTAGACGCATACGTTATCACCTTTCCTCGTTGCATCAACACGCAACCTAACCCATGATGCAAAGCATCAGTATGTAAGGCCTCGTTACCGGTAACCCTACTCTAGTGTTGGATTTACTCATAAACACGGTTCTAAATATCAGAGTTAATAAAAACTTTCGCGAAATAATATAAAAGTCAACCATTCATTACAACATCCATAACGTGTCTTTCAAAAACATAAAATTTCAAACATCACGACAATCTCCAGATGCCAGCCTCTTCGGATCTTGCCATGTGTCTTCCTCAAGCCAACTGCCTCAGTCGATTAGCCTGCGTGCATACTAAAAGTCAGCTACGTTGAGTGAGTTCTAGTTAATCATACAACATACAATACATTCACATACTAGCATATGCACCCGGAGGTACATACCTTCATATCTTCTTACACACTTACTTACATACGTACTTTCACTCTTTCTTTCGTACTTACTTACATACTTTCATTCATACACATACGTTTTAAAGAGCATTCTGTCCTATAACCTTTGCCGATATAATTAGGGCCGGTCCCCTACATTCGCCGATATTATTTGGGTCGGTTCCTCACATTCGCCGACACTATCAGTGTCGGTTTCCTTCATTCGCCGATACTATTAGGGTCGGTTCCCTACATTCGTACTACTATAACATACCTGTCATTTACATACCTTTCTTGACAATATGTGCAATCTCTGAAGAGCGTTCACTTACCATCAACATATCATACATACATTGGTCATACATCATCTATATATTCATACATACATCATTTATACGTCACACATATCAATCATACCTTTAACTACCACTTGACGGCACGTGCAATATCCGAAGATCGTTCACACACCGTTAAGCAATCATCATACATAAATCATACAAGGCATACACTTATTACGTAAGGTAAGTGTAATAACGATCACATCGAGTATGCACACAGCCCCGAAAACATAACAAGGAAGTGGGGCTAGAAACTCACCTCAATGCGGTTACGTTCACCGTTTACGGTTATTCCCTTCTTGAGCTGTGCACGACTAACTGTATAATAATTATACGTATCAATAAACTATCACTACACATGTCGTCTTTCTAGTTTAATTATTACCCTCAACGAACGGGGGTCTAGGGGCAGCGCCCCTGGCAGCAGGGTTCTAGGGGTGGCAGCCCCTAGCGGGGTCCAAGGGGCAGAGCCCCTGGCTGGGGTTAAGCTGCCAGGTCAACTTGGAAAATTTTTATTTCTATTAACTGTCTTAACACATTTTCCATTAGGATTTTGAATCATTAAATAATTTGCTACTTAAAAGTCCAAGGGCTTCTTTGTAATTAAATCATTCTTTTCTAAGTCCAGAGACCATTCTGTCATTCTATTAAACTTTTAATTCACTACTGGTTCATAACGAATTGGCTTATCTTAGCAAACTGGTTCCTATAACGAAATGAACCCTTAACAAACTGGACTCCTTAACGAATCAGTCCATATAGCGAACCAGTCCAAGTAGCGAACTGGACCCTCTAATTCGTTATTTCTTTTAACGAACTAACTATCACGAATCCAGGGTAATTCGCTACCTTTTCCCTTAACGAATCAGATACGAACTAAGGCTAGTTCGTTATGCCCCCCATACGAATCAACTAACGAATTGCCTTTTATTTCGTTAGATTCCCATAGCGAACGAGGGTTAGGTCAGGGAATGTCAGAACATTCCCTGACAACCTCGTACATGTTTTTCCGGCGCCGCCTTTCCGGCGCCGTCATCGCCGGAAAAACGAGATTCTACTCGTTTTTCCACCGTTTTTCGTCCCGTTCTATCCAGATCTGAGCTAGGGTGATCCCTAAGCTTATCTTAGGTTCGGTTTATACCCGATTCCATCCGGATCTCGTGACTTAAATGGTATAACGGTGTCGGCTCGTCGTTTCGTGACTATATCTAACAGGTTTAAGCTCATACAACAAAATACTATCATACCTTGGGTCGGGATCGGTTTTCTCTTCTATATTTCGGCTAGAGAGAGAGAGCAAGATGAGAGAGAGCTAAGTGTGTGTTTTTGTGGTGTATGGAATGTGTGTAAAATGAGGGAATTAATGGTGATTTAGGTTTATATATTTAGGGATCATGGGCTTAAGCACATGGTCTTTCCTTCTTTCTTTCATACCCAAGTCCATAACCCATATCCATTCACCCAACACTAGACCAACTCTTATTCTATTCATCTAAACCGATAACGACCCACTATGAAATAAACGAAATTTATTTTATTATTATAAACAAAAGTAGGATGTTACACAGTACAAACAACCAAATCCTCGTCACCATCGGGCAAAGCAAGGATTTTAGCTTGCGTGAGTCTTTTCTTTAATTCCTTAAAAGTTTCTTCTTGGAACTTTCCCCAATTGAATACTACCGAATTTCGGGTCATACCGGTCAACGGTGCGGCTATCTTGGAGAAACCTTCGATGAATCTCCTATAGTAGTCAGCTAACCCTAAGAAGCTTCGTATGTCAGTCGGATTCTGAGGAGTCTTCCAATTCGTTATCGCCTCAATCTTTGCTGGGTCCACGGTAATCCTTTTAGGATTAATCACGTGACCTAGGAATTGCACCTCTCGCAACCAGATCGCACATTTCGAAAGCTTAGCGTACAACTTTTCTTTCTTCAGAGTTTCCAATACTTCTCTCAGATGCTCGGCATAATCATACTCGCTTTTTGAATAAATCCATCGATGAAGATGATAACTGACTTATCCAACCTCGGCCGGCACACACTATTCATCATGTCCATAAATGCTGCGGGAGCATTCGTTAGACCGAATGACATCACGAGGAACCCATAGTGTCCATATCGCGTCCGAAACGTTGTTTTAGGGATGTCTGCCTCTTTCATCTTCAGCTGATGATAGCCTGATCTGAGATCTATTCGTGAGAACCAACTTGAACCTTGCAGTTGGTCAAACAGTTCATCAATCCTTGGCAAAGGATACCTATTCTTTATCGTAAGCTTGTTCAACTCAAGATATTCTATGCACATCCTCATATTTCCATCTTTTTTCTTAACGAACAACACCGGTGCGCCCCACGGGGAAACACTTGGTCTTATAAAACCTTTTTCGAGTCGCTCTTGAAGTTGGGACATCAATTCTTTCATTTTGGACGGTGCTAGACAGTAAGGCGCTTTCGCGATGGGCTGGGTTCCTGGTATTAAATCTATCTGGAATTCTATCTCTCGCTTCGGTGGCAACCCCGGAAGATCCTCAGGGAATACTTCTAGGTAGTCGCACACGATAGGAACATCTTACATTTTTTTCGTCTCGGCCGTATCGTTGACAACATACGCCAGCTAGGCACCGCACCCTCGCCTTAACAAACCCCCGGCTTTTATCATCGAAATGACATTATGCCCAGAACCTTCCTTATCACCATAAACCGTCACCGAACTACCATCCCAGGACTTTACCTAACTGAGCTTCATACTCGGACAACCAATACATTCCCAAAACCACATCAAACCCTCATAAGGTCATAACATACAAAGTAACAAGGAACCAATGTCCCTCTAACTATACCTTACAGTCCTTAACCATTTCCGTTATTCTATCCGAAGTGTCACTAGCGGTTTCTACTATAAAGGTTTCAGACACTTGGCAACATTTCATTTTAGCTATTTTACTAAATGGTGTAGCTACGAAACTTTTATTCGCACCCAAATCAAATAAAACTGAAGCAGAAATACCGTTTACTAAAAACGTACTAGTCACAACATCTGGAATCTGTTAAGCCTGTTCCTGAGTCAACATGTAGGCTCTAGTCCTTGGCCTAGCTTGATCACCATCCTTCTTCCCACTCCATCCAGCTTCACCCTCGGAGCATTCTCTAGCAAAGAGACACGTCTTACCGCACTTGTAACACGCGGGTTTTGTAGTATAATTTGGAGCATAATTCCCAACATTCTTGCACGTGTAGCAAGCGTTCGTACCAAACCTGCACACACTAGCATGACTCTTCCCACACTTATGGCAAACGTCTGAACCCTTACTCCACCTGCACTCGCCACCGTGTGCCTTGCCACAAGTCTTACACGAATTTTTTCCCATACCCTCTGATTCTTGTCCTTAGGGTTCCACAACTGAGTGTCGTGTCGTTTAACAGGAGCGACCCATTTCTTATCCTTCTTCTCTTCCGCCACCACATCATCTGCTGACAAATCGTCGTAAACCATTTTTTTCAGCCTTACAGCAGAATCAAAGGTACCAGGTCTACTAGCCTTGACCAAGACGCGAACATTCTACGGCACTCCCCTAAGGTAACACTTGATCCGCTTGGCCTCAGTGTTCATCATGTCTGGCACCAACCTTGACATGCGTTTGAATTCAGTGGTGTATTCGCGGTGTGTCATATTACCCGCCTTCAAACTCAAGAACTTCATTTCAACCCTTTCAACCTCCGCATCCGCACAAAACCTCTTTATCACCAATTCCTTCAGATCGTCCCACCTCATAGCTTTGATCTCCTCTGGACTCTTCCTCTGCTCAATTGATTCCCACCAGTACATTGGTTCATCACCGAAAGATTGGGTAGCATAACCCATGGCTTGGTCGGGATGGCACTCGCTAATGCGGATAAACTTGTCCATAGTGGTTATCCATTGGAGACTAGCGATTGCATCTCTCAAAACATTTAGCTTCGGCGGATCGCAACCTTTGAATGACTTGTAGTTGCACCCACCTCGGCCTCTCCTCCTATCATCAACCGTCACTGACTAAACCACACTCGAGGCCTCCTTCTCTGCTTCATCATCTTTCTTACTCTTTTCCCCAGAATTCGCAGCAGTCTCCGCATGACTTCCAGTAGACTTTTCGGGATTCAAGTTCTTCACAGCAGATGCTACCGCTTGAGCAATGGCTGCTTGAACAACAGGGTCAATTTGATACCCTTCGTTGTTACTCGGATTTCGACCAACTGTACTTCCTTCTCCCTCAGTGTTAAAACCTGATTCTACCGACGGTTCTCGGAAAATGCGTGGCCTACCACGACGTCCCGTACATTCTCCCTTTCCAGCAACTTTCCTAGCTCCAGCCATTCGTATTGTTTAAAGAAACACAAACGTTTTCGCTTAAGGAACAATTTAGTACAAGGATAGTGAGGCTAACATGTAATAACAGTGGCCAGTTGTGATTAGCTGATCATGTTACTCTCCGTGTCCTATACACTTCCCTTTGTGAGTTCACTTGTGATAGTTCTAATTCTAACAGTTAGGCAATCAAACAGTTCATGTAATCATATACTCCTATCCCTAGCAATTAAGCTAGCATTCATACATTCTTTATCTAGCAATTAAGCTGACATCATATCTTATTCTCTAGAAATTAAGCTAGCATTAAATCATCATTCTACTTTACATGTGAAATTAATCACATACTTTACCTTCACTTAGCTTGCTTGAGTGACACATGGCTTTCTTGAACTGGCATCTTCTTGCTTTTCTTACTTAAATCCCATTCTCTGTTCGAGTCTAAGCATGTAGTATGCTTAAATCTCTCGAACTTTGCTCTAATACCAACTAGTAAGGCCCTGATCCCGGTGCCTCACTTTGGAAGTTGGATTTACTCATAAACACAGTTCTAAATATCAGAGTTAATTAAAACTTTCGCGGAATAATATAAAAGTCAACCATTCATTACAAACATCCATAACTTGTCTTTTAAAAACATAACATAAAACATAGTATTTCAAACATCACGACAAATCTTTAGATGCCAGCCTCTTCGGATCCTGCCATGCGTTTTCCTCAAACCAGCTGTCTCGGTCGATTAACCTGCGTGCATACTAAAAGTCAGCTACGCTGAGTAAGTTCTAGTTAATCTTACAGCATACAATACATTCATAACTATGTACTTCCATACGTACTTCATACATTCATAATTCGTTCATAATATACATACTTACCTTCATACTTTATTTTAAACTCTACTTTACATTACTCTATTCTGCCTCGGATATTATTTGGGTCCGGTCCCTTTTTCTGCCTCGGATATTATTAGGGTCCGGTCCCTTTTCTGCCTTGAGTATTATTAGGGCTCAGTCCCTTTCTGCCTCGAGATTTATAAAGGGCTCGGTCCCTATTTTTCCTCAGATATTATTAGGGTCCGGTTCCCTTACTACCTTTAGTATTATTAGGGCTTAGTCCCTTTCTTCTGTACCTGGCTATCTCTTACATTCATTCATAACATACGTACATGTCATTCGTACATTATACATAACATTATAACTTGACATTACGTGCAATATCCGAAGATCGTTCACGTACCGACAAGCAATCATTCATACTTTATATACGTATCATTCATATCTTCAAACTATCACCTGACGGTACATGCAATATCCGAAGACCGTTCACGCACCGTCAAGGATTCATTTATACATAATCATGTAAGGCGTACACCTACCCCTTAAGTTAGGTGTATTAACTAATGACATTGAGTATGCACACAGCCCCGAAAACGTAACAAGGAATGGGGCTAGAAACTCACCTGAACTTGGTTACGTTCACCTTTTATGGTTATTCCTTTCTTGAGCTGTGCACGACTACCTGTGTAACAATTACACGTATCAATTTAACTATCACTTCCCATATCGTGTTTCTAGTTTAATTATCAACCTCAACGAACGGGGGTCCGGGGGAAGCAGGGTTCTAGGGGAGGCAGCCCCTAGCGGGGCCCAAGGGGCAGAGCCCCTGGCTGGGGGAAAATTTTGTTTTCATTAACAGTCTTAACGCATTTTCCATTAGGATTTCCTGATAATATTTTATTGTTAACCTATCAATCCTTTAAGGAATCTTCTATAAACTATTAAAGTTCAAGGGCTATTTTGTAATTAAATCTTTCTTCCCTAAGTCCAGGGACTGTTCTGTCATTCTATTAAACTTCTAGTTCGTTACCCAGAACCCATTTGTTCTTCATAACGAATCTGCCTTCATGACGAATTGGCTACTATAACGAACCGGTCCTCATAACGAATTGAACCTTATGACGAATTGCTCCTCATAACGAATTGGACCTTATGACGAACTGGTCCTCATTTCGAATTGGATCTTATGACGAACTGGTTCTCATAACGAATTGGACCTTAACAAATGGGGCTAGTTCGTCATTCTTTCCTTAACGAATTAGCATACGAATTAGGGCTAGTTCGTTAAACTTCCGTTAACGAATTAGGGTTAGGTAAGAGACATTCTCTAACATTATCTGACATTCCCTACTGTTCTGGCTCCGCCGTTTCCGGAAAACGGGATCTCGCCGGAAAAGCGAGATCTCGCTTGTTTCACCACCGCTTTTCACCGTTTTTAGTCCCGTTCGATGCAGATATGAGCTAGGTTGACCCCTAGGCTCATCTTTTGATCGGTTTATACCCGATTCTCCAGGATTTTGTGACTTTAACGGTTTAAGGTGTCGGCTCTTCATTTCACGACTAGATCTAGCGGGTTTGGAGCTATACAATATCATACTTTCATTACCTCGGGTTGATGCTCGGGTTTCTTCGTGATTTCGGCTAGAGAGAGAAAGTAGGATGAGAAAGAGCGAAGTGTGTCTTTTTGATGGTGTGTGGAGTTAGTGGAAATGAATGGATTAATGCATAAGTTTGGTTTATATACCATGGGTCATGGGCTCAAGGCCATGGTCTTTTCTTCCTTTCTTTTTTATTTTATTAACCGATATCTATCTAACCCAACACTAGCCCGACTCGTAGTAACTCATATTTTTATTTTATTAACCGAAACGAGAAAATGGGATGTTACACTTTTAGATGTATAGGATAGCCGTTTATTTATAAACTAAAAGTGACTGAGGCGACTGAATTTAAATACTCCTCAAAAATGAGTTTTGAAGCAAAAAGAGAAAATGATAGTACGTAAGATTAAATATATAATATATTTATATTTATATATGGCCATTATAATCGTTTATATTATAATATATCAAAATATTAATTATACCTTATTATATATTAGTTTGGTAATTGTTGATGTACCATATTACCATTAATTAACTAATATATGGTTTCCCCTTAGGTGTATATAAAGAGAGATATATATTAGCATCATAACCTAATCTCTCACATAACAATTTTGCGTGCCTACTCTTTCCTAAACCGGGTTCCTCTCAGGAACCCTAACACCATCCTTAACTATACATCCTAAAGGGGAACTCGATCAAGCTGACAACTATGTCATCTACATCCTTCTTCGATGCGGTTACTACTCTCCATGTTATAACAGGTACGCATATGATTAATGGGTTTATCAAATAATCATGTTTTTCATTATCTCCATGAGGAATTGATCAACATGTGGTATCAAGATCAATTTTGTTTAATCAGTTCTTCAGTGGTTTTCCATTAAATCTGGATTTAAACCAGGAGACTTGAACCTAAAGTCTTGATAAACACTAATTTTGATTTTTATTATGCTTGTACTTATTGAAATCGGCCTATATATAGACTGTTTAAAATTATAAAACCCGATTTCAGATTAAAAACCTATTAAAAATTTATGGTTTTTTCGGTGATGTTCTTTGTGTTCATCATGGGGTTTTTTTATCGAAAATAATACATATTTTGGTTAAAATTTGGATTATGATTGTCTTTTCCTAAAAAAATTGGATAAACAAATCTGCAAAGATTTTTTGAAAATTTGAATAATTATTAAGAATATAAATTTCAAGATTACGCAATCTTGTAGATAAAATTAATCCCTGACAATTTGAACCAAAATATTATTACCTTAAATAATTTTTACATTTTAATGCTTATTGAAATCTCGGTTAAACCGAGATCTCCTAAAACTGAAATCTCATTAAAACCGATATTCCATTAAAAACCAAAAACTTATTAAAAAACAAAAACCCAACAAAAACCGAGAACTCAAGTGTTGACCGAGAACTCATAAGTGTTGACCGGGAACTCATAATTTGAGCGAGAACTCATTACAAAACCGAAAACCAAAACTTTTCTAAATTTACAGGTTATTTTTAATTAATTAAATGTTTTGTAAATTCTTAAAACTTAAAACCTTTTACAAAACATAAAAGCTTTACTTGAATAAATTTTGATGTATCACTTCTGCCCAAAGGTGATGTGTTCCATCTACCATTCATTCAAGTCTAATTATAAAGCTTTGTTAATTTTTCCTACATGATTTAAATGTTTCATTTATGCCCAAAGGTGATGCTTTACATTATATCCAGCAAAGTTAACTTGTGCATAATTAAAATAATTGTCTCACTTCTGCCTAAAGGTGATGTGTTATAATTGTTTTGCATACATACTTAAATAAATTTTAATTCTGCCCAAAGGTGATTTATTTTTTGTTTAAGTAGAACTTTAAGTTATAGTCTATTAGTTTGATGTTAATAATAGACATATCACATCTTCAATAAAATATATTGATCATCACATTAATGATCCTTCATTAATCTAATGATCATAAATTTTAATATGTATTATTTTAAAATCCCATAACATTAATCACTGTAATTTTTTTCTATAAATAACTATCTCGTTCAATTCATCCACTCTAATCTCAAACTCAAATATGTTTTGCTTCATAAAGAGTTTCATTAACTTTTACCTCTTCTCGTTTTTTTATTATCCTCAAGATATGACCATCTCGTTGCTCCTTCTAATAAAAAAATAAAAATAAAAATAAAAAAAACCTAGAGCATGAAAAATGGGATGAGTTAAAAATAATGTCTTTTATGATAATCAATAAACTCATGCTATCAAATAGAGTTATTCTGGATTTAGTTTTTCCTAAAACTAATCTAATATCTATAAAATAATTAAAATAACTCCTAAGATGCATGCATTTTTTTTCTAAACTCTAACTACATGGTAAAATGGTATCCCTGAATACATCATAATGTACAATACCATGACCCATAAAATTAAGGGTTCAAACATGAAAATAAATACAATTTTATAGTACATTACATACTAAAATTTTCAGCAGTACAATTTGGTGCCTTAAGAATCAACTATAACCCTTAGAAGTATCGAAGGAAAATGAGTGTGTTGATCAGCAACATATGTACAAGAAAAGAAATGTATGGTACTGAAATAAGATGTTATTCAACTCACACCACCAAAACCTAAAAGAGGATAATTCTAAGGTTCATAGACAAAATACAAGTATTACTTCTAGCTTTAAGTTCTCTAAAGAGAAGTCTCATTGCAAAAATGTGCCATTAGATTAGGCATAAGCAACAAGACTATCCATAATTCAAAAGAACAACTGGTTAAAACTGATAGCTGTATAAATGATATTTAAGTATGCTAATCCTATTATTCCCATTAACACATGTTTGTTGTGTCTAGTTATATATGTTTACCCGAAATCAACAAATAACTAACAAGAGTGTCAGTGAAAAATTTACATGTTAAGGTTATTAGAACCATGGGAAACTGTCTTCTAATTACGTTTTATTATACCATAAATATTTTGGAGATTAATCAGAATTTAGTATCAATACTTAAGCTACATTATGATAGTTGTGAGGTCTGCATGGCCAACATAAAGTCACTCTTACCTTAAACTCTCATATTATTTGTTATCAATATCTGGATTGAAGCATTTATAAAATAGACCTAGATGATACTACATACTTTCACAAGTTTTGTTATCATGCAAATAAGAATTTAACAGAATACAAATGAGACTTATAAAATTCATCCATTAAAAGCAAATTTCATGAGAAATCATGACATAGTTGATGAGGGTGATTTTTTTCATCTAATCTCATTCATAGTGATTTTAATCATGTGTTAGATGCCCTAAACATTATTTGGCTTAAGGAATAAGTGTGGGTCCACCATAAGTTATATTTTACTAACATTCGTGGAACTTATTCAAAATGGGAATATTCAGGCATAACTCTTTTATCATTTAAAAGGCTATTTACTTGTATCTAATCTGACTTCTATGGTTCATGGTTTTAAAGAGATCAATTTATATATACCTTATACGATTTCTTCCGAATATGTCCCTAAGTTTATTATGACATATGGACGTTAATGAAATCAAATCAAGCCTAACATATATTAGAAATTCCCACATCACGTACATCATTGGAACTCCTTATGTAGTTTTTCTAGAGATATTAAAGATCAGTGGGAGCCTTAAGTGTCTCAATTATAACTTACAAGATTTGCAAGAGGCGGGGGAGTGAAAACTTGATATTAGTTCAATTACACCTCTTGTACAAGACACTGCTCCATCACAACACTATTCCATCAAAACTTATCTCTTTATAATTTACCACTACTCTTACAAAAATTTCATTGTTGCTTAAACGTGTGCAAATTCAAATATCATACTAAACTAATCCTCACCAAGAGAAACTGCAACAACTTATATTATTAAGTTGTTTCTCTATTCGAATTTATTGGTCTTTAAATATTGACCATAAGAATTCTAATTTCCTAAAGGTTTCTAAAGTCAGTGGGAGCAATATAAGTCCTTATAATGACTTGAAAAAATTACAAGAGGCAAGGGGGGAGAAAGTCATTAAATTTTACTCTAAATTTAACTTCAATTACACCTCTCGTACAGCATACTGCACCAACTCTTACATACTTAGAATCCTGAAAATGATAGCAACCTAACTAAATTCTAATTCATTAAACCCAATAATCAACTCAGGAGGTCATCTAGGTTTTATAGCCAACTAACTTCGATGATTATGTAACCTCTTTAACTAAGTTGAAATGGATGTTGGAAAGTTTACTGATCATACCTATACTAATTAAACCATTAAATCAATCAATCTTATGAATGGAATAAAGCTATTATTACCTAATTAAACCTATTTAACTAACATTTGAGATTTGGTTAAATCACCAAAGAGTGTTCATAACTAAACTAAATCCCAATAAAAAAAAGTTAAGACATTAAGAAGCACGATTGATTGTTAAAGGTTATATTCAAGGAGAAATTAATTATCAAAGAATCTTCTTACCTATATTACAAAAGATTTCTTTAAGTATCATTATTGTTCTAGTAGCTTATAATAGTTAAGAGCTACATTATATGAACATTAAAACAACTTTCCCTAACAATCGGCCTACATACTTATTTGTTCATAAAACAACCTAAAATTATAAATTGAATGTCTAAGAACTTTTAGTCTATAAGTCAATAAAATCCATTTATGGGTTAGTGGAAACATCAAAATGTGATGAAATCTTTATACAAATGTTTTCATTAAAAACCAAGTGGATTAATGTACCTACCTCAAGATGAGTGGGAGCAACTAAAAACAAACGTGTCCTTATATGGATGACATTCTTCTGACAAGTATATGTTACATAAGTCAAAGCATTGTTCGTACATACTTTGATATGATAGATCTCAGAGACAACTCTTACGTAATAGATATCATAACATTCTGAAATGGACCCGAATGGACGTTAGTTAGTTCCATAAGTTTTACCTTAAATGTGTCATTTCACATGTAACAAGCAATATTGCTCTCCTTTAGAGGATAAAGAATCATTGAAATTATTTCCTTATGCTTCATTAAGTAGAAGCCTCATGTAGGTACAAATCTAAACGCGTTCGGATATTACTCAAATTGCAACACACTAAATATGTCTAGGTTAATGTGAAGCATCTAAATGAGTATTAAAATATCATTAAAGAAAACGAGAGACTATAATTTAAAATGAAGAAGTGAGAACTCAAACGATTGATTACCCTAAACTTTGTTATATTCAAAGATAACATAATGTAATTTTCGGGATATATTATTATGTCAGCAGATAAATCTATCCCATGGAGGAGTCATAATGAACTGATAACAACAATCTAAGTTATAATGACATAATATGTTGATTAATCACAACGCAATTAACAATAAATGTTGTTGAAAATTTATCAGTGGACTCATAAGTTTATTAACTCCATATAAATTATATATTAAAGACTTACTGTGATAAAGTCAGCTACCATGTTTTCTCAAACAGTAACAGTTCGAGAGGTGCTGCATCAAATTTCGATATGAAACTAATTATTCGTTTATGAATGAATTGAGGAATCCAAATTTTCATATTGAATACATTCATGATATGCTTAAGGATCCGATAACTAAAAGTCTCGCCCATAAATATTATGAAAGCGCTTATAATAATGACGGGTTACTGATGACTATGCGCAACTACATATCATACTATGAATGATTAACTATTAAATTTTCTCATCAGTTTTGATTTTGTATATTTCTTATTATGTTCTACATGCATAATGACATATAGATGAATTAATATACAAGTCAAACGTTCTGAAGGGCTTACTTGAAAATTTTGATCATAACTACTTAGGTTTTAAATAAGGACTGTAGTATGATTAATGGGGGGTCTTGAGATGATGTTCAATTCAATGACTGTATTTCTCTGCTCCAGTTTGAGTTTAAAGCTAAAATGAGTATTAACTTCTAATCGACTAATCTAATACTCATAATTAATGATTACTCGACCAAGTGGGAGAATGTAAGATTAAATATATAATATATTTATATTTATATATGGCTATTATAATCATTTATATTATAATAGATCAAAATATTAATTATACCTTATCATATATTAGTTTGGTAATTGTTGATGGGCCATATTATCTTTAATTAACTAATAAAGGGTTTCCCCTTGGGTGTATATGAAAAGAGATAAATATTAACATCATAACCTAATCACACACATAACAATTTTGTGTGCCTACTCTCTCCTAAACAGGGTTCCTCTCAAGAACCCTAACAACTTCCTTAACTATACATCCTAAAGGGGAACTCGATCAAGCTGACAACTATGTCGTCTACATCCTTCTCTAATGCGGTTACTACTCTCCATGCTATAACAAGTACGCATATGATTAATGGGTTTATCATATTATCATGTTTTCCATTATCACCATGAGGAATTGATCAGCATAGTACATTGATCATCTAGTCCCATATCCATAAAGAAAGAAATAAGATTAAAAGACCGAGTGCTTAATCACATTGGTGCATTGATAGGTCTTAAACATATTGTTAGAGTAAATTATGTGATATTAACATAAAGAACTGCCAAATTGAAAGAGGTGTTAGTCTTTTCCCAAAGTTTCTGCAATGAAGGCAGAAATGTAATAGCCTGTCATACTCAAGCCTTATGTTTGTCTGATCACCAATATTAAAATTAAAATAAAAATGCATTTAGTTTATGGTTAACGCTTCAATGGTGTATGGTTCTATGGCCTCAAATCCTATATTTATAGGATGCATCCGGTTTTCGGGCACTGTGAGTCTTTACGCGGCTTAATTATCTGGGTATTCATAAACATAAATATTTCAAAAGCTTTTAGAGCAAACCCAAAGTCATTAAACTTGATCACTACTGGACATCGTACAAATTCATTAGTGACTTGATTAAAATCCGCTTTTAGTCATAAATTGTTCCTCCCTTGCGCCCGTCTTAATACTAGTAAGAAACGGACCCCAGGGGATACAATGTATGTAAGCCTACAGATGAACTCGTGCATACTCATTCATAGTAAAGGAAATTTGGTGTATCGCTTGATAATGGGAGTGCTAGTGCACGGTTTTGTGTCCGTAGCGATCGAATAAGTTATAGGTTGTCTAGTCTTTGTATTTAATTATTTATTGTGAATTGGGCTTTGGCCTATAAATAGGTAGATTATGTTCATAAATAAGAGTGAGAGCTATGTACATATAGTAGAGAGATCTAGATCTAAGTTATTATGCTCTCCATAATTTATTCCACACCATAATGTATTCTTCCATATTTATCAATAAACTATCTATTTAACGTATTGATCGATCTCGTGTTTATTATGTAATTGATGTATCGACGCGGCTAGATCTGAGACGGGTTCAAACATGGAGTATACCTTGTAGTGGGGATTATGAGTTGAGTTGTTTAGTTTATAATTCTATAAAATCTTTATTTTGATCAGCAGCATAATGATTTATGTCAAGTTGGGGTGACATGGTAAAAATCAAACTAAGCCTGAAACGAGATTAGAGCTGATATTTTCTGATATTCTGTTCCCTAATTGAAAATTAGATCGTATCAAAAAAGTACTCGAAGGTTTTTCATAAGATTTAAGTGGACAACAATATCAATGACCGACTCAACACCGGTCATAATAACGCTGAAATACAAAACTACGATGGAAAGGCGATTTGGTCAATATGATTCTCTGCTCAACTCACAAAAATATGTACTGTTTTCGTAGAATAGTTTTCATATTTACTTTATGTGCTTTTTATTTCAAAAAATATTAAAAAAAATCCAAAAATATTGTGTTTTCATATTTTTCATAAATTATTTGGTTTTAAGTTAAATGTGTTTTTGAATGCAAAGCACATTAAGGTATTTCATCATACTTTGAGTGGTAAGTATCTTAAGGTAAAGTTCATCGGGACACGGGTTTTGATGCATTATTTAACTCTTGAAATTTAAAATGAAAATTTTCCATTTTAAATTGAATATTTATTTGCTATTCATTATGTGAATTCATAACGAATATAACCTATTTGTTATTTATATTGATAACGAATGTGGGTTAATTATTATTCATTCGGATAACGAATAAGCCTATTCGTTATCACCATTCGCTTCCGCTAGACTGATAACGTATGATCCCATTCTTCATTAATATTGATAACGAATGAAGAACGAATCTGAGTTGATTCTCTATGGAATTTAATTTATTGTTCATTCGTAAACGGGGTTAATGAATGAACCAAAATATAAGAATCATTTGCTAATTTTGAATGAATGAATGGGTCCATTCATTTGTCTGGGATTACGTGCAGTTTCTTTCTTATAATGAACATGGGGTGAACGAATTGGCTCATTTGTTCACCTCGTTTACAGCAAAAACATAAAAGAACTCTTGCAAAAATTTTCAAGAAATCTCAACCATAACCAAATATATTTTCAATGATCATTTAAGAATCCTAAGGTATAAATGATTCAAAGACAATGATTTTCGTCGATTTTCATCGATGTTTGAAAGGTTAATTAACCGATTTATGTAATGATCTATAACTCAACTTTAATATGTGTTTTAACCTTTGTTGATGATTAAGGTCTATCAACAATGTGATTTTGAGAGTGTTGAGACAACTTGTTCATTGAGTCATCGTCATACATGATCTAATTGAAGAGTCAATGCATGTTGACTGAGATGTTCATCCAATTTTTACTTTGACTATGGATAGCCAAATATTGGATAATTATTGGGTTCTATTCATTATGAACAACGAATAATGGGTCATTCGTGTCTGAAAGAAACGAATGAATCCATTCGTTGAACTTTCATAACGAATAAGCCTTGTTCGTGTCATTATGTAACGAATGAACCTTCATTCGTTCCACATAATTGACGAATGGCCTCATTCGTGCAGATTTATTCGTTATTCACTCATTTAATAAATGATGACAACAAATCAAGCCATTCGTTATATCGAATAACACCATTCGTCATAACGTATGAGTTAACGAATTACACTTGTAATTTAATTTTTAAAATTGAAAATTTAAATTTTACATATTTTAATAGTATGTTCGTTTTTACTAATCCTCGGGTTTATGTATTTACAGAAATGGCTGATGAGATTGTACAAGATGTTGCTGTTAATGATCCACAACCAGTTGTTCAAGAACAATAGCGTGTACAGAAACAACAGGCTCAACTGTTCCTTTGATGCCGTTTGATAAAAAGCACAATATCTTTGTTTTCTTGCAGGGCAACTTTACCGATCATGACATATTTGGCGATGTTATTACATTCTTACGCCGATCCAGGATTCATTATGCTATTACCGTCGATCTACCTGTCCACTTCAGTGTTATTCATCCCTTCTGGAACTCGGCAAGATACGTGTAATCGGAGAATCATATAGTTGCTGAAATCAATAAGAAGACGATCACAATATCTCCTGGTGTTGTCCGTCGTGTGCTGTAGTTTTTTGCCAACATGGACATACCATGTGAATTCGATAAGACGTTGATACGAGGTTTATTTAAGAGATTATTTTATTCTGGAGAGCTTGATCTTTCCCAATATAACAAGGCGTACTTGTGTGCTCCGTACAAGTACTTAATACATGTTTTGATACATTGCCTTAGGGGACGCAAGGGTGGATATGAAGAATGTTGGATTATGCTACAATCCGCATTTGTTGCTCTAATATTGAAAAAGTCATTCAATTTTTCTGAGCTCATATTTTATCATCTGAAGGAGAACTGCTTGATCAAGAATCGTCGCAGCAACTTCCTCATGTATCAACGCTTTGTGCAGTTAACTATTCAGGATTTAATTCCTGATTTGGTGACTGATCAGTCATTACCGGATGATGAGTTAATGTTGGAACACATGACTGCCGATACAATGAAGAGGATGAAAACTTATCGTGGTAAAGAACCAGAAGATCTGCCGATACAATGACTGCCGATACAAAGCGTTTGATTGGTCACTTGGCGAATCTGGCTTATGTATGTCCTTCTAATGATTGTTGGATTCACGACGACTAAGATTCTGAACGTGAAGAAGGACCAGGTGGGAACGATGATGGTGGAGATGGTGGTTACGGTGGTGATGTTCGACGTGTTGACGTTGAGGCAACTAGCTCGCATGTTGCGCAGTGAAAATGTAAGGGCAAGGAAAAAGTGATAGATCAACCACCCAAGCGTTGTGTTACTCATGGTTCTGGTGTGGAGATTGGTCCACAGGTACTTAGGTCGTCTGCAGAACAACGGCCGGCGGTATTGCTTACTACTAGCACCCCGACACTTACATTGACGAAGACCATCTCATCCAATCCTAGGCCTGGTGCAATTCTTCAATCTATCCTATCTCCTGTGCCAGTGCCATCTACTACATCGGTGGTGATGTCTCCTACTCCTATGATGATGCCCACACAACCTTCGGCTTTATCTTTTATGAGAATCAACCGTCCACAAGGCTCGGTGCAACATGTTCTAGCCTCGTTTCATGCTTTGCCACCCAAACACCAGATGGACATGCTCCTCCCTTTGATTCATTTATATGAGAATCAAATGGCTACGGATCATCAACTTCAAGAGCAAATTATGACGAATCAACGTCATTTGATGTGTTACTTCTCATTTTCCCAAAAATAGACCAAAGAGCTGCGTGATATTGTAGCGGCTCAGGGGGTGAAAATGAAGGAGCAGGAGCACCTTATTCTTTAGTTAACGTGCAAAGAGGATGCGTTACAGAAGTTAAAAAATGATGATGAAGATAAGGATCCGGATGTGGCCGGTGCCAGTGGAAGTGAGCTGAAACAAGCTCACGGCTCGTCTGCTGCTGGTACGAGTGGTGATAGTGAAGGCAATGATCGGCGGATAGTCATTTTTATCAAGACTCGACTAATGTTAAGCCTATCGAGTAGATCAAAGGCAACACTTTCTATTTATGGATTAAGAAAAGGGGTGGTGATGAGTACCACCAACGTTGACGAGATCGAGGAGGGTGAATTTGTTGATCATGCCCTGTCTCGTGATCAAATTTCGCTATTGTTGGGATTAAATGTTGAAGAATTGGATGTGTTGGAGGCTGAGGAGGATGTGAAGGTAGTAAATGATGAAGAGGTATTATTTGATATGTGTATTCCACATGGGAATACGTCGTTTATCTATGAAGATGAGGAGATTGAGATGGAAGGCGTTACGATAGAGGAAACCCTGATCTTTATCATAGTTTAAACGTTGATCAAGGTGTTCCAACATTCATTGAAGAATATGTCAAAGCAGTCGAAGATCATCTCGAGAGAACAATGAAGAAGAAAAATAAGATGTCGGAGAAAGAGTCAAGCTCGTTTGAACATGATATTGAGAGCTGGTCCAAGAATCATGACAAATAGACTCGAGCTTCAAAGATCATTAAAGCATATCGGTATGTTGATCAAGAACAACAACTGGATGTCATTGCACACGCCAAAGCCAATCAGAAAACAACATTCAAGGCCGTTCAAACTGTTAAAGGTGACATCATCTCTTGGCTTTATGATTTAGAGTTAAGAGCTTGTATAATTAAGTAGGAGAACAGTGTCTTGTATTTTCAATATCTTACTGACGTTCTCTCACTGCCGAGGTGGGGCGTGCGGATGCTCGTCAATCGTCCGTTTATCAATCGTGGTGGAAATTGATTAGTAGGATGGTTTCATCAACATCTGCTATTCGAGGTCAACACGGGTTTAAATTTTTTAAACCGCATTTTCCAACCCGAAAGTATATTAATGAAATTGATCCTTGTACGGGTTGGAGGAAACTTATTCTTAAAGTTAAGCCGCCAAAGACTATGAAACGAGTACTAGTGAAGACTTTTCCGCAGAATCTTCATCTATCGTTCCATAGATGGTATTATGACAATAGAACAGGTGACACGGTCATCGTGTTGGGAATGGGACTGAAGACTCATATTATACGAGTCATATACCCAATGTGACTCGTTAATTGATCTAAAACCGACAAAGATGTGTTATTCGAGAAAAAGATATTGTTTGAAAGACAAGAAGATTATGATCAAGCTATGCAATTCCAACGCGTCATACGGGTGTTTCATGCATTCGGTATTCATAGTTGTTGTGATTGGAAGACCAAAAGATTCAAATAAAGTAAAGACAAAGAGCTCAAGGCGAGGGGGTGTTTGTTAGTGCACGGTTTTTGTCGTCTCAAGTCTTTGTAATCGTTATGTAATTTATTATTATTTTAATGTATAGGGCAGTTTAGCAATTATATGTCCCATACGTTATATAATGGCTCATTCGTTAAGGATGTTTAACGAATGAGTCCAGTCGTGTTTATTATGTTTCATTCGTTAAGGATTTTTAACGAATGAACCTTAATCGTTATTGTTTTATGTCCATTCGTTAAGGATGTTTAACGAATGGACCTTTGTATTTATTTATTGTATCCTTTCGTTATGAAATGTTGACGAATGGGGTATAGCAAATTAGTCATATTCTATACCATTTTGGTTATTTTTGTAATGAAGACGAATGAAGGCCATTCGTTACGGATTGTGTAACGAATCGTCTTTTATATATAGGATGTTCACCAAAGTATAATTTAATTGTTTTTTAAAGTAATTTCTCTCTTGCCGTTACTCCGTAAATTGTTCTCTCAAAAGCACTTCGTTAATATTAATCAGATCCAATATATATATATAAAGACATATCGCATAACTAGATCCGGTATTCAATTGATATGACATATTCGATCAATTGAAGATCTATAGTGTTCTCAGTTTCATCCTTGAAACCAACTTTTACTTAAACAGATCTGGGTAAAACTTATGCATCTCTTCTTCAACTTCCCAAGTATCATCCGATCCTTTACGATGCTTCCATATCACTTTCACTAAAGGAATAACTTTATGATGAAGCTGCTTTTCCTTATGCTCAACTATCCATATAGGCTGCTCGATGTAGTATAACTTTCCATCCACCTCAATATCTACCAGTGGCACATGAGAAGTGTCATCAGCTAAAAATTTACTCAAGTGTGAAACATGAAAAGTATATTGAATCCAGTCTAACTCTTCAGGCAAATCCAATTTGTAAGATACTTCACTAACACGATCAATGATTTTAAATGGTCCAATTTACTTTGGACTTAAAATCCCTCTCTTTCTGAAATGAATAATTCCTTTCCAAGGTGAGACTTTGAGCATCACATTGTTACCAACGTTAAAATAGATTGGTCGTCGCCACTTATCTGCATACGACTTCTGGTGATCTTAGGTAGCTTTCATTCTTACCCTGCTCTGATTAAACCTTGAAGAGATTTCCTGCACCACTTCTAGGCTTCCAATCTCTTTCTGACCTATCTCTCCCCAACATACAGGAGTTCTACAACGTCTACCATACAACATCTCAATCGGCGGCATACCAATACTCGAATGGTAGCTGTTGTTATGAGAGAATTAGGCAAGATGCAAATGATCATCCCAACTTGCTCCAAAATCTAGGACACAAGCACATAGCATATCCTCAAGGGTTTGGATAGTCCTTTCAGACTTCCCAACGGTTTGAGGATGATACGCCGTACTGATGTTCAATCTTGTTCCCATAGCTTCATGGAAATTCTTCCAGAATCTTAAAGTAAATCGAGTATCTCTATCGGACACGGTCGACAGTGGCACTCCATGTTTAGCCACAACCTCTTTTATGAACATATTTGCTAACGGTCGACAGTGGCACTCAAATGATCCACAATCACCCAAATGGTATCATGATGTTTAGTTGTACGGGGTAGCTTAGTTATGAAATCTATGGTGATGTGTTCCCATTTCCATTCGGGTACTTCTAAAGGCTACATCTTCCCATAAGGTTTCTAGTCCTCTGCTTTGACTTGCAAGCAAGTTAAGTACTTATTGACATAATCTACTACATCATTCTTCATACCCGGCCACCAGTAGTCTCTCTTCAGATCCCGATACATCTTGGTGGATCAAGGATGAATCAATATCTCGACTTTTGTGCTTCATCTAAGATTTGACCTCTAAGCTTTCCATGGCGTGGAATCCACATACGGTCAAACCTAGCTTCACACCATGAGTGTTATCCATCAGCTCGTCTTGCTGTCCGAAAGTTCTTTCCTTTTTCATTATTTTTTCATCTATAAGCACCTCAGACTGCACCTTAATGATCTCTCCGAAGACATCTGAGTTAATGATCAACTTATAAGACTTCACTGTTGCAATGACTTCTTCATTCTTATGGCTTAGTGCGTCAGCAACCACATTATCTTTTTCAATATAATATTTGATATCGCAGTAGTAGTCCTTTATCAACTCTAACCATCTCCTCTGTCTCATGTTCAACCCTTTCTACTCGAAGAAGTACTTCAAATTCTTATGATATGTATAAATGGTACACTTAGTATCATACAAATAATGTCTCCATATCTTGAGAACATGTACTACTGCTGCTAGCTCTAAGTCATGTGTCGGTTAAGTACTCTCATGAACTTTAAACTGTCAGGACGCATAAGCTATTAATTTTCCTCGTTGAATTAACACGCAACCTAACCCACGATTCGAGGCATCAGTACAAACAACCTGTGACAATCATCAATTTCAGGTTAACTCCGTTAACTCAACTCCGTCAATTCAAACTTAAGGTCATTGAATCTATAACGCACACCTCATTACATTTAAACTTGGGTTTAAATGACGCTTAACACTTACTACATGTGTAGTCTTTCGGGAATTGCACCGAAACGCAAACGAGTTGACGCAAACAATTGGTGAATAAACGAAAAACGTCAAAACAATAATTATGTGATAATTATGTGTTAGACTTATGTTTTATGTGATAACATTGTTATAAACGTTAACTCAATGTGCTAGAACTAGTTAATTAAGCTAGAAAAGTAACATTTGAAAGTTGAGGGACTAAAGTGTAACATCTTGTTATTATTAATATTAACCTAGAACCCTAATCTCTTTCTCTCCTCTCCCTCACAATTGACGGCAGCCCCCCCCCCCCTTGCTCTCCCTTGGATCGGCTCACACACACACACACACATATCTCTTGGTTTTTGATCTTGTTTTTCACAATTAAAGCATCCTACACCCGATTCTAGTCACCTTCTACCTTCCCCTTGCTTATTTTTGTGCTTTGGAAGGTATAATTATAAACCCTAGAATCTGGAAATTATATACATGATGTTCATATGTCTTGTTTTGATTGAAAGATGTATTGATTGTTGAATTGATAGCTAGTATTGGTGTTATTGCATGTTAATCGTTTGTTTCTTGATTTTGAGTTCAAGTAAAACCCTAATCATGGATGTAATGTGTATTTGATGTGCATGGATAATGATTATGGTGTCTATAAGGTCATATGAACAGATTATGGTCCATAGATAGTTAATAGGTTGAGTTTTGTTGCAAACAGTTTCTGGACAGATTGTGTTGTTGATGTTCAATTGACTTTATCGGGGTGTAAATGTGAAAATTGGTTGAGATTATTGATACTACCATAAACTAGGTTGAGTCTAGTTTCTAAAGAATATAAATTTCCAATTTTTGTACGTGTAAAAGTTAACCTTTATGATTTTACAAAAACGTTGTGCAAAGCTGAGTTGTTAGACCTGCTGTTAGGTTGTTTCGTAAATGTTATATCTCATGAACCATAAGACCAATTGGGTTGGTTCCACTTCTGGAAGTTGACTTGTTGAGTTAGAAACCTAACCCAAGTGGTCTTGCATTTGTTGGATTTTTCATTTAACAGGAATTTCAAATAACATTTTGTTGCGCATGAATTTGATTGTTGTGAGTTTGCTGTAATGTTTTGATCATTGTGAGAAACCTATGTGGAATAAAAATAAAATAAAATATGTTCTGGAAACCTTATACATGTATGCTTTTGTGATGATTTTTGGTAAATTAATTGAGATGCTATGATCGGTGGAATAGTACAATCTTTCAAGTAGAATTTCTGTCTCGGTGAAACTAGCTGCTGAATTTTGTGAAAATGCATGAAACATGATAATTGCTAGTTAATTGTTATGTTTTGACCAAATTGCCCCTGTGGGGAATACTTGCTAAATAGTTGTCGTGTTTTGACCAAATTGCCCTTGCGGGGAATAATTGCTAGTTAATTGTTATGTGTTGACCAAATTGCCCTCATGGGGAGTAATGTACATTATTAATACATGACACGTAAATAATTGCTCACACATGTAATGTATCACAAATGTACTTGTTAAAGTCACACACGATTCCCAAACGAAACACGAAACGTAATTTGTGCATAGGTGTTATGTGCCGAGTCTAGAGACTCGATAATAGTTCCGACACTTAGAAAATCTCTTTGTTGTTTTAGAACGCTAGAGAGAGTTTTCTGTGACACGCATCACTTGGTGATTTATTTTTGGGAAATCTTCGCAAACAGTGAGTTTCACTTACCCCTCTAAACTATTTTCAAACGCTTTTCACTTGGGGGAGATAACATACTCCGAAAACGCATTTAAGATTTTGTTAATATAGATTATATATCACTTGTAAAGACTAAGTGGCAAACGCAATAACTAAAGTCCTTCATTCACATCGAACCGTTTAGTATTGGATAATAGCTAGTCATTGTTGAGTAGTACTACTGGGTTTGACAAACCCCACCCAACGCTAAACTCGACTGGAGGTCGAGTGGGTGTAATCTTGGCTAAACACATTCCATGGTCGGGATAGACCTGGTGGCAAGGCAAATGATAAACAGTCAGCTTCGGTGTCGAACACTTAGTAATACTTGTTTTATAGGCTAGCTACCTATAGATATATAATTGACATAACACTATCTGGTAACGCAAAACGCTGAACGCAAAACGCTGAACGCAAAACACTGAACGCAAACGCTAAACGCTTTATTTTATATAAACTTGTGAACTCACCAACCTCGTGTTGACACTTTTAGTATGTTATTCTCAGGTAGCCGAGGCGGGCGCGCGGTATAGGATCATGCATTGTTTGAAACGCTTTTGTTTATGCAACCTGATTTTAAACTGTTATTATGGGGTTTTGAGTCGTCCTGCGTGACGCAACTTTTATCTTTTGGTTTTTACGCTTCCGCACTTATTTTCATTTAAACGTTTTTATGGTTTGATTATAAATAATGATTCCGATCCTGTTACTTCATACCCTCTGACGGTAAAACTCCGTTAGTGGATTTTGAGGGTGTGACAGATTGGTATCAGAGCCATTGGTTATAGCGAACTAGAAATTGCATGCATACTAGACTATAACCGCGACGACCCATTAGTTATAATGATACACACTGCATATGTTTGTGTAGTCTTTGTTATCTTATCTCTTTACCTCTTTCACTCATACGCGCGCGCATACACGGCTTACCTGTAGGGATGTCGACGCCACCATCATCACCATCCGATCCGATGACTCATTCTCATGGGAAGGAACCGCAGTTACCTACCTCATCGCCACCCCGTGTAGTCCCGGAACTCGAAGCTCCTGCACCGAAGAGGTATCGCTTGTCCGGAGGCATGTACGAAAACGAAGTTAGTTGGGATTGGTACCCTAATATGATTAGGCGTATGGTTTAACGCGAACAAGTTCCTCCGCTACCCCAACCGAACCATCCTGCTTACCCCAACACCCTACCACCCATAACCGAACCTGTAGAGCGTGTGCTCGCAGCTGTTGTTTCTTGTTTGGAGCGTAATGTGGGCTACATGCTCTATACGAGAGCGAACGTTTCCGGACTGTTAAAAGATGGAACTAAGACTAAGGAGGAAATTGCCCGCATGACAGCGGCCATGAAGAAAATGCAAGAGGCTAGTGATCAACAGATGAAGATAATGAGAAAGATGCAAGCCGAGATGATAGACTTGCAAGAGCAACTCCAAGTAGCAAGGACTCGAACCGAGATAGCTTTAGAGCGTTGCGATGTCTTACAAATGCAAATTGCTCAGAACGCAGCCGAACCTGAGGAAGAGCCTGAGGCAGAGCCTGAAGAGGATCCCGAGGAAGATCCCGAGGAGGAACCTGAAGAAGAACCGGAGGAAGAACCGGCTGAGGAGGAGGCACACTCAGAGGTGTCCTCAGATGATGACATCTAGTGATGATAACACCTAGATGGAGGGGTTGTCTCCATCCAAACTATTATTTTCTATGATTTTAAGGATTGGTTTTAAATACTTTGTAGCGAATACAATGGTTTTAATCATGAATTATTATTTGGATTAATATATGGTTGTGATGTGATGTTTGATTCTTATTTCTTTCTTACCTATCTTTTTATTACATGTATGGCGTGTTGCATATGAAAGAAAAATTCATGTTTAATATTTTATGCTGTGATTCTAGGAAATGGCAGGAATAAACGCTGGACACGGACGTGGTAACATCAACTTGACTGCAGCAGAACTCCAAACTCTGCTGAATGACCACGCGGCGGCCGCTCTAGCCGCACATGTCCAGAACCAAGCTGGAGGTCCAATAGGAACGTGTACCTTCAAGAATTACCTTGACTGCAAGCCCAGTTCGTTTAAGGGCACCGAGGGAGCTATAGGCTTCCTGCGTTGGGCTGAGAAGGCCGAATCGGCGTTTGAAATGTGTAATTGTCCCCCTGCCAGTAGAGTCAAATTTGCTGCCGGAACACTTGAAGATTCTGCCCTCACTTGGTGGAATTCAAACGTGCAGATCCTTGGATTGGAACTGGCTAACGCGATGAACTGGGAGGAGTTCAAGAACATGATGCGAGAAGAGTACTGTCCGAGAGAGGAGATCGCAAAGTTGGAGTCAGAGTTTTGGTCATTGAAGATGGTGGGTTCAGAAATCGAGGCCTACACTACCCGTTCTCACGAGTTGGCCGTGATGTGTCCACGGATGGTAGACCCACCGAGTAAGAGGATTGAAATGTATATTGATGGGTTAGCACCGCAAATTCAGGGCATGGTGACGTCTTCCTGACCAGCCACGATTCAACAAGCGATTCGGTTTGCTCACAAACTAACGGATCAAGCAGTGACCCAAGGTGCGCTACCACCTAGGGGTTCAACCACTAAAGCCCGTGACAACCCGAACACTGACAACAACAGCAACAACAACCCGAGCAGCGGAAAGAGAAAGTTTGACAATACTAGATCCTCATCCTCGAACCCTCCACAGCAACAACACTACCGTAAGCCCGAACTCACTCGGGGCTTCAACAATCAGGGTCACAACAACAATAACAACGGTAGCGGGCAGGGTTCGAGCGGCTATGCTGGGAAATATCCGAAGTGCAACAGGTGCAACTATCATCATGCTGGGCCGTGTGACCGTGTCAAGTGTCAGAGATGCGGAAAGATGGGTCACCAGGCAAAGGAATGTAGAGGAGACCTTGCGGCAAAGGGTGCTCCTAAACCACCTATGACGACTAAGGGATGTTTTGAGTGTGGTCAAGAGGGCCATTTTAAGAAAGACTTGCCCTAAGCTTAAACAGAACGACGACAATGGAGGTAATGGAAGTGGCAGTGGTGGTGGAAGCAATGGTAAAGGAAGAGCTTTTGTAATTGGGTCGGGTCAAGCCCACAATGATCCGTACGTGGTGACTAGTAAGTTCCCTGTGAACGATTGTTTTGCTTCTGTATTGTTTGACACGGGAGCTGATAGGAGTTTTGTGTCGAAAGCCTTTAGTCAACTCTTAGACCTAACTCCAACCCCGTTAGATGCTAAGTTTCCTGTTGAATTAGCTGACGGTAAGACTATAGTAACGACTCATGTACTTGCGGGATGTAAGTTAAAACTGTCAGGTCATGTTTTTGATATCGACCTTATTCCTTTTACGCTTAGTAGTTTCGATGTCGTGGTCAGCATGGACTGGTTATCCGAGAAACGAGCGGAGATTATATGTCACGACAAGATAGTCCACATTACTACCCCTTCCGGCGAGATCATTTCGATCCGAGGTGAGAGAAGCGGCATGACCACCAGCGTTATCACCCTCATGAAGGCGCAGAAGTATCTACGAAAAGGTCACCCGGCAATTTTGGCGCAGCATGATGATAGTTGCACCTGTTGCTCACACATGTAATGTATCACAAATGTACTTGTTAAAGTCACACACGATTCACAAACGAAACACGAAACATATTGTGTGCATAGGTATTATGTGCCGAGTGTAGAGACTCGATAATAGTTCCGACACTTAGAAAAATATCTTTGTTGTTTTAGAACGCTAGAGTGAGTTTTTCTGTAACGCGCATCCTTTGGTGATTTATTTTGGGAATTCTTCGCAAACAGTGAGTTCACTTACCCCTCTAAACTATTTTCAAACGCTTTTTACTTGGGGAGATAACATACTCCGAAAACGCATTTAAGATTTTGTTAATATAAATTATATATCACTTGTAAAGACTAAGTGGCAAACGTAATAACTAAAGTCCTTCATTCACATCGAACCGTTTAGTATTGGATAATAGCGAGTCATTGTTGAGTAGTACTACTGGGTTTGACAAACCCCACCCAACGCTAACTCGACTGGAAGTCGAGTGGGTGTAATCTTGGCTAAACACATACCATGGTCGGGATAGACCTGGTGGCATAGCAAATGATAAACAGTCAGCTTCGGTGTCGAACACTTAGTAATACTTGTTTTATAGGCTAGCTACCTATAGATATATAATTGACATAACACTATCTGGTAACGCAAAACGCTGAATGCAAAATGCTGAACGCAAAACGCTGAACGCAAACGCTAAACGCTTTATTTTATATAAACTTGTGAACTCACCAACCTCGTGTTGACACTTTTAGTGAGTTATTCTCAGGTAGCCGAGGCGGGCGCACGGTATAGGATCATGCATTGTTTGAAACGCTTTTGTTTATGCAACCTGATTTTAAACTGTTATTATGGGGTTTTGAGTCGTCCTGCGTGACGCAACTTTTATCTTTTGGTTTTTACGCTTCCGCACTTATTTTCATTTAAACGTTTTTATTGTTTGATTATAACTAATGATTCCGATCCTGTTAGTTCACACCCTCTGACGGTAAAACTCCGTTAGTGGATTTTGAGGGTGTGACACAACCAAATCCACATCACCATTGGGTAGAGCAATTATTGGAGCTTGCGTTAGTCTCTTCTCCAATTCCTTAAAAGCTTCTTCCTAAAACTTACCCCAATTGAATACTACAGACTTTCGAGCCATACCGGTCAACAGTGCGGCTATCTTGGAGAAGCCTTTGATAAGTCTTCTTTAATAGTCAGCCAAAACTAAGAAACTGCGTATATTAGTCGGGTTATGTGGAGTCTTCTAATTCATTATCGCCTCAATCTTAGCTGGGTCCACCGTAAATCCTTCAGGATTGATTACGTGACCAATAAACTGTACCTCACGCAACCAGATCACGCAATTCGAAAACTTAGCATATAGTTTCTCTTTCTAAAAGTTATCCAATACTTACCTTAGATGCTCCGCGTGGTCAGATTCGCTCTTTGACTTTATCAATATATCGTAGATGAACACGATAACTGATCTGTCTAACATTGGTCGACATACCATATTCCTCATATCCATGAATGTTGCGGGAGAATGCGTTACACTGAAAGACAACACGAGGAACTTGTAGTGTCCATACCGCGTCCGACACGCTGTTTTGGGGATGTCTGCCTCTTTCACTTTCAGCTAATGATAGCCTGATCTAAGGTCAATTCGTGAGAACCAACTCAAACCTTGTAGTTGATCATACAAATCATCAATCCGTGGTAACGGATATCTATTCTTCACCGTAAGCTTATCAACTCACGATAGTCTATACACATTCTCATACTTCCAAACTTCTTCTTAACAAACAACACTGGTGCGCCCCACGGGGAAACACTTGGCCTAATGAAACCTTTGTCGAGGATTCTTGTAGTTAGGACATTAATTCTTTCATCTAGGATGGCGCCAGGGTGTAAGGTGCTTTCGCGACGGGCTGTGCTCTTGGTATTAAGGCTTCCTGAAATTCTATCTCATGCTACGGTGGTGCGCAACCCTGAAAGATCATCAGGGAACACTTCTGGGTAGTCGCGCATAATGATGTGTGCTGCGTGTGGTAGTAAAATTATAACGGATTGGATATTCAGCTTTTGCACAAGATCATGTTTTAAATTTATAAAAGTGATTTCTACTAAAACTAAACACACACAAAATAGGCAAGTGTACCTATCGTATATGTAGGATAGTATTGGTAAGAACCAAGTATCGATCCGTGGACACAAATGTTTCTAACAATGAATTATTGTTTTACGTTAATCAGAGGTTTAATCATATTGAGGTTGATTTTTGAACTTTTTATAAAATATAAATACTTATATATAATATATAGGTGACCGAGACGAGAAATTCTAAAGAAGTAGTTCAATTGTATGAAGGTTACTATGTAAGATCAAGAATCCACCCCATTGTTCCTTAATAAGTATTAAATAAACACATGATAAACTTTCCATAATAATATATGATAGAATAGCCCCTCATTTCTAAGTGAGCATATTTTATGAAATAAAAGAAAGTAGCATGCGCATTTTAATGTCAACCCTTTCCTAATGTCAACCTCCCCTTGGTTGAATTAAGTAGGTTATAGCTGCACATTCTGTTAACAAATGATTTCTTTAACTAGAATGATAACCTAAGCAATCATGTTGACAATGTTATTTCATAATTACCAAAACTAGAGAAATAGATCATAACTTATATCTCATCATTTCTAAGTACAATATAAGGATCCAAATTTCGATAAATTATCAAAGTATTTCTATCTTTCAAGAACATGAATCGATCATGAATGATTGTCAATATAATTGTTAATCACCAACTTTGAATTGTTGATTTAAGATGGTGAAACATTTCTCATCAAAAGATAATTGCAAAATAACCATGTACTTTACTAAACTAAATCACATGCTTAATATAATCATCAAGTTAAACAAAACTTATTCATAGATTTAGATGGTAAATGGAGTTTAGCTCATAATGAGCATTGTTATGAACATTAAAAGAGATGATGATAACAAACACATGATTAAACTAGAACAATCTAACCAAATGTGGATAAATCTCCATTATGATGACGTTGATGATGATGGATGATGATGGTGTAACATCCCGAATTTTATATTAATAAATAAAAGAAGTCCATGATTTAAAAACGAGTGTTAATATTTAATTAATATTAAATATAGAAAGAATCATGGACTTGGGTAATTACAGGGATTAAGATGGTGGGATGGGCCTGGGTCCATGGGCTTTAAGGGACATAAATACCCCTTAAACCATCCTAAAACCCTAACTTCCCATTCCATCTTTCCATAATCCCTACACACACCCAAAACACACACACAACCCGAACCAAGATCCGGAGACGAGAACCCGAGCTTGTTGGTGCTAGATCGTCGTGACGGACCAAAGCAACATCAAAGACCTGCTCGTGTTCGTGTTCGACTCGTTTAAGGTACGTTTAGGATCAGAAATCATTTAATTAGGTTCGGATTCATCTTGAAATCATAGATCTGTCTTAGTATGGTAAAAACGAATCCAACGAGGCCAAACTTACTGAAAATTGATTACAGATTGATAGGTTAATCGTTAGCATGAAAAACCCGTATGTATATACATGAATCGCAGCCTGTAAACCCGATGTTTTGAACGATTGAATGGTTAGGGTTAGTAGGCGATGCTTAGACGATTCCGTTGATACCTAAATCGATTTGTTTGGTTAAGAAACGATGACGATTTTGGGGATTAAGGACGAACAGCGGCGGCTGCTGCACAACTTCGCCTAAGCTAAGTTCGCCTGATGAGAACTTCGCCTAAGCTAAGTTCGCCTGATGAGAACTTCGCCTATGCTTAAGTTCGCCTGATGAGAACTTCGCCTATGCTTAAGTTCGCCTGATGAGAACTTCGCCTATGCTTAAGTTCGCTTGATGACAACTTCGCCTATGCTAAGTTCGCTTATTGTTAAGTTCGCTTAATGATAAGTTCGCTGGAATTAGCAAATTAGAAAATAAATTAAAAACCTAATGAAAAATGTGTTAAGACAGTTAATGAAAAATGTGTTAAGACAGCTCGACCCCAGCCAGGGGCTCTGCCCCTTGGACCCTGCTAGGGCCTGCCGCCCCTAGAACCCCCGCTGCCAGGGGCGCTGCCCCCGGACCCCCGTTCGTTGTGGGTTATATAAAGATAGAAATACAACATGAGTAGCAGTAGTTAATTGATACGTGTAACCTATATACAGTTAGCAGAACACAGTTAAAGAGAGGAACCACGATAAACGGAGAAAGGAACCGCATTCAGGTGAGTTTCTAGCCCCACTCCTTGTTATGTTTTTCGGGGCTGTGTGCATACTCGAAGTGATTAGTTAATACACTTACCTTAAGTGGTAAGTGTATGCCATATATGATATATGTGATAGATATGAATGATTGATTGTCGGAACGCGAACGATCTTCGGATATTGCGCGTACTGTCAGGTTGTAAATAAAGATATGAATGTTATAAATGGATGATGTATGATCGCTATGAATGAATGCTTGTCGGGGCGTGAACGATCTTCGGATATTGCACGGACCGACAAGAAGTACGATAAATGAATGAGGTGAAGAACGCCTAGAGTGTTCTTATGTTATAATGTAATTATTGTATATATGAAGTATGTGTATACAGGTACACGAATGGTATGTGAGTTCTACGTTCGACATAGTAAGTTAGGATGGCAAATCCCTCAAGCTTCTGTTGGACATAGACTTGGCAGGTGAGGGCGTAGTTAAGGACTGCGGGCCTTATACGTGATATAGGTAATAGATGTAAACGTAGATAGGGACGGTGGGCCTTGTACGTGTTACAGATAATTGACGACAACGTAGTTAAGGACTGCAGACCTTATACGTGCTGTAATTGTATTGTGGTAGCATAGGGGAGGATTGTGGACCTCGTACGTGCTATGAACTAGGTTGCAACATAGGGAAGGACTGTGGACCCTGTACGTGTTGTTAATGTAGGATGGTATTGGGAAGGACTGCGGACCTTGTACGTACCATGAAAGGGTGAGCATTGGTAAGGATTGCGGACCTTTTTCGTGTTCACGACCTTGAGTATAGGTATAGACGGCGGACTATGAACGTACTCTCGGTAGACTGATTGTAGATATGTATGTATGTATGGTACTAGGGCTACCATGGCTATGTATCTTCGGATATGTGTGTACGTGTATGTATTGTGTGGCGTCCGATTAACTAGAACTCACTCAGCCTAGCTGACTTTTAGTACGCACGCAGGTGAGTGGAATGAGACAGCCAGCCTGAGCGGGCACATGGTGGGCGAATAGGAGACTGGCATCTGAAGACTCAAAATGTTTTAATGTTAATTGACGTTTATTTTGAAAGACAAGAATGTTTAATTAAGGCATGTTTTGGATTGCTGTAATGTTTTATGAATGTTTTTATATTCCGCGAAAGTTTTATTTAACTCTGATTTGTAAGAACTGTGTTTATGAGGAAATCCGACGCTAAAGTAGGGCTACCAGTAACGGGGCCTTACAAGTTGGTATCAGAGCATAGTTCGAGAGATTTAAGCATCCTACATGCTTAGACTCGAACAGAGAATGGGATTTAAGTAAGAAAAGAAAGAAGATGCTAGTTCAAGAATGCCATGTGTCGCTCAAGCAAGATCAGTAAAGTTAAAGTGTATGATTAAATGATATATGTTAATGAGAAAGAAAAGATATGTGAATGACAGGGATAGGAATAGTTGATTGTTTGATTTGACTAACTGCTTAAGTATAACCAGCACAAATAGACTCATAAAGGGAGGTGTATAGGACACGGAAAGTAACGTGATCAGCTAATCACAGCTGGCCACTGTTATTACCTGTTAGCTTTACTATCCGTGTACTAAATAGTTCCTTGAGTGATGATGTTTGTGTTTTCCCTTTTAGAATACGATGGATGGAGCTGGAGACATTGTTGGAGCTGGAGGTCGCACTGGACGATGCGGCAGGCCTCGTCGTGTCCAGCAACCTTCGGTTGAGACAGCTTCCAACACCGAAGTTGAAGGAAGCGCAGCTGGAAGAGACCCGAACAACAACGAAGGATTTCAACTTGATCCCGCAATTCAAGCAGCTTTCGTCCAAGCTGTAGCCATTGCTGTGAAGAATATTACCCCTGAAGGGTCTGCGGGAAGCCGTGGAAGAACTACCGAAGGGGCAGGTGGTGATGGTAGGAAAGAGGATGTGAGGGAAAAGGGTGATTCAAGTGAGGTAAGGTCTGTGAAAGTTGATGATAGGAAGAGGGGCTGAGGCGGTTGCAACTATAAGTCCTTCAAAGGTTGTGACCCGCCTAAGCTGACTGGTTTAGGATACGCAATCGCTACTCTTCAGTGGATAACCGCCATGGATAAAATTATCCGAATCAGCGAGTGTCGTCCTGACCAAGCTGTCGGTTATGCCACCCAATAATTTGAAGATGAGGCTATGTATTGGTGGGAGAGTGTGGAGCAGAGGAAGACCCGTGAAGAGATCAAAGAGATGAAGTGGGAGGATCTGAAGCAGTTAGTGATGAAAAGGTTCTGTGCTGATGCTGAGATTGAGAGGACCGAGATGAAGTTTCTGAATCTGAAGACAGGAAAGATGACACGCCACGAGTACACCACTTAATTCAATCGCATGTCTAGGCTGGTTCCTGACATGGTAAACACTGACGCGAAACAGATCAAGTGCTACGTCAGAGGACTTCCCCAGAAGGTCCGCATGTTAGTCAGGGCAAATAAACCTGCTACTTTTGACTCTACTGTTGAGCTTGCAGAAGTGGTTTATGCTGACCTGGCTGAGGATGATGTGGTGGTGGAGGAAAAGAAGGAGAAGAAATGGGCTACCTCTGCTAAGCGGTCCGGCGAGATGGTGACAACAACTTATGAGAGGAAGGCCAAGGTTGGGAACAGGGATGCATGTAAGATGTGTGGGCAAGTGCACCAGGGGGAAAGCAAGATTGGGACAGACAGGTGCTATCGGTGTGGAAAGAGTGGGCATTACTCTCGAGAATGCCCCGATCGTCCAAAGTGCTTCAAATGCGGAAAAGCTGACCACATGGCTAGGGATTGCAAGGAATCAGGGGCGGGAGGTGCGAAAGGATAAAGACTTGGGGAAACTGCAGAGAGGAACACTTGATGAAGGAATAATTGCTCATGCAATGGTTTTATTTTTTTAAATTACATTTGCTTAAGAACTTGTTTTGTGTTAAGGTTTAAAACTTATGTTTATCAGTGACGTGTAATATATTGAGTTTGGTTATGAATGATTATTATGTTATGATAAAATGTTCTTTTAGACAATAGTGTTAAAAGTACTAAACGAAGCCCTTGGAAGGATGAGATGAGTCTTGGTACATCGAGGGTCTCATGGACAAGCTACCTTAAATAGCTAAAACACATGACCACCATTCGATGGCTGCAAAGTCGGGAGTAAGAAGGATAACTCAGAAAGCGAAGGTGATTCAATAAAGTGTGCGATTATAAAGAAAAAGGTATTCCTTTTACATGAAATAAGCTAGGTTTCGGGGACGAAGCCTCTTTAAGGAGGTAAGACTTGTAACATCCCGAATTTTATATTAATAAATAAAAGAAGTCCATGATTTAAAAACGAGTGTTAATATTTAATTAATATTAAAAATAGAAAGAATCATGGACTTGGGTAATTACATGGATTAAGATGGTGGGATGGGCCTTAGGTCCATGGGCTTTAAGGGACATAAATACCCCTTAAACCATCCTAAAACCCTAACTTCCCATTCCATCTTTCCATAATCCCTACACACACCCAAAACACACACACAACCAGAACCAAGATCCGGAGACGAGAGCCCGAGCTTGTTGGTGCTAGATCGTCGTGACGGACCAAAGCAACAACAAAGACCAGCTCGTGTTCGTGTTCGACTCGTTTAAGGTACGTTTAGGATCAGAAATCATTTAATTAGGTTCGGATTCATCTTGAAATCATAGATCTGTCTTAGTATGGTAAAAACGAATCCAACGAGGCCAAACTTACTGAAAATTGATTACAGATTGATAGGTTAATCGTTAGCATGAAAAACCCGTATGTATATACATGAATTGCAGCCTGTAAACCCGATGTTTTGAACGATTGAATGGTTAGGGTTTGTAGACGCTGCTTAGACGATTCCGTTGATACCTAAATCGATTTGTTTGGTTAAGAAACGATGACGATTTTGGGGATTAAGGACGAACAGCGGCGGCTGCTGCACAACTTCGCCTAAGCTAAGTTCGCCTGATGAGAACTTCGCCTAAGCTAAGTTCACCTGATGAGAACTTCGCCTATGCTTAAGTTCGCCTGATGAGAACTTCGCCTATGCTTAAGTTCGCCTGATGAGAACTTCGCCTATGCTTAAGTTCGCCTAATGAGAACTTCGCCTATGCTTAAGTTCGCCTGATGAGAACTTCGCCTATGCTTAAGTTCGCTTGATGACAACTTCGCCTATGTTAAGTTCGCTTATTGTTAAGTTCGCTTAATGATAAGTTCGCTGGAATTAGCAAATTAGAAAATAAATTAAAAACCTAATGAAAAATGTGTTAAGACAGTTAATGAAAAATGTGTTAAGACAGCTCGACCCCAGCCAGGGGCTCTGCCCCTTGGACCCTGCTAGGGCCTGCCGCCCCTAGAACCCCGCTGCCAGGGGCGCTGCCCCCGGACCCCCGTTCGTTGTGGGTTATATAAAGATAGAAATACAACATGAGTAGCAGTAGTTAATTGATACGTGTAACCTATATACAGTTAGCAGAACACAGTTAAAGAGAGGAACCACGATAAACGGAGAAATGAACCGCATTCAGGTGAGTTTCTAGCCCCACTCCTTGTTATGTTTTTCGAGGCTGTGTGCATACTCGAAGTGATTAGTTAATACACTTACCTTAAGTGGTAAGTGTATGCCATATATGATATATGTGATAGATATGAATGATTGATTGTCGGTACGCGAACGATTTTCGGATATTGCGCGTACTGTCAGGTTGTAAATAAAGATATGAATGTTATAAATGGATGATGTATGATCGTTATGAATGAATGCTTGTCGGGGCGTGAACGATCTTCGGATATTGCACGGACCGACAAGAAGTACGATAAATGAATGAGGTGAAGAACGCCTAGAGTGTTCTTATGTTATAATGTAATTATTGTATATATGAAGTATGTGTATACAGGTGCACGAATGGTATGTGAGTTCTCCGTTCGACATAGTAAGTTAGGATGGCAAATCCCTCTAGCTTCTGTTGGACATAGACTTGGCAGGTGAGGGCGTAGTTATGGACTGCTGGCCTTATACGTGATATAGGTAATAGATGTAAACGTAGATAAGGACGGTGGGCCTTATACGTTTACAGATAATAGACGACAACGTAGTTAAGGACTGCGGACCTTATACGTGCTGTAATTGTATTGTGGTAGCATAGGGGAGGATTGTGGACCTCGTACGTGCTATGAACTAGGTTGCAACATAGGGAAGGACTGTGGACCTTGTACGTGTTGTTAATGTAGGATGGTATTGGGAAGGACTGCGGACCTTGTACGTACCATGAAAGGGTGAGCATAGGTAAGGATTGCGGACCTTTTTCGTGTTCACGACCTTGAGTATAGGTATAGACGGCGGACTATGAACGTACTCTCGGTAGACTGATTGTAGATATGTATGTATGTATGGTACTAGGGCTACCATGGCTATGTATCTTCGGATATGTATGTACGTGTATGTATTTTGTGGCGATCGATTAACTAGAACTCACTCAGCGTAGCTGACTTTTAGTACGCACGCAGGTGAGTGGAATGAGACAACCAGCCTGAGCGGGCACATGGTGGGCGAATAGGAGAGTGGCATCTGAAGACTCAAAATGTTTTAATGTTAATTGACGTTTATTTTGAAAGACAAGAATGTTTAATTAAGGCAAGTTTTGGATTGCTGTAATGTTTTATGAAAGTTTTTATATTCCGCGAAAGTTTTAATTAACTTTGATTTGTAAGAACTGTGTTTATGAGTAAATCCGACGCTAAAGTAGGGCTACCAGTGACGGGGCCTTACAGATGGTAACCTCTAAGCCTTCAAACTCCTCACAAGATCTTCAATATGAGTGTTAGTGGGTGTTTTTATAAGTGAAAATCGTATAGAAGTCTCTTCAAGGCACACCTCTCAAATGACACAAGAGTCTCTATTTATAGGCTGTCTGGAGGTAGAGGCACGGCCCCGTGCTTTAGCGAGCACGGCCCCGTGTCTACGTGTCCCCGTTGCATGTTGTCAGATCGTACATGATGACTCACCCCGTGTCTACGTGTCCCCTGTGCTTTTATTGACATGTGCTTCAATTGTTTTTGTCTTTTTTCTGGAAGTGATCACGGCCCCGTGGCCAAAGAGGCACGTCCCCGTGCTTTTATCAACATGTGCTTAAATTCTTATAGAATTCTGTCTTTTATTATTTCTAGAAGCATGGGGGCATGTTTCTTGTTTTTTTTTTGTGTTTTCTTCCGTTTTTCTTTGTCTTTTCGCTTGTTTCTTAGATTGAGGCTTAGGTTTACCTGAAATAACATTTTATTAAGATAAGTAGCCTTCTGTGCTACGTTATTTGATAGAAGTTGTAGTTATTAGAGATTATTTGATGCTTAAAAGATGTAAAATTTTATATACATCAAACATCCCCACACTTGAACCTTGCTTGTCCTCAAGCAAGCTACTTATAAATATTCTCTAAAAATAGCAAGTTAGGACCAAGCTTTAATCATTCCCAAAAGAATTTCGAGAAAATGGGAACAAAATGACCAACCTTAAATCATAATAATATATGTAGTGATATAAAAAGGATGATTTGTTTTTATGAGCTTCCGTTTTTGCAAAGCGTCAGGTTCTCACAATGTTCACTCACACTCGATATTATATCTGATCATACCAGTGATGTATGTATGTGAACACTCCTAGTCAAAATGCAACCTGTGAAAAATAAGCTTGTAACAAATTCAAATCTCCACCTTTGTGAAGGGTTGCATAGATTAAATAGGTAATATGGGTTGGCTTTGTTTGAGTAGGGGTTTGGTCTTTTTGGTTCAAGGGTTTAAGTTAAAAAGGATAGGAATGGTAAATACAACTTTGTTGGTTCTTGGGAGTCTTGAGATGTCTTTGATGTTTGGCTCCTTGTTTCCAACTCTTTTATTTTTTTGTTTTTTTTATTTTTATTTTTTTTAAACAAACCTAGTGACTCTATTAAGGTCAAATCGTCAAGACCGGTTTTGTCGAGGATGTGGATAAGTTCTTCCTCAATCCTATTATGAACATAACTCCCAACTCTAATGGATCGTTCGGCTTTGAGCCTAATAGCCACCACCCTCATTAGTTCGGTATATTCATGCTGAGACTGAGTTTCACTTTTTCTACATCTTCCTTCATGAGACCAGTTTCCGCAATCTAAGCGTCGTTCGTATCTTTTATCTCTTCTTTTCATTGCTCTTTTGGAAACTCCACAAAATGGTGGCCTTTTTTCGTCTTGGTGTCACTTTTTCTCACCTTATTGTTGAAGAGAAAGACTCTCTCCCTAAGTTCTGGAGGCAACCTAGGTTTTGTGAAATGTATGCAGCAAAGGAAATTGAAATCGAAAGAATGCATTTCCAATTCTTTAGGGTTTCCCGGTAAAAGAATAGTGTTGCATTTTACCGGTTTGTGAGCGGTAAAGTGGTAAGGTTTTGGTTTAGGGTTTTGTGATTTGGAGAATGGTTTAAGAGGTTTGTAATGATATTACCATCTTCCTTATACAATGCTTCGTGTGGTATTGAATTGAATAATTGCGACAAGTTCTAAATCACATGAAACATATGACTCACTCAAATCTTTCGAAAAAATATTTATATGGCATGAGGTTTATCTCACAGTAACAGAGGAATTGGGTATAAACGCCATATTTCGCATAAACGTGTTCCCAATATTACAAAACTTCTTTTTACTTTTTTTCACTTTTTGGTTATAGTAGATTTGTAGTTAGTTATTTGCAAAAAAATTTCTTGGATTTTCTTTTGGTTTTGTTATAAAAAATAGTCTTTATTTGCTACAAAAAAATTATTATTTAGAGAATTTTATAATTAGTTCAGCAGCAATTGGTTAAATAATTCCCCTTCCCACACTTGAATCTCACATTGTCCTCAATGTGAAAAGATTTATAAATATATTAAAATTCTAGTTAAGTAAGGTGGGTTAAAATGGAGAGGTACTTCCCTATGGTTTAACGAAATTTAGACAGAGCATCCCCTATTTTTCATCCATTTTCCTGTTTTGTACCTGTATAATATAAAACTGCAAACAACCACAAACAACCAAGATAATTTGCTAAAAATTGGGTATGGAAACATCCATTTCCTGCCCCTATGGGCTAGATAAGTACCTAATATAGTGTCTTGGCACCACCGGCCATAAAAGTATCCAACCAAGCCAACAATCATGCAAGCAAGTAAACGACGGAATGTAAATTGTTTAAACAAACATAATGATAAAGTCATAAAAATACTACCAGCTCTTCCATGCCCATACCCGACCTACCATTTCCGCTCCTCATCAATTACCTGTGTCCAGGTCGAACGATCCCCACTGCCTGTCCATGCGATACCCTAGACGTTCAATCTCTCGCCTCTTTTCTGCATATTCAGCTGCCCGTTGTGCGTCCGACGCAGCAATCTGTCCTGTGATCCTGTCAAATGAGGCGGTATTGGTTGCTGAGAACTGGTCAATGAGGTCGTATAGGCCCTCGAACGAATATCGGCTATCACGTGATGAGCTGGGGTCGGCCCCTAATGAAGATGGGCCTCCCTGTTGATGGCAGTTGCGGCGGCGGTACTGTCTAGGCAGTGGTCCTCCTCCCTTCTCGGGCACATCCTGGATCATCATCTCTATCGGGTCCCCAGGATCCCAAACCTGGTTTAGTGCATCATGAAAACTCCAAATGTCCAGGTCTCTGCCGATCTTCTGGGCCATCTGCATACGGATACAAAAACCAAGGTTAAGAGCAACTGGGTCTGGGCTACGGGTTCCTTCTCTGTCTGTACCGTAAGTTCCATAAAGATTATATATCCATGGGCCGCCAAAGATTGGGCTGTTTCGGCTCTTTTCATTTCCATTTGTGGTGAACAGCTTGCAGAACAAATAAGTGATGTTGCATGGTGTGTCGGTCTTCATGCAATACAGGGCCCATAAATCCTGCAAGTTCACAACCCCTTCACTTTGACTAAAAGCAATGACAGTGTGGCTGAGCAAGCAGTGAATGTATCTCATAAGCAGGTCACGTAGAGCCGTGCTCTTCGAGCTGCTTGCAATGTAGTTTTCATCCCCGTAACTTAGTAGTTCCCATACGTGTAACCGTGCGTTTCCATTATCTGCGTCATTATCACCATCTTCATCCGCGAATGTTGTTGCGGCTGCGTACCAGACTTCACTTTCTATTTCCTCACTCGTGTAAATCCCCAGATCTACCCCCAGTTGGGTGATCGATGTTGTATATCATTCACCCCCACATCTGAACTCAACCGCTTCTTCATCCCACACATCCAAATTCTTTGACTTAAAAGAGAAAACGGCTAGGAACTCCTTTGTTAATTCCGTGATAGCCTCCACTCGCTGATTAAAAACTCGTTCCCATTGTCTTTTCACAATGGACTTGTACCTATTCCACTGATTAACTTACCTCATTGTATCCCTGCAAGCGTAAAAGTTTGGTTCTGGCAGGCGTCGGTTAAGGTAAGTCATTCTAGCTCGAGCTCTTTGGTCCCTTGCATCGCGTCCTGGAAAGACTAGGAATGCATGTACGTCATCCCCATATTTGGCTATCTGCAATATATATTCAAATTGGTTAAAATCTTACGAAAGTTCTTGAAATGTTGGAACAGAAGCAAAAGCACGGTACCGTGCTTTCAGAAGCACGACCTCGTGCTGCTGATGTTCATCAGTTTCTACCAATCTTGACTTTTGTTGCCCAAAAGGTGACCACGACTCGTGTTATCTGAAGTACGGTCCGTGTTTTTAATCTTAATTTCAAATTCATCAAGATTCGAACTTGTGTTTCTACCCGGTTATATGTCAATTGGTTTTTAGTTTGTTAAATACTTTACCCAAGATCCGAACCTGAATGATTTCTTCCAACCAATCTTAGTAGAAAACCTATCTAGCAATTCATTATCTTAAATCTAACCGAATAACCCATCTAATTTTCGGGTTACACCCGATTCAATCAATTGGTGAGAATTGGGGTTTAGTTTAGACCTAAATAGATGAAATTGAACAATAAATTTGTTAATTTATCATACCTTTGGTTGGAAATCGAAGAATGGATGGAAAGATTTGTGAAATTGGTGAAAGGTCGGTGGTTTTCGGTGTTAGAACGAAGTGGTGTTAGGGTTAATAGTTTGGAAAATGTTATTTAACTATAAAAAAACTCGTAATTGTTCTGGAGACAAAAGCACGGTACTGTGCTTTCTGAAGCACAGCCCCGTGCTACATGTATCAGTCAGTCTCTTTTGTTTTATTGTTTATTTGTTGGGCTGGTTCGTTTTTAACCGATTTTCTTTGAGGGTTAGAATCAAGATAGTAATTAAAAGTCTTAAATTTCACTAAAACATAAAATATAGTTAAACATAGTAGAAAGAATAGTACAACAACAATCCCGAATCACGAAGCATAACACTAGCAAAAGTAACTTCTTAACAAGACAAAATCGGAACTTCAACGACCACCATTCCCGAACAGGTCTTGGATGTGTGGTGGAGCTCGTTTAGCTTCCAAGAGCTCGAAAAGCTTTTTGTCAAGCTTTGCGATCTCCCGGTTAAAATAGTTGAGCTTGAAGGCTACATCCTTGTTGTGGCTATCCACAACCTGGAATTTTCAAACCGTAGTAGTTCGACTTTGTTGATCAGCTCGATTAATCTAGCTTCGTTTGGATGTTACTTTCGACTTGGTCCCTCATGATGCATTGTAGCCTCATGACCTCTTCCTCAAGGTTTGAGGAAGAATCATGTTTCTTGCCTTTCCTTACTGGCCTCCATTCAACTTTCTTGCTTTCCATTTTAGTAATTTTGTGTTTGGTGTGAATGGAATAGTGAGTTTTAGCATACATTATATAGAGACTGGAAAGTCGAGCACGAGCACGGCCCCGTGCTTCTAGGGGAATAAATGTTTCTGATTCAGAGAATTGTACGGAGTCAGCGCGTATCATGCTAAAGATTCTAAGATGACCACGGCCCCGTTCTTTAAAAAGCACGACCCCATGCTTTTTGTCACTGAAAGTTTCTTTGATTTTTCAGCCAAACGCGAGAGCCTGAATTTTTAGAATGAGGTTTAGTATATTATTTCAAGAGTTTGATCATCCTAAAAATTTCTTTTCATTATAATCAAAAGTCCTAAAACAAATACGGAATAAGCCTGATTTTCCTAGCAACGTAAAATTACGCGGGTTAAGCCCGAAGATCCTAGCATGATGTGCCTAGTGCACTTGTTTACACAAGAAAACAGGAAATTAAGGTTCCTAGATTTCTCCGAAGGGTCCTCCTCCGCCGAAGGGTCCTGGTTGTGGAAAGTACGTGAAATCGAGAACTTGAAACTGGAGTGGTTCGTTAATGTACCGAGTTCCATTTTCATGTTCTCCACCGATTCGGTGAGTTGAACGAGATGCATTTCTGCGAGGAGATTCATCTCGGTGAGTTCTTTGACGAGTTCTTGAAGTTTCAAAAGAAGCTCTGTTTTGGATACGTGGCGGGTTTCGTTTCTCGGTTGTCGAGGAACGGGAATTACTTCATCATCTCAGTAGGCATGATAGTGTTTTTGGTTTGGGTTGGTGTAAGGAATGCATTGGCACAAGGTGCCTTTTATAGCTAACCAGAAGTCGAACACGACCCCTTGCTTTTGGAAGCACGCCCCCGTGTTTTTGGTCTGACAACTCTGTTACAAACCAATCTGACTGAGATTTTTGCAGCGAAGATTCCAGCACACACTTGGTGGTACGGGCCCGTGATTTTGAAAGCACGCCCCTTTTTTTTTAAGTAAAACACTATTTACAAAGCCTAGTTTAAGAAGGTCTTGGCCAGACCTTGTCCCTGGTATGTTTATTTAGTTGGTCGGAAGATTATTACCTCCAAGACATCTTCAAGTGGCCCATTGATATATGGTTTTAATCGATGCCCATTGACCTTGAACTTGTGGCTATTAGAATTTTAAAAGTCGACTGTCCCATAGTCAAAAACTGATTCAACTACGTAAGGGCATGTCCAACGAGATTTCAGCTTACTTGGGGAAAGTCGTATACGTGTGCTATATAATGTTACACGATAGCCAACTTCAAATTTCTTGTTTCCTTTTAAGTGGGCGTCGTGTAAGAGTTAGTCTTTTCATTGTAAGACCAGGAGTTTTCATAGGCTAATGTTCTTACCTCTTCGAGTTCGTGAATTTGATCTTCCCAGTTTTTGCCGGCGGATGTTAGATCAAAGTTTACTGCTCTTAGAGCCCAATAGGCTTTATGTTTAAGTTCTATGGGTAGATGACATGCTTTCCCATAAACAAGTTTGAAGGGTGTTGTTCCTATGGGGGTCTTGTAGGCTGTCCTAAGGGCTCGTAAAGCGTCATTTAACTTTTCCACCCAATTTTTGCGATTTATTGCTATGGTTCTTTCTAAAATACTTTTAATTCCTCGATTCAAGACTTCTACTTGCCCATTTGTTTGAGGGTGATCTGGTTTCGTCAAATGGTGATGAACTCCATATCATGCTAAGACCTTGTCCATTAAAGTGTTACAGAAGTGAGTTCCTTTGTCGCTGATTAAGGCTTTTTGGGGTACCGAATCGTGAAATTAACTTTTTCAGAAACCGTACAACTACTCGAGCATCATTAGTGGGAAGAGCTTGTGCTTCTACCCATTTAGATATGTAGTCGACTGATACAAGAATGTACTTGTTTCCAAACGAGTTAGGAAATGGGCCCATGAAATCTATTCCCCATACATCAAACACTTCACAAATTTGAATGCCTTTTTGAGCCATCTCATTTTTGGCTAATATGTTTCCGGCTCTTTGGCAAGCATTGCATTCTTGGATCAAAACATGTGTGTCTTTATATATGGTGGGCCAGAAGAATCCTGCATCAAACACTTTTCTGACCGTAGTGGCGGTAATGTGGTGTTCGCCATTTGGTCCTTCATGGAAATTTTTAAGAATGTCTAAGGCTTCTTTTCCTGAAACACACCTACGGACAACTTGATCGGAACCTATACTAAACAAGTATGGATCTTCCCAGAAATAGAACTTACGGTCTGAAAAGAATTTATTCCGTTGTTGATGAGTAAGCCCTTTTCTTAAGGTTCTACAAGCTAAATAGTTTGCGAAATCGGTAAACCAGGGACTTTCATCTTCCTCTTGCAATGACAGCTTGGATATGCATGAGAACTTCATGTGGAAAATTATCATTGATAATTTCCTCATGCTGTTCTTCTGAAGCTGGGCATTCTAAGAGAGAGAGATGGTCTGCGGCTACATTTTTTGCTCCTTTCTTATCCTTGACTTCTATATCGAATTCTTGGAGTAGTAGAATCCATCGGATGAGTCTTGGTTTAGCACCTTGTTTGTTGTAGAGGTATTGAATAGCTGCATGATCGGTGTAAACTATGGTTATGGAAAGAACGAGGTAGGATCTAAATTTTTCAAAGACGAAAACTACTGCTAGTAACACTTTTTATGTCGTAGTGTAATTCTCCTGTGCACCATTAAGAGTTTTACTAGCGTAGTATATTGGGTGGAAATTATTTTCTTTGCGTTGTCCGAGAACGGCTCCAACTGCAAAGTCGCTTGCATCACACATGATTTCGAATGGAAGGGTACAATCGGGTGTAGTCATGATTGGTGCATCGACAAGCTTGTATTTTAATGTATTGAATGATTCAACACATTCTTCAGAGAAGACGAACGGTGCGTCTTTTTCCAGAATATTGGTCATAGGTCTAGCAATTTTGGAGAAGTCTTTTATGAAACGACGGTAGAATCATGCGTGACCTAGAAAACTTTTAATGGCTTTGACTGAAGTTGGTGGTGGAAGTTTAGAGATTGTTTCTATTTTGCCCTATCAACTTCTAGTCCTTCTTGGGATATCTTATGACCGAGAACAATGCCCTCTTTGACCATAAAGTGGCATTTTTCCCAGTTAAGTACTAAATTCACTTCTTCACACCTAGTCAACATCTTGTCTAGGTTTTTAAAACAATGATCAAAGGAGTTTCCTAAGACTGAGAAGTCGTCCATGAAAACTTCCATAGAGTGTTTGATCATTTCATGAAAGATGGCCACCATGCAACGTTGGAAGGTGGCTAGAGTATTACATAGTCCCAATGGCATTCTTTGGTAGGCGAAGGTTCCATATGGGCATGTAAAAGTGGTCTTCTCCTGATCTTCATGAGCTATGGGAATTTGAAAGTATCCGCAGAATCCATCAAGAAAGCAGTAGAACATTTTCCCAGATAGACGTTCAAGCATTTGATTGATAAAAGGGAGTGGAAAATGATCTTTTCTTGTGGCGTCTTTAAGCTTCTGGTAGTCAATGCAAACTCGCCAGCCTGTGATGGTCCTCATTGGTATTAGATCGTCCTTCTCATTCATTACAACTGTCATTTCTCCCTTCTTGGGTACTACTTGAACTGGACTAACCCACGGTGAATCTGAGATAGGGTAGATTAATCCGGCGTCAAGAAGTTAGATTACTTTCTTCTTCACCACATCTTGCATGTTGGGATTGAGACGTCTTTGATGTTGGACCACGGGCTTGTATTCTTCCTCCATTAGAATTTTGTGAGTACAAAAGGAAGGACTGATGCCGTTGATATCCATGATCTTCCATGCTATGGCCTTGTTATGGTTTTTGAGAACCTTAAGAAGTTCGTCTTTCTCTTCTTTAGAAATGTGAGATGAAATAATTACTGGAAGCTAAGAGTCTTTTTAGAGGAAGGCATATTCGAAATGGTTTGGGAGTTCTTTTAATTCTAAGGCTGGTGGTTCTTCAATTGATGTTTTTGACTTTTCTTTGATTTCAGTTATCTCATATACTACTTCTGACATTTCTTGATTGTTGTCATTAGTATTGAGATTTTCGTTTTCTAAAACGAGTATGGTGTCTATTCCAGTTAAGATTTGTGTATCTAGTGGGTTAGTGAGGGAGGAATCTTGCATATAGCAACTCACGATAGAATCGATGATGTCGACACAACATAATGTGTCATCGTGATGTTGCGGATATTTCATAGATTTTCCTATATCAAAAGTGATTGCCTCGTCATTGACCCTGAGAGTGAGTTTGCCAGTGCAAACATCAATAATAGCCTTTGCAGTGGCAAAGAAAGGTCTTCCTAAAATCAGAGGTACACTTTTGTCTTCCTCCATGTCTAGAATTACAAAATCTAATGGGAAAACAAATTTGTCAATTTTAACAAGAATGTTTTCAACAATGCCCCGAGGATAATTAACGGATCAGTCAGCTAACTGAACGCTCATGCGAGTAGGTTTTGGTTCTCCTGTCCCTAGTTTTGAAAAAACCGCATAGGGCATTAGGTTAATACTAGCTCCTAGGTCGGCCAGGGCATTGCTAATAGATAAATTTCCTATGAGACAAGGGATACTAAAGCTCCCTCGATCGGTCATATTTGTTGGCAGCTTGTTTTGGAGGGCTGCTGAACATTCTACACACAGGGTGACATGTGATAGCTCCTCCAGCTTCCTCTTTTTTGTCAGTATTTGTTTGAGAAACTTGGCATATTTTGGCATTTGAGCGATGGCTTCGATAAAAGGGATGTTGATGTGGAGTTGTTTGAAGAGTTCTAAAACATCCCGTACTGAGCTTCCAATATTTCCTGCTTCAGCCGTCCAGGGTATGGAATAGGTGGAATATAAGTTCGGACTGGCTCCTTGGGTTGTACGGTGCCCGTTGGAATCAGTCTTTCCTGCGTTTTATAAGGGGAGTCCTTTTCCGTAACTGGTTAAGAAGTTGGTGAGGCTACAGTGGTTGTACCGCTTCTAAGTGTAACAGCGTTAGCTGTCGCAATCGGGTTGGTGATTGTGTTGCTTGGAAGAGTGCCGGGTGGTCTTTCGGATAATTGTCGGGTAATTTATCCGATCTGAGTTTCTAGATTTTGTAGTGATGCTTGTTGACTTTTTAGATAAGCTTCATGTTTTAACAGTACTCCGCTGATATCAATAGCTCTTAGGTCAGCCTTCTTTTCTGCTTCATTTGTCTTGGTCATGATTTGTGAGTTCCTCCACAGGTGTCACAGGTGATCTTGGTTTTTGATAGTTTGTCTTGAAGTTGTTCTAATTTCTTAGAACGGTTTTCAGGTTGTGCAGTTATAAGAGTGTTGGAATCAACGTGGTGTATTCCTTTATGGTTTGGTGTAGATCTTGGTGGGTTATAGGCGAAACTTTTCTTTGCTGCTTTCTCCAGGACTTCAAATGCTTCGTTAGGTGATTTGGATCCCATGTCTCCACCAGCGATTTGGTCGATGGCCTGTTTGTTTTGACTGGATTGTGCGTCAAAGAATGTTTGTACTTGTAACCATACACTCAGTCCATGATGAGGGAATCTTCTCACAAGAATTTTGTATCTCTCCCATTCTGCGTGTAACGGCTCATCATTATCAGTCCGGAATCCAGTAATGCTGGCTCGGTATTTGGCAGTTTTATCAGATGGAAAATATTTGAGGAGAAACTGTTCAACCATCTGGTCCCAAGTGGTGATGGAGCCGAAGGTAAAATATTCTATCCATTCAAAGGCTTGACCCCTTAGAGAGAAAGGAAAGAGTTTGAGCTTGATTTGATCTTCTGAACAGTTCTGGATTTTAAAGGTTCCGCAGATTCGTAGGAATCGAGATATATGAGAAAGAGGGTCTTCGTCGAGGAGACCATGAAATTGAACTGAATTTTCCACCATAAATGGTGCTTGATTTGATTTCGAAATGTTCGGTGATATCGGATGGAGCCACTCCATTGTCGTAGCCTTCGAGAGTTGGCTTGGCATATTGGCTCATGTTAGGCTCATTGTTTTGGGCCGCCATCATTTCTGCAGTTTGATTTTCTCCTGATGTGGCGGCGTCTACTGACTCATCTTTGATTGTTTCGGCGGTTTCTGCAATCCGTTTACGCGTTCGTCGACGAAAGAGTCGTTCCAGTTCAGAAACTAGAGAAACAAGCTCAGGTCCGAATGTAGAGGACATACATAGGATTAAATCAAAATTTAAACTATTTAATTTAAGCTAAAGGTTAGGCTAAAGTTAAGCTAAAAGTTAGTCTAAGCTATTCTAAAACTAAACTAAGGTATAAGCTAATTAAACTATAGTAAATGTAAAGGTTATTAAAGGTAAAGGTTAGATTAGCCTTAGAATATTTAAATCTAATATAGTAATAAGCGAAAGAAAATAAAATAAAAGTTAAAAATTTGTACAATTATAAACAATGATCAAATTAAAACTTGGATCGTTCTTAGAAACGTAATGTGTCCCCGGCAACGGCGCCAAAAACTTGATGTGTGTTGCGTGTTGTAGTAAAATTATAACATATTGGATATTCAGCTTTTGCACAAGATCGTGTTTTAAATTTATAAAAGTGATTTCTACTACCTAACAATGAATCGTCATATTACTTTAATCGGAGGTTTTAATCATATTGGGGTTGATTTTTGAACTTTTTACAAAATATAAATACTTATATATAATATATAGGTGACCGAGACGAGAAATTCTAAACAAGTAGTTCAATTATATGAAGGTTACCATCTAAGATCAAGAATCCACTCCATTGTTCCTTGATGATTATTAAATAAGCACGTGATAAACTTGCCGTAATAATATATGATAGAATAGCCCCTCATTTCTAAGTGAGCATATCTTATAAAATAAAAGAAAGTAGAATGCGCATTTTAAAGTCAACCCTTTCCTAATGTCATGCTACCACGAGAATGTCAATTTGAGTTGGCAAGTAGTTTAGTAAAGTAGAAAGATTAGGACTGACTTCGATTTCTCAAATACCAATACTAACATCTTCAGGTGGTTATAGATTAGTCACACAACCTCCCCTTGGTTGATTTAAGTAGATTATAATTACACATTCCGTTAACATATGATTTCTTTAACTACCGTGATAACCTAAGCAATCGTGTTAACAATGTTTTTTCAGAATTACCAAAACTAGAGAAATAGATTATAACTTATATCTCTTCATTTCTAAGTACAATATAAGGATCCATATTTCGATAAATTATCAAAGTATTTCTATCTTTCAAGAACATGAATCGATCATGAATGATTGTCAATATAATTGTCAATCACCAACTTTGAATTGTTGATTTAAGATGGTGAAACATTTCTCATCAAAAGATAATTGCAAAATAACCATGTACTTTACTAAACTAAATCACATGTTTAATATAATCATCAAGTAAAGCAAAGCTTCGTCATAGATTTTAGATGGTAAATTGAGTTTAGCTCATAATGAGCATTGTTATGAACATTAAAAGAGAAGATGATAACAAACACATGATTAAACTAGAACAATATAACCAAATGTGGATGAATCTCCCTTCTTAATGATTATGATGGATTATGATGATGTTGATGATGATGGTAACCTCCAAGCCTTCAAACTCCTCACAAGATCTTCAATATGAGTGTTAGTGGGTGTTTTTATAATTGAAACCCGTATAGAACTCTCTTCAAGGCACATCTCTCAAATGACACAAGAGCCTCTATTTATAGGTTGTCTGGAGGTAGAAGCACGACCCCGTGTCTACGTGTCCCAGTTTCATGTTGTCATATTTTACATGATGACTCACCACAGGGGTGTGCTTTTAGAGGCACGCCCCCGTGCTTTTATTGACATGTGCTTCAATTGTTTTTGTCTTTTTTCTGGAGGTGACCATGGCCCCGTGGCAAAAGAGGCACGGCCCCGTGCTTTTATCAACATGTGCTTAAATTCTTGGAGAATTTTGTCTTTTCTTATTTCCAGAAGCATGGGGCGTGTTTCTTGAAGCATGGGGGCGTGTTTCTTGTTTTTATTGTTTTTTCTTCTGTTTTTCTTCGTCTTTTCGCTTGTTTCTTCGTTTGAGGCTTGGGTTTACCTGAAATTACATTTTATTAAGATAAGTAGCCTTCTGTGCTATGTTATTTGATAGAAGTTGCAGTTTTTTGAGATTATTTGATGCTTAAAAGATGTATAATTTTATATACATCACATAACAGGAACATCTTTCACTTCTTTCGTCTCAGTCGTAGATTTGAAAACATTCGCTAGGTAGGCACCGCAAACTCGCCATAACTAACCTTCATCTTTTATCATCGAAATGACATTAAGCCATGAGCTTTCTTTATCACCATAAACCGTCACCACATCACCATTCAAGGATTTTAACCTTATTATCCTACTCTTACACACTATCTGAGCCTCAAAATCAGATAGCCAGTCCATTCCCAGAACCATGTCGAAACCTCCTAAGGTCATAACATACAGGGTAACAGGGAAATCACGTTCCTCTAACTCTATCTTACAATATTTAACCATTCTCATTATCCTAACCGAGGTTTCACTAGAGGTTTCTACTATGAAAGTTTCAGGCACACGACATTTCATTTTTGCTAACTTACTAAATATCGTAGCTACAAAAATCCTATTTGCACCTGAATCAAACAACACAGAAGCGGAAATACCGTTTACTAGTAACGTACATGTTACAACATCTGGAATCTGCTTGGCCTGCTCCTGGGTCAGCATGTAGGCCATGTTCCTTGGCCTCGACTGGTCGGCATCCTTCCTTTCGTTTCCCCCAGCTTCACCATCAGTGCACTCCTTTGCCATATGGCCCGTCTTACCACATTTGTAACATGCGGGCTTTGCATTACATTCATTAGCGTAGTGTCCCACCTTTCCACACTTATAACAGGCATTTGTCTCAAGCCTGCATTCTCCACCATGAGCTTTCCCACACTTGGAGCACACATCAGAACCAGCACCCCCACTTGCACTCGCCATCGTGCACCCTCCCACAAGTCTTGGATATCTTTCTCTCCCACACTTTCTTCTTCTTATCCCTAGGATTCCACAACTGAGTACCGAGTCATTTGACATGAGCGACCCATTTCGTATCTTTCTTCTCTTCCACCACCACATCGTCCACAGCCAGGTCATCACAAACCATCTCTGCGAGTTCCACAGCAGAGTCAAAAGTAGCATGTTTACTAGCCCTGACCAAGGTGCGAACATTTTGTGGCAGCCCGCTGATGTAACACTTGATTCTCTTGGCTTCGGTGTTCACCATGTCGGGCACAAACCTCGACATGCGGTTGAATTCAGGAGTGTATTCGCGGTGTGTTATCTTTCCCACCTTCAGATTTCGAAACTTCATCTCCGCCCTCTCAACGTCAGCATCAGCACAAAATCGCTTCATCACCAATTCCTTCAAGTCATCCCACCTCATAGCCTTAATCTCTTCCCGGTTCATTCTTTGTTCCACAGTTTCCCGCCAAAACATAGCCTCCTCACCAAATGACTGGGTAGCATACCCCACCGCTTGATCAGGATGACACTCGCTAATTCGGATAACTCTATCGGTGGGTTGCACCCACCTTTTAGGTACACTTTTAGTTACACCTACCTCGGCATCTCATTTGAACGACATTTAGTTACACCCACCTCGGCCTCTCCTTCTCTTCCCAACTTTCACATACCTAACTTCACTCGAGTCACCCTTCTAATTCTCATCAACCATCTTACCGCCCTCTCCTGACTCTCAGCAGTCCTTGCATGGCTTCCAACATATCCTTCTGGATGCAGGGTCTTCACTGCAGCAGCAACAGCTTGAGCAATGGCGGCTTGAACCGCATGACCCAGTAGATATCCCTCGTTGTCACTCCGATCTCGCACAGTCGCGCTTCCTTCCTCTCTCGTGTTAGTAACTGGTTCTCCAGAAGGTTCTTGGACAATACGTGGCCTACCACGACGTCTAGTACGACCTCCTTGATCAACAACCTTTCTTGCTCAAACCATTTGTATTATATAAGGAAACACAAACGTCGTCACTCAAGGAACTATATAGTACAAAGATAGTAAGGCTAACTGGTAATAATAGTGGCCAGCTGTGAGTAGCTTATCACATTACTCTCTGTGTCCTATACAATTCTCGTTGTGAGTCCACTTTTGCAAGGTTCTACTTTTAAACAGTTGATCAATCATTCACAATCCACAAACAATCAAATAATTCTATCCCTAGTAATAAAGCTAACGCACTTACATATTCTTACAGTAAAAATAATCATGTATTTTATCTGTACTTGGCTTGCTTGAATGACACATGGATTTCTCAAACTGGCATCTTCTTCCTTTTCTTATTTAAGTCCCATTCTCTATTCGAGTCTAAGCATATAGGATGCTTATTTTTCTCGAACTTATGCTCTGATACCAACTTGTAAAGGCCTCGATCCCGGTGACTTACATTAGCGTTTGATTTACTCATAAACAAAGTTTTAAATATCAGATTTAATTAATACTTTTTGCGGAAATATAAAAGTCAACCATTCTATACCAAATATTCAAACATAACATAAAACATTGTATTAAACATCATGACAATTCTTATTCAGATGCCAACTGCTTCAGAGTGTCATCCTCATGCTAGCTCTTTTAACCTATATACCTGCGTGTATACTAAAAGTTAGCGTAGTGAGTTCTAGTTAATCAGACAACATACAATACATTCACATACTTACATATATACGTATCCGAAGATACATATAACAAACTTAGCCTGCTACCTTTCTTTCTTACTTACTTACATACATACTTTCATTCTATCATACTTTCTTTCTTTAACATACATAGTACATTCATAACTTTTCTTATATTATAAAGAGAATTTCTCCCTACATACATCGGATATTCTTAGGGTCAGGTGCCCTTCATCCACGGATATTATAAGGGTCTGGTTCCCTTCATCCTCCGATATTATTAGGGTCCGGTGCCCTCCATCCTCATATATTATTAAGGTCCGGTGCCCTTCTTTCCATACAACCATACCATCATACATTCGTTTCATTACTTTCATGTTTATGTAATTTCATACAAATCTTAACATTTCCTAAATCATTCATTCATACCACATTCATATATCATTCATACATCATTCATAACACATTCACATATCATACACTTACCACTTAGCGTAAGTGTATTAACTAATCACATCGAGTATGCACACAGCCCCGAAAACATAACAAGAAAATGGGGCTAGAAACTCATCTGGAATCTGTTACGTTCAGAGCTAATCGTAATCCCTTCCTGAGCTATGCACGAACGACTATAATCATTACCTTTCATTATTAAATGGTTCCTAGTTCTTAGCATATATACCGTATATGTCCATATTCTTTTCTTGCAGGCATATGCGTCAGACTTACATATATGTCATGCACGACATACATACATACACGTCCTATATACGTATACGTCATATATAGATATATGTCATACATATATACACGTCCTATATAACCATATATTCATATACGTTATCTACATATACACAGCCATATATACGTATACGTTTTATGCATACACGGCTACATATACATATACGCTATATACGGAACACATATATACATATATGGCCATATGCATACATATACGCCTTCGCTTTATACCTGTACGGTATACAAACACATATGCGCTTTATACTTATACGATATATATACACATATGCGCTTTATACTTATACGGTATACATACACACATATGCGCTTTATACTTATACGCTTCACATACATATACGGTGTATATGCTTATACCCCACACATACATATACGACGTATATACTTATACGCCCGTAATATTCATTTCAGCTTCCTTATTCGCGTTTTTAGGGTTTTTCGTCAATTTCAGCGCTATCAGCCGCCATTAACCACCATGGTTGGTCGGAGTTTGATCGTTTATAATCCAGGTAGATCTGGGGTGTCCAGGTCTAAGCTAAGGTTGCTCTTAAGTTCGTTTTTGGTTGATTAAACACCCTAATAAAGCTAGATCTCGATTCAAACGGCTCATTTGGCATCCCAAGGTTGCGGTGTCGGGTTCTAAAGTGTTGGGTTGGCTGAGATAAATGACTTCTTACCTTCGGTTAGTCTTGGATCTTTAAATAGAATAGTGTAGAGAGTGTTTGGCTTAAGTGTGTGTTTTTGCTGGTGTAGGCTAAGGTGTGGAAATAATGGAGATGGAAAGGATTTAGGGTTTAAGGGGTATTTATACTTCCTAAGCCCATGGACCTTAGGTCAATCTTCATCTTAAGTTCATAATTAATTCCATCTATTCTAGCCCACCATCCTTTTACCTTATTATTATTATTATTATTGTATTGTTATTTTTCTATTAACTCAATATAATTCTTCCAACGTAAATAATATGTTAATATTATTCTTAGAATTTTTGCGATGTTACACTTCAACACTTGCACGTACTTTGAGAAACGAATCGTCAAGATCGAGGCACGAATGTCGAGATAATGAAAGTGAAGATTGATTTTGGGATGAATAAGGCAGAGCCCGACACCCCTTTTTTAGAGCCGAAATTTTGACCCATTGCGATACGCGATGGGTTAAAAAGGGGATCCATCACGTATCACGATGGATTGCTTAACTGCCTCTGAATATTCTATTTCATCGCGTATCGCGATGGAATTTTGGTTTGGCTATCGCGTATCGCGAAGCCGCCCACAAGGTCTAATTTGTCACCTAGTAGGCCCGCCACGTGGTGACACGTGGTTGGACACGTGTCCACGATGACTTCGCCTGGTCATCGCGTATCGTGATGACCCAAAAGGTTAGGTGATCGCGTATCGTGACACCGCCCATCCTGAGGCAATGTGATACACTCGTCGCGTATCACGATGGGTTATCTCCTGATCCATCGTGTATCGCGATGGGTCTTAAAATCCAGAATTTTCTTTTTAGTCCCATTACTTTTGATGACTTGTCACGTCTTCGTCTTTCTTCCATTTTTCAAAAACAATAAGACGGCTCTCGATGATGTGAGCGTGCGAAGTGCAAAGTGCACAATCAAAGCGCGACATTGCGCCCATCGCCCGAGCCCGTGCGCGCCGGGTGCTTTGCACCCTTTGCTAGGACCACTTGTGTATACATGGCATATAAGAATATTACTATGGAAACCTATCTCTTTATAAAGAGTTTCCAAATATTTCCCACTATTCATGTGGGATGGACGTTACCTTTTTCATTTATACCCATATGAGGAGTTCCATTTTCTTCCTTCCTTCCATGCGGGATGGATGAAATTCTTCCAACTAAATATAATCTTATTATTTCTTTACCATATTTATTATAAAAATATTTTGGGTCATTCTTTTTTCAAAGTTAACATTTTTATTCCAAAAATAAATATGGTGTTTTTCGAGATGTTACAACTCTATATCATTTCCTATCACAATATGAAACATTATTGGTTCAGAAGTATCATAATTAAATGCATATGCACATTAATATGTCTTGCTAACTATACATGGTTGTTATATCATAATGAGTTAAAACATATATTTCATGTATGAAAGATATGATCTTATATTTTACTAGCCCAAACAAATAAGTATGGTTAGTCTTGTGAATGCTAAGAAATACAACAGGGTGATGGATACAATGGTTTATGTTTTTGAGATGAAAGCTTTTGCGTGAAGATGATGCAAAATTGTGCAAATTAAGGATTCACATGCAAAAGGACCAAGACGCAGATGACTAACTATAAAAGTTTTGGACAACTTTCAAAGAAGATCAATATTTATCAATTTAATAGATATATAAATCTGGGGGAGAAAATACACATTGCATTATGTTTCCTTTAGCTATGGTTTTATCCCACTGGGTTTCGTAGCAAGGTTTTTAACGTCTTAATGCGTATGAATTTGATAAACGATGGAGAGCGTTATATTATTGTGATTATCAATACCTAATAGAGATTAGGCTTTTTCTCCAAGTTATCTTCTCCTATATATACACGTCACTATACCTCATGTTATTACACACCTAATTAATGAAATCTCCATCGTTCTCCACACATCCCTTTCTCATATTCTTTAGCTATTAGGTTTGTTTCATAACAATTACATGAATATTATTAAGTTAAAACTATAACCATAAGGCATAGTTGTCAACGCTTGGGTTTTAGCATAACATTGGTTTACTAACCAAATAAACGTCGAATATTTAATTTTTTATATGTTAATTTGACAAACTTTTTTATAGGTTTTAACGCTCAGGTTTTGCCAACGGTATCTCTATACCGTAACAAGCGTTACCGATAATGTTTGAATTCACGTCGACACACCGACGTAAATTTTTCTTTTAACTCCGATATCATAGCGAAAATCGATCGAAAGCCAAGTTTTTTTTTGTTTTAGTTCCGTATCATAACGAACGTGATGGATAAAAATGACCGAATGCTACTTTGACGAATTAATTTTTTGGGTTTCAGCGCTTAGGGTTTGCCAATGGTATCTCTATACCGTAACGAGCGTAACCGATAATGTCCGAATTCACATAGACTCACCGTTGTAACACTTTGATTTTACCACCGGGTTTCAACGTTGAGGTTTCACATAATTTTTAAACTCCGATGTCATAGCGAAAATCATCCGAAAGACAATTTTTTTTGTTTATGCTCCGTATCGTAACGACCGTGAACCGACTAAATCACGTAGACTCACCCACATTTTGTTTTAATACTGGTAACTTAACAAACGGAACAAAAACATATTGGACGCTAATTTTGTGTTTTTTTTCTATTTTAGTTCCGATACCGTAACGAATGTTACGGAAATCGGCCGAATTTGCGTAGACTCACCACCACAACGTCTCGGATCGACAACGCTCAGATCTTCTCAACGCTCGATTTTTAATGGCCGACGTCTTCCAATCGATCCACCCCAATTTTTATATGTTTTTTCTATTATTTTTGGTTCTTAGCTCTAATATCATAACACAATTTACCGAACCCGACAGAAATCGCGTCGACTTACCGCCTCAATACCCGGGATTGACAATATTAGTTTATTATCGTCCGAATTTTACCGAACGCGGGATAAAACATTAGTTACACATAAACAAGGTAGTTCTTAATCTTTCAAATAATAATATGTATTAAATGTAATACACTAGAAACAACTCTTTAACGCGTTGGATAAAAATTGCTAGGCATTTATTATTGTTCTCTCCTTTTTCTTGTCAAAACCGAAACTTGTCTCCATGAATGTCAAGGCTCAAAAAAAAAGGTCAACAAAATTCAATTGCAACTGAATGACAATAAACACGTTTACTTTTCCTGCACACCATCTCATTCACAGCATGAAGTTACTAGAAGCCGTGGACACAAATTAAACAAATTTCTCTCCTTTTTGTTCTCATGTACTCCAAATTAAGGATTAAAAAAACTAACAAGCAAACCATAAATGAAGCAACATATCCGAAACAATTGAGAAACGTAAGGTCCATTTATGATTCTTTTAATATTCAATTAGTTATGGTTCAATTATTGTTATAAAGTTGTGTAATTATTGAACCAAACAAACATTAAAACAACCTTTATGTCACACGGTTGTTCGGACAAAAAAATATAATAAATAAAAAATAAATAAAACAATTATATGGTTTTTAGTATCCTATATTAATATGGTTAAATGATGATAATAATAAATGGTCTATTGGTATCGTGTCTATATTTTTAAAATAGAGGTGATGAGTTTAAATCCTTATAAGTATAATGTTAAAGAGATTTTAGGTGGAAATAACTTTGTTGTTAAAAAAATAAATATGTTAGCAAGGTTTAGGATAAACGTACCACTCATTTGTGTGTCTTTTTGTGATTTTTGTTATTATTATTATTATTATTATTATATTTTCAAGGTTTCATTCTAAGTTAGCAAAAAAAAAAAATTAAAATACAAAGATTTAATGGTCTAGTAGTATAGTGTTCATCTTTTCAAAATGAAAGCGGTGAGTTCAAATCCTTACTTACGAGAATTTTGGTGGAATAAATTTGTTGTTTCAAAAATAAAAAAGTTAGCAATAAAGATAATAATTAAAGATAAAAAGGTAAACCAGAAAGCTAATAGTTTTTTGTTTGATATATTAAAAAAAAAGACTACCAAGTGGAAAAAACGATTTGTGAGACTAATATTAAGCAACAATTGTTACATGAAAACGGTAATTTAAATAAAAGATTAAGGTAATGAGTACAATAAGTATAATTAGTTGAAAGAGAGATACGTTTATTAACACCCTAATAACAATTACCATACAACACATCTGGTAATTATTCTGTGTAAAATTATATAAAACAATAAAAATATGCATGAGACTACATCATGTATAAGTGTTATAACCATAAACAAATACTCGTGTATTAATAAAACAAATAAAAATAGTAAAAGAACTTAAACCCCTCAACAAACGACTTGTGACGAAATAGGCACGTATATGAAAGGAGGGTCCCAAGCATACAGAAACTGAACCGTCCCAAAAGGTGCAATTGGTTTGCCCCCATTAACACTGCATTTATTACCTACGGGTGCAAAGACGTTTGGATCAACTTTCTCGGCGGTTTGGAACCCCTCACAAGAGACCGTAAGCGCTTGCTGCGGGCACTTGCAAGTGTTTATAATACTCACGTTCCATTCTTGCTTACCTTGTATTTGTGCAGTCGTCCTCTCGGTCCCGATAGTTATGTCTTTTAGTCCACATTGGCCAAATCCTAGATACGGGAAATCTTTAGCGAATGTGTACACAGTACCAAATTAATACGTTTTGATCAAACATAAGACCACCCGTAGTGGCAACGTTGCCACCAACGTTGAGGACGAAAACGCGGGGGTACACCGCCCCCCCCCCCCCTCCCCTGCGTTATATGAAATTGATTTTTGGCTGCGTTGTATACAAAACGCGGGGGTTGGCATACAAATCAAAAAAAATAGCCGTTAGGTGGGTGGGTCTTGTAGCCGGTTTATGTTATTGTTATGGTGGTGGTGGGTGAGTTACAGATCGGAGAAGAAGGAGAAAAATGGTGGTGGTGGTGGGTGGTAATGGGATCGCCGGTTAAATGCCAGTCGTCGGAGTTAGTGGCCGGCGAATTGAAGAAGACGAGATGAGGAGTGGTGTATTATATATTTTTATTTTAATTTATAACCCACACCATTTTGTTATTGTAATTTTAAACCCATAATATATTTTTTATTGCAATTTTAACCCCACACCATTTATAGGTAAATAAGTTTCAAAATCTCCATATTGGTAAACACTTTTTACCCAAACCCCTTTGGTAAAAAAAACTTGGTTTATGCTTATGTTTAAGTTACTAATATCATAACTATATCAAATATTCATCGTAAAAATAATAATAATATTAGATTACTACATCCGTTTAATGTATTTTTAAATTTTAATGTAGTGTTTTAATTATATATTTAATTATTTAAATGAATTATTATTTAAAAAAAACAAATAAAATTAATAATGACTGGGCGTCACGTGGCGCATAACCCCTGGTAACGGAGAGTTATGACTACAGCCTGTTTTTTTACAAAACCATAACTCTGACTGGGCGCCACGTGGCGTATAACCCCTGGTAGTGGAGCTTTATGACTACACATGGTCTAAATCCGGTTACTGTTGTCGTTTTTATCATGGTAATATTAGATAATACAAAAAAAATAATAAAAAAAAAGATTCACCAACAACAAACATAAAAAAAAAATAAAAAATAAAAAAATTAGATGTCTTTTTTAAACGATAAATATAGTTTGGCTATAACAAATAACAATTAGGGAATTAAAAAACCAAATTATGTGTCGCAAAACCTTAGTTTTTGCCCAGAACAAAGCAAACCTCCTTTAAAAGGAAAAAGTAACAATGTTTTCTTTGATCCATTACTAAATACACACACATTATATATATGACAGAAAATGATAAAGATTTTTTTTTTTCCAAAAATATTCTAACATTATTACAATTTATATAATAAGAAACAAAACAAAAAAATTAAAAGATAAATTTTAGCAACTTTAAAAACTAATATCACAGTTAAGAAAAAGCAAGATAATATATCAGCATTAATTTAGATAACTATTTTAGAAGAAAAAACATCCAATACTAACCAGATTTTCTAACGGTTCAACTTCAAATATTCACTTAAAGAACAGTCTTTATTTTTCTTTTTTCCTCTAAAATGACTATAATAAAAAAGTACTGAATTCATCAATCATGTCACTTAATATAATATATATTTTTAACCATTTATTATATAGAATTTCAAGAAACAACGTCTGATAGCACAAGCCTTTGGTTTTCTTTTCATTTGAAAATTCGATATATGATTTTAGAAAAAAAACTAGGGTACTTTATTAATAAACTGTAAACTGGTCTTATATGGATGCATATTTCCTCTTATTCTACATGATCTGATAAACGCTATGCGAATTGATAGACAATATGCAATCAAAATGAAATTGACAAATGGGAAGATTATAATCAAATACTCACCTTTAAAAAAATTATATTAATATAAGCAACTAAAGAACACACCAAATTACATAATTAATATTATATCTGTTTTGATAATATTTTCTGATTGTAAGATAAGAAAGTAATGAAATATTCACCTTTCGACAGGAGATTAAAAAGAAGAATTGCAAGAAGTGTAGAGGCCATAGTTTGAAGCTTAATACTTTGAAGGCTTCAATTCTCTCTCTAGATTTGCTGGCTTGAGGTTTTCCCTCTCTATTTGATTGTGTGATTATCTTATCTACTTCTCAACTTTATAACACCCTCATGATAGTGTGTGCCCGACTACTTTTGCATTTATATTATTGATGTAGACTTTTACCAAGTTTTCTAGTTAATTAAATTGATTATAACAAAAATACCAAACAATCTAAAAATAAGATAATAAATAGATGACCTCAAAGACTGCTGACGGGGTAGCCCAAGGAATTAATAAAATGGCTTTCACATATTAACGCTAAAAGGGTTTAAAGGTTAAAAGTTTCGTTTCCCGCCCAAATTTATGTAACAAGTACGTGAACAGTAAGCACGTACAACAGTACAATGTCAAATCACTGTTCACATCACTATTCCCTCTGAACAAGGGACATGCTCAGAAAAAGTAATATTATTATAATCATGGACCAACGGTCAAAAGGTTCCCGCCCATAAAATGTCAATTCTCTAAGCAAACTGGAGGTTAACTAGTTTACCCACTGGACCAAAGGCTTGCATCTTTCCCTCTATAAAAGGAGAACTTAACCATAAACAAGAGATCATCAGATCTGGAGAGTTAACACATACTCCCTGATCTTCTCTTCTTCCTTGAGAAACTAGCACTTTGCTTGTTTCTTTCTTACTTCACAAACATCATAGTTTCACCAAGAACTTCATCCAAAAACCGATCTCAAACACCTCGGTCTTGGATCTCCGGTGAATTATAACAACTAACAACAAACTAGTGAACCTCTCTCTACGTTTTGCAAACGTAGAGGGACACCACGACCTGCGTAAGGTTAACTGAACCCTTGAAGCTTGTTAGTCTAACCAGTCTATTCACTATCATTGGTCTTATCTTTGTTGTAGCAACAAGTTGGCGCCCACCGTGGGGCTACGCTGCTACCATATCTTTTTCCACCCCGGGAGGAACTCCGGCGGAACCTTTGTTCTTCGAGTTTTCACCTTTCCGAACTGCAACCCTTCACGATCTGGAGTTCTTTCTCCTCATGCAGGAGTCACAAACACCCCGGAGCGTGTCGACTTAACGATAGAAGGGGTATCATGGCATTTTTTTGCAACTAAGACATCTTCTTAACCAACACGTGAGCCAAGAAAGAGAAAAGAGGATAAGAATAAGGCTGGAGTATGACGATCCAGAACCCTCACTGTCACTCGGACGTCCACCTTCCCATTTAACCAGCTCACGACCAGCTGCTTCTCATTTAGAAGCTGGTCCAAGTGTAACCTGCCAACCCTTTAACCCAGCTCTGTATACCTACGGGAGGCCGAGCCCAACGGCCTTCCCCTTGTTCACTTCACAACCCCTTGGCACAAGACCACTCTCGACCAAATATGGAAGTCACCAGCTTCAAATGTTCCTCCTACAGCCACTACATGGGAGCAAGCCATGTAGGTCTTGCCCTTGGCTCGGAGTGCAGCAATGAGCACCCCCATGGGAACAAACCAAACATCAGCAACTCCTGAAAGCCTTCAAGGCTTTAACCTCATGCCTCAGATGATGGCTCAAATGATGGCACACTTCCCTTGGACCCAGCTCATCAACCAAGCGCTGGGTACTCACCAAGGAACAACGAGTCATAATCCTGCTACAAGGGTAGAAGAATACCTTGCTAAGCCCTATAAGCCCGGTAACCTGTCATGCTTCTCTCAACATATCGCCAATTATGACTCTCAAACGAAAATCAAGATGCCACCCCATATAAAACATATGATTGGACCGAGGATCCCGGAGATCACCTCCAGGTATTTACCGGTGCTGCCAGAATCGAAAAGTGGTCCCACGCTGAATGTTGTTTAATGTTCATGCAAACACTTGTCGGATCAGCCAGGATATGGTTCAATGATCTTCTTGCCCAAAGCGTTCGAAGCTTCGATGATCTGAGCAAAGGATTCTTGGCTAACTTTTCACAACAAAGGAGGTATATCAAGGATGCCACGGTAATTTTCAGATAAAACAAAGAGATGATGAAAGCCTTCGAGACTTCATCGAAAGGTATAAGAAAGAAGGGTTAACGTACGTGGGGGCCGATGAAAATATGAGGGTAGCAGGCTTCATGAATGCCATCACCTCTAAGTACCTCACAAGGGACTTTAACAAGTGCCTACCTAAAACCCTTGAAGAAGCTCTCGAACGAGCTGAAGCCCATATCCGAGGAGAAGAGGCCGTTGATTTCAAAGAACAAAGAAAAAAAGCTCCTAGTTGGCGAGGAAACAGCCCCAACTGAAAGAAAGGGAACTACAACCCCTATGATAAATACCCAAGGAACTCAGATCAACGAAGGCCTGAAGGCCGGAACCCTCCAAGCAGGGAAACGACTGTGAACTTCACAGCCTTAACCAAAACCCCTCAAGAGATCCTTGCCACCGAAGAAGTGAAACACAACTTCCGACCTCCTCGACCCTTGCCCAAAAGCAAGAAAAACGAAAACTCCACTCAGTTCTGTAAGTTCCACGAAGAAAAAGGTCACCACACTAACGATTGCTTTCAACTTAAGAGAAGAATTGAGGAAGCTGTTAAGTCCGGAGAATTGGCTCATTTAGTAAAGGGGGTCAAGGACAAGATGGCTGAAAGGAAAAACAAAGAAGTGAATATGGTGAATATAGATCAAGATGTTTCCAATAAACGACAACGCTTGGAGGCTTGGGAGCTTCAATGTGTCTGCTTCCCACCACCACAAGGTGACCTACTTTCAAACCCTTTGGTGGTAGAAGCGAACGTGGGAACACTCAAAACAAGTAAAGCCTACATTGACACAGGGGCAGCCACAAAGATCATGTATGAAAGGTTCTTCAATCAACTAAGTAAGGAAGAACGTTCAAGGCTTCAACCCTCCGGGTCCTCTATAAAAGGTATCGCCGATATACCCTTGAAGCCTTTAGGCCAACTAACCCTTGATGTCTGTTTTAGTGAAGGCAAGATGAAGAAAACCAAACCACTCACTTTTGTGGTTATCAGCATACCTTCCAACTATGATGTAATCATAGGAAAGCCAGGACAATGTGTGTTCAACATGGCTGTCTCGGTTGGTCAAGGTGTCGTAAAGTTTCCCTCCGATATGGGAATTGCAACCCTTCAACCCACCCAAGAGGTCTACACGGTTGAAGGGGAAAGATCACGAAATGAAGATGACGAGCAAGGCTTGATCATAAACCCAAAGTATCCTAAACAAAAGGTATGGGTAAACACAAGCCTTTCCAAAGAAACTCTCTCACACCTTGAGAAGCTGTTAACACACTACAACGATGTCTTTGCTTGGTGCCCTAAAGACATGACCGGCATCCCTCGAAGCATTGCAGAGCATGAGCTGAAAATACCACCTGATGTCAAGCCTGTTGTCCAAAAGAAACAGAGCTTGGCTCCTGAACGAAGCTTGGCAGCATGCCAAGAGGTTGAAAAGCTTGTCCTAGCTGGGATCCTACGTGAGGTCAAATATCAATCTTGGTTGGCTAATCCAGTCATGGTTCGAAAGCCTGACAAGTCTTGGAGGATGTGCATCGACTTCAAAGACTTGAACAAAGCATGCCCGAAATATTGTTATCCCTTACCCGAAATGGACCTCAAGGTTGACTCTTTAACCGGTCATCCCTTTAAGTGTTTTCTCGACGCTTACAAGGGATATCATCAAATTCTCATGAAAGTGGAAGATGAAGAAAAAACCGCTTTCCACACGAACAAGGGTATTTTTTGTTATCAAAAGATGCATTTTGGCCTACGAAATTCCGGAGCAACCTACCAACGTTTGATTGACAAAGCATTTGCTAGCCAAATCAGCATAAACTTAGAAGCTTATGTCGACGATCTAGTAATCAAAAGCAAAACCGAGCATCAAATGCTTGATGACATAGAAGAAACCTTCCAAAACCTGAGGAAGATCAACATGAAACTCAACCCTGGAAAATGCTCATTTGGGTTCGAAGAAGGCAAGTTTTTGGGACACATTGTGGGGAAACAAAGCATAAAAGCCAATCCCAACAAAGTCAAGGCTGTTCTTGAAACTAAATCTCCACAAAGCAAAAAAGAAGTGGAAAGTCTGAACGGAAGGCTTGCAGCCTTGAAGCGTTTTACCTCCAAGCTCGTTGAAAGATCCCTACCCTTCTTCAAGACACTAGAGGGTTGCACCAGCAAAAAAGACTTCAAGCGGATGGAAGAAGCAGAAGAAGCCTTCAACCAAATGAAGCAACACTTGGCTTCACTTCCAGCCATTGCAGCTCCCGAAACGGGAGAACTGATCTCTGTCTATCTCTCAGTCGCTGAAGAAGCATTAAGCGCGGTCCTAACCATTGAACGAAACAAAGTTCTGGTACCCGTTTATTTCTTTAGTAAAACATTAAAACTGGTAGAGATCAAATATCCTCATTTGGAAAAACTTGCCCTGGCTTAATTCAAACTGCTATAAGGTTTCGAAGGTACTTTCAAGCACACCCTATACAAGTGGTCACTGACCAAACCATCAAGAGTGTGCTTGAAAAACTAGAAAATTCAGGCCGATTGGCCAAATGGGCTGTGGAGCTAGGTGAACATAACATCACCTATGTCCCACGAAAAGCTGTCAAAGAAAGTCTTGGCGGATTTCATTGTAGAAATCCCGAAGCAAGTCACTCCTGAAGTACACACAACTTCCACTGAACCTTCTAACCCTGAAGCCTGGAAGCTTTTTACCGATGGAGCTTCTAGCATCGAAGGGTCAGGAGCTGGGCTCATTTTAATCAACCCCGAAGGGTTAGAATTTACATATGCTCTACGACTTGAATTTCAGACCACCAACAACGAAGCTGAATATGAAGCATTGATCGCCGGTTTGAAAATTGCCAAAGAGATGAAGATCCAAAAGCTACAAGTCTTCATAGACTCGTTGCTTGTTTCACGTCAAGTCAACGATAGCTATGTAGCAAAAGAGCCCAACATGAAGAAGTATCGTGAAAAGGCAAAAGGGTTGATGACCACGTTTCAAGAGTGCACTATCAAGCAAGTCCCAAGGTCACAAAACAAAAGAGCCGATGCCCTGAGCAAACTAGCATCCCTCACATTTGCACACCTCACCAAGAAAGTTTTGGTTGAAGTGTTGAAGACTCCTTCAATCCAAGAATTGGAGGTTCAAGGTGTAATCACTGAAGTAGGTCCCAATTGGATGACTCCCATAAAAAAGTTTCTCAAAAATGGTGAGTTACCTTTGGACCAGACAGAGGCTGAAAGGGTTCGAATCAAGTCCCGACAATATGTGTTGCAAGGAGAAACCCTTTATAAAAAGGCTTACCTTGCACCACTACTTAGATGTGTGGGCCTTGAACAAAGTCAATATTTGATCAAAGAGGTTCACGAGGGGATATGTGGAGCTCATTTTGGGGCAAGAACGGTGGTTGCAAAATTGATGAACCTTGTATACTTTTGGCCCGCGATGCAACCGAACAGCTCAAGAAATGTGAAGCTTGTCAAATTTATGAACCGGTTCCCAATGCCCTAAACATGATTCGGTTCCCATCTCTTCGGCTTGGCCATTCCATAAGTGGGGAATGGATATCGTTGGTCCATTCCCACCAGCCAAGGGTGGGGTAAAATTTTTGTTAGTAGCCGTGGACTACTTCACCAAGTGGCCTGAAGTCAAACCATTTGCAATAATAACGGGCAAACAAGTCATCGACTTTTTATGGGAAAGCATCATTTGTCGCTATAGGCTGCCAGGAGTGCTGGTCACGGATAATGGGAAGAAATTTGCCGAGAAGCCTTTTAGCACATGGTGCAAAGAATTCAGAATCACCCAAGTGTTCAGCTCAGTTGCATACCCACAATCCAATGGCCAAGTTGAAAGAACAAATAGAACCATTGTGGAAGGTATCAAAGCAAGGCTGGGAAGACATAATAACAATTGGCTTGAAGAACTCCCAAATGTTCTATGGGCAATCAGAACAACCGAAATAACAAGCCACAAACGAATACCTTACAGGCTAGTGTTCAGATCAGAAGCTGTAATCCCAGCCGAAGTCGGACTTGTGACTCAAAGAACACTCAACATGGATCTCGAATCAAACAACAATGAGACCATGTTGAATTTGCAACTCCTCGAAGAAATCCGTGATCAAGCCGCAATACAAGAGGCTAAGTACAAACAAAAAATGGAAGCTTATTATAATGCAAGAGTGAAACATGAATGTTTCAGGCCAGTAGATCTTGTACTCCGAAACAACGAGGTCAACAAGAAAGAAAACCAAGGAAAACTAGGCCCAAAGTGGTAAGGACCATATACAATCCTTGAAGCTCACAAGGGTGGATCCTACAAGCTGGCCAACACAGAAGGCAAAAAGCTTCCAAGACACTGGAACGGAAAAACCCTTAAAAGGTTCCATGCCTACTCAAGAACTTAGAATGTATTTCAAGAGATGTATAACTCCCTTTTTTGTAAACAAATACCTCTTGAATGAATGATGAAGTCTTTATCATCACTTGTCTTAACTATCCTATAATTAGCTTGAGAACCTAGCAAGAAACTCCATGGAAAGGGCCATGTAAGGGGATGAGCTCCCAGGCCACATCGCTCAATAGGTCCAAGGGTTAAATGAACCTATATAAGGGGTGAGTTCCTATATCAATCATACTCCATGAGACTTAGAAAATTTTTTCAACCAAAACTTGTCTCATAGACGGGTCTGATCAGCCTACATCAATTCGTTCCTTAAGCTTTGAAAAAGTTTATGAAACAAATATACACCAAGTAATGGTATAAAGGATAGACAACATGTGTTTTTTACCTAATGAAGCCTTGAAGCTAAAGTGACTGCAACACTAAAATTTCTTAAGGAAAATTAGTTAAAAACTCATCAACCAAACAAGACAAGAAACAAAAACATAAAACATTCGACCATACGATTGATAAAAAAGGCCCTCTAAGGCCACAACCAGCATCATACATAATAAGCCATTTAGGCTAAATGAAGGAGATCACAAGGATCCCCATGAAAATGTTCAAACGGCCAACAAAGACCAACCACAACCATAAAGCAGAAACCTTAAGGGTTTCATGCTGAAACTAAAATGTTTAAGATTACATAACATTGTTCAAGAGCGCTAAGAAAGCTACGAATAAATTGTTTAAACACCAGAAGCAGGCTTTGAAGTACTAGCCTCAAAACTCTTACCTTTCTTCAATTTCTTCACTTCAGGGCCACCACCAGCAACGGCCGAACCTTCGAGGCTTGCCACATGAGACCCGTCGCTACCCCCAGATAAAGTTTATTCTCTGTCACCGGAACGGGAGTGCTTCTTAGATAAGGACTCAAGCACCTCTTTGGAAACCTTTTCATCAAGGTCGGCTGGTTTCAAGCCCTGCAAAACGGAAAGAGGCTTACCAAAGCATGACGAAACTTCACCCACATAAGGGTAAGCGAGCCTTTCCATTGCACGTACTGATTCTGAGAAAAGCTTGGAAGCTTCACGGTTGAACATAGGCGACTGCTCCAAAGGTTGACCGGATTCGTGATGTCTGAAGCCAGCAACAAAGCCCAAATGCTTCCCATAGCCCAACAGCTTCGTATAAACATCGCCCAACACCGATTTAAACTCAGAAGAATGAAGCAGGTAAGTCACAACCTGATGAAACCCGTGCTCAATAAGCCACGGGTTGTCGTTAGTGGTTTGGGTGACTGAAGCCTTCAAACCTTCTTTCTCCATCTCAAAGGCTTTCCTTTGCACCTCAAAGGCTTCCCTGACAACATCCAACTTAGCCCTGTCAGCTTCCATTGCTTTCTTCAACCCGGCTATCTCAACCTCGTGGCCACAGGACAACTTGTCAATCTTCTTCACATAACCTTCTTCCTTCTTTGAAAAACCATCAACCTCTTTCTTCATGGCTGTCATAGAGGCTTTCATCTTTTCCTTCTTCTTCGAAAACTCCTCATACTCCTGCATCCCCTTTTGAAAACGAGTAACGCCCTCAGCTAAAAGGGCAGAAAGATTGCAAGAACTAAGGATTAACCTTGACAACATGGAATCACCCTCCATCTCAGAAATAGTGTTCTAACCCGTGGAGGAGAAAACTTAGCCAATACATCAGCACAGACTTCAGGGTCTTTGAAGCTATCTCCAACCTTAACATTCCCCTCGGGCACATAAACTTCATTTCCATCCAACCCTTGAACCGTTGCCATCACAGCCTTCTTACCTGTTGACTTCTTCTTCTTGGAAACAACCAAGCCCTGCTCCTTTCCCACCTTCACACTCGGACCCTGATCTTCGGCAACTTGAACATCATCACTAACTTCAACCGGTTCGTGAGAAGATGATGGGCCAACAGACTTCAACAAACGCCTTGTGGAACGACGAGTGAAGCCTTAGGAGCAGCAACCTTGGTAAAGCCTATAACTTTCGGAACCCCAACATATCCCGAACCTTCGAACCTACCCGCTTTCCCTCGAACCACAGAATCATCCCTAAGAGTAACTGCAATATCCGTAAATCCAACGTCTGAAGTATCATCACTCATCAAAAAATCCAAGGCCGACATAACTACAAAAACAAAAGAAATCTATCAAAAGGAAAACAAGGAAAACAAAGCACATGCAAGATAAGCAAATGCATACCCTAATCATCCCTCATAAGCACGGGATCCCAGTTAGGCTTATCCCATATTCTGCTAATTCCTAACAACACAAGAAGATGTTCGGGAAGAGGACGAAGACGCGATGGACACTTCCTAATCGAATTCAGAAAGACATCATTCAACTCCGATTCGGCCAGCTCTGGTTCGTTCAAAACAGCCTCGGGTTGTCTCCAAACGGATTTAAAAGGAAGGATGGAGTCGGAAACAAAGAAAAAACGGTCCTTCCAAGAACCAAGGGTCGTAACCGCCGAGGAAACTAAACACGTATCTATCTGAGTATGTTCAAAAGTGTACCAGTCGCCATTTTTCGCCAAATGAAAGAAACGGCGAAAACCCAAGAGTGACGGATCATATCCTAAGGCTCTACATAAAACCTCAATGTGTAAAACCCTAGCAAGCCCTAAGGGGTGAATCTGACCAAATGACACACGTTAATACTCCAATACATTCAAAACAAAAATCGAAAACGGATGCCGGAGATTCGAGAATTCAAAATGCTGACAATAAAGGGCAACGAAACCCGCTGGACAACGATCGATTGACGCGTCGGCCGGCGGGGCAAACGGTTTAAGATCTAAACCTATACCCCAATGAAGGCAGAAAGATTCAACTTTTTCTTGGGTTAATCGGGAAAAATTAACCGAAAGATCCTTACGAGCACCCATAAAATCGAAAGAAAGGGGAAGGATTTTGACTAACCTGATGAAGAATTGAAAGAAATTTGATGATTGTTTGAGAGAGTATTGTGAAAGTTTAAAAGAAATTCTGAAGAAAGTGAACAGTTATAACCACTATTAAGAGCAGTTATTGGGAACTGTAACATGCAGTAACTATCTTATCAACTGTCTTGTTAGAAATTCAAAAAATCACCAAAATCGGATAAAGTCTCGAAGCCTCGAAGCCTTTAAACAATAACAAAATATGTGAAAAAGTCAGAAGCCCTTGAGCCTACTTCTCAAACACCTCTGACTTGGGGGGCTGATGACGGGGTAAGCCCAAGGAATTAATAAAATGGCTTTCACATATTAACGCAAAACGGGTTAAAAGGTTAAAAGTTTCGTTTCCCGCCCAAATTTATGTAAACAAATACGTGAACAGTAAGCACGTGCAACTTTAGAACGTCAAATCACTGTTCACATCACTGTTCCCTCTGAACAAGGGACATGCTCAGAAAAAGTAATATTGTTATAATCATGGACCAACGGTCAAAAGGTTCCCGCCCATAAAAGGTCAACTCTCTAAGCAAACTGGAGGTTAACTAGTTTACCCACTGGACCAAAGGCTTGCATCTTTCCCTCTATAAAAGGAGAACTTAACCATAAACAAGAGATCATCAGATCTGGAGAGTTAACACATACTCCCTGATCTTCTCTTCTTCCTTGAGAAACTAGCACTTTGCTTGTTTCTTTCTTACTTCACAAACATCATAGTTTCACCAAGAACTTCATCCAAAAACCGATCTCAAACACCTCGGTCTTGGATCTCCGGTGAATTATAACAACTAACAACAAACTAGTGAACCTCTCTCTACGTTTTGCAAACGTAGAGGGACACCACGACCTGCGTAAGGTTAACTGAACCCTTGAAGCTTGTTAGTCTAACCAGTCTATTCACTATCATTGGTCTTATCTTTGTTGTAGCAACAAGTTGGCGCCCACCGTGGGGCTACGCTGCTACCATATCTTTTTCCACCCCGGGAGGAACTCCGGCGGAACCTTTGTTCTTCGAGTTTTCACCTTTCCGAACTGCAACCCTTCACGATCTGGAGTTCTTTCTCCTCATGCAGGAGTCACAAACACCCCGGAGCGTGTCGACTTAACGATAGAAGGGGTATCATGGCATTTTTTTGCAACTAAGACATCTTCTTAACCAACACGTGAGCCAAGAAAGAGAAAAGAGGATAAGAATAAGGCTGGAGTATGACGATCCAGAACCCTCACTGTCACTCGGACGTCCACCTTCCCATTTAACCAGCTCACGACCAGCTGCTTCTCATTTAGAAGCTGGTCCAAGTGTAACCTGCCAACCCTTTAACCCAGCTCTGTATACCTACGGGAGGCCGAGCCCAACGGCCTTCCCCTTGTTCACTTCACAACCCCTTGGCACAAGACCACTCTCGACCAAATATGGAAGTCACCAGCTTCAAATGTTCCTCCTACAGCCACTACATGGGAGCAAGCCATGTAGGTCTTGCCCTTGGCTCGGAGTGCAGCAATGAGCACCCCCATGGGAACAAACCAAACATCAGCAACTCCTGAAAGCCTTCAAGGCTTTAACCTCATGCCTCAGATGATGGCTCAAATGATGGCACACTTCCCTTGGACCCAGCTCATCAACCAAGCGCTGGGTACTCACCAAGGAACAACGAGTCATAATCCTGCTACAAGGGTAGAAGAATACCTTGCTAAGCCCTATAAGCCCGGTAACCTGTCATGCTTCTCTCAACATATCGCCAATTATGACTCTCAAACGAAAATCAAGATGCCACCCCATATAAAACATATGATTGGACCGAGGATCCCGGAGATCACCTCCAGGTATTTACCGGTGCTGCCAGAATCGAAAAGTGGTCCCACGCTGAATGTTGTTTAATGTTCATGCAAACACTTGTCGGATCAGCCAGGATATGGTTCAATGATCTTCTTGCCCAAAGCGTTCGAAGCTTCGATGATCTGAGCAAAGGATTCTTGGCTAACTTTTCACAACAAAGGAGGTATATCAAGGATGCCACGGTAATTTTCAGATAAAACAAAGAGATGATGAAAGCCTTCGAGACTTCATCGAAAGGTATAAGAAAGAAGGGTTAACGTACGTGGGGGCCGATGAAAATATGAGGGTAGCAGGCTTCATGAATGCCATCACCTCTAAGTACCTCACAAGGGACTTTAACAAGTGCCTACCTAAAACCCTTGAAGAAGCTCTCGAACGAGCTGAAGCCCATATCCGAGGAGAAGAGGCCGTTGATTTCAAAGAACAAAGAAAAAAAGCTCCTAGTTGGCGAGGAAACAGCCCCAACTGAAAGAAAGGGAACTACAACCCCTATGATAAATACCCAAGGAACTCAGATCAACGAAGGCCTGAAGGCCGGAACCCTCCAAGCAGGGAAACGACTGTGAACTTCACAGCCTTAACCAAAACCCCTCAAGAGATCCTTGCCACCGAAGAAGTGAAACACAACTTCCGACCTCCTCGACCCTTGCCCAAAAGCAAGAAAAACGAAAACTCCACTCAGTTCTGTAAGTTCCACGAAGAAAAAGGTCACCACACTAACGATTGCTTTCAACTTAAGAGAAGAATTGAGGAAGCTGTTAAGTCCGGAGAATTGGCTCATTTAGTAAAGGGGGTCAAGGACAAGATGGCTGAAAGGAAAAACAAAGAAGTGAATATGGTGAATATAGATCAAGATGTTTCCAATAAACGACAACGCTTGGAGGCTTGGGAGCTTCAATGTGTCTGCTTCCCACCACCACAAGGTGACCTACTTTCAAACCCTTTGGTGGTAGAAGCGAACGTGGGAACACTCAAAACAAGTAAAGCCTACATTGACACAGGGGCAGCCACAAAGATCATGTATGAAAGGTTCTTCAATCAACTAAGTAAGGAAGAACGTTCAAGGCTTCAACCCTCCGGGTCCTCTATAAAAGGTATCGCCGATATACCCTTGAAGCCTTTAGGCCAACTAACCCTTGATGTCTGTTTTAGTGAAGGCAAGATGAAGAAAACCAAACCACTCACTTTTGTGGTTATCAGCATACCTTCCAACTATGATGTAATCATAGGAAAGCCAGGACAATGTGTGTTCAACATGGCTGTCTCGGTTGGTCAAGGTGTCGTAAAGTTTCCCTCCGATATGGGAATTGCAACCCTTCAACCCACCCAAGAGGTCTACACGGTTGAAGGGGAAAGATCACGAAATGAAGATGACGAGCAAGGCTTGATCATAAACCCAAAGTATCCTAAACAAAAGGTATGGGTAAACACAAGCCTTTCCAAAGAAACTCTCTCACACCTTGAGAAGCTGTTAACACACTACAACGATGTCTTTGCTTGGTGCCCTAAAGACATGACCGGCATCCCTCGAAGCATTGCAGAGCATGAGCTGAAAATACCACCTGATGTCAAGCCTGTTGTCCAAAAGAAACAGAGCTTGGCTCCTGAACGAAGCTTGGCAGCATGCCAAGAGGTTGAAAAGCTTGTCCTAGCTGGGATCCTACGTGAGGTCAAATATCAATCTTGGTTGGCTAATCCAGTCATGGTTCGAAAGCCTGACAAGTCTTGGAGGATGTGCATCGACTTCAAAGACTTGAACAAAGCATGCCCGAAATATTGTTATCCCTTACCCGAAATGGACCTCAAGGTTGACTCTTTAACCGGTCATCCCTTTAAGTGTTTTCTCGACGCTTACAAGGGATATCATCAAATTCTCATGAAAGTGGAAGATGAAGAAAAAACCGCTTTCCACACGAACAAGGGTATTTTTTGTTATCAAAAGATGCATTTTGGCCTACGAAATTCCGGAGCAACCTACCAACGTTTGATTGACAAAGCATTTGCTAGCCAAATCAGCATAAACTTAGAAGCTTATGTCGACGATCTAGTAATCAAAAGCAAAACCGAGCATCAAATGCTTGATGACATAGAAGAAACCTTCCAAAACCTGAGGAAGATCAACATGAAACTCAACCCTGGAAAATGCTCATTTGGGTTCGAAGAAGGCAAGTTTTTGGGACACATTGTGGGGAAACAAAGCATAAAAGCCAATCCCAACAAAGTCAAGGCTGTTCTTGAAACTAAATCTCCACAAAGCAAAAAAGAAGTGGAAAGTCTGAACGGAAGGCTTGCAGCCTTGAAGCGTTTTACCTCCAAGCTCGTTGAAAGATCCCTACCCTTCTTCAAGACACTAGAGGGTTGCACCAGCAAAAAAGACTTCAAGCGGATGGAAGAAGCAGAAGAAGCCTTCAACCAAATGAAGCAACACTTGGCTTCACTTCCAGCCATTGCAGCTCCCGAAACGGGAGAACTGATCTCTGTCTATCTCTCAGTCGCTGAAGAAGCATTAAGCGCGGTCCTAACCATTGAACGAAACAAAGTTCTGGTACCCGTTTATTTCTTTAGTAAAACATTAAAACTGGTAGAGATCAAATATCCTCATTTGGAAAAACTTGCCCTGGCTTAATTCAAACTGCTATAAGGTTTCGAAGGTACTTTCAAGCACACCCTATACAAGTGGTCACTGACCAAACCATCAAGAGTGTGCTTGAAAAACTAGAAAATTCAGGCCGATTGGCCAAATGGGCTGTGGAGCTAGGTGAACATAACATCACCTATGTCCCACGAAAAGCTGTCAAAGAAAGTCTTGGCGGATTTCATTGTAGAAATCCCGAAGCAAGTCACTCCTGAAGTACACACAACTTCCACTGAACCTTCTAACCCTGAAGCCTGGAAGCTTTTTACCGATGGAGCTTCTAGCATCGAAGGGTCAGGAGCTGGGCTCATTTTAATCAACCCCGAAGGGTTAGAATTTACATATGCTCTACGACTTGAATTTCAGACCACCAACAACGAAGCTGAATATGAAGCATTGATCGCCGGTTTGAAAATTACCAAAGAGATGAAGATCCAAAAGCTACAAGTCTTCATAGACTCGTTGCTTGTTTCACGTCAAGTCAACGATAGCTATGTAGCAAAAGAGCCCAACATGAAGAAGTATCGTGAAAAGGCAAAAGGGTTGATGACCACGTTTCAAGAGTGCACTATCAAGCAAGTCCCAAGGTCACAAAACAAAAGAGCCGATGCCCTGAGCAAACTAGCATCCCTCACATTTGCACACCTCACCAAGAAAGTTTTGGTTGAAGTGTTGAAGACTCCTTCAATCCAAGAATTGGAGGTTCAAGGTGTAATCACTGAAGTAGGTCCCAATTGGATGACTCCCATAAAAAAGTTTCTCAAAAATGGTGAGTTACCTTTGGACCAGACAGAGGCTGAAAGGGTTCGAATCAAGTCCCGACAATATGTGTTGCAAGGAGAAACCCTTTATAAAAAGGCTTACCTTGCACCACTACTTAGATGTGTGGGCCTTGAACAAAGTCAATATTTGATCAAAGAGGTTCACGAGGGGATATGTGGAGCTCATTTTGGGGCAAGAACGGTGGTTGCAAAATTGATGAACCTTGTATACTTTTGGCCAGCGATGCAACCGAACAGCTCAAGAAATGTGAAGCTTGTCAAATTTATGAACCGGTTCCCAATGCCCTAAACATGATTCGGTTCCCATCTCTTCGGCTTGGCCATTCCATAAGTGGGGAATGGATATCGTTGGTCCATTCCCACCAGCCAAGGGTGGGGTAAAATTTTTGTTAGTAGCCGTGGACTACTTCACCAAGTGGCCTGAAGTCAAACCATTTGCAATAATAACGGGCAAACAAGTCATCGACTTTTTATGGGAAAGCATCATTTGTCGCTATAGGCTGCCAGGAGTGCTGGTCACGGATAATGGGAAGAAATTTGCCGAGAAGCCTTTTAGCACATGGTGCAAAGAATTCAGAATCACCCAAGTGTTCAGCTCAGTTGCATACCCACAATCCAATGGCCAAGTTGAAAGAACAAATAGAACCATTGTGGAAGGTATCAAAGCAAGGCTGGGAAGACATAATAACAATTGGCTTGAAGAACTCCCAAATGTTCTATGGGCAATCAGAACAACCGAAATAACAAGCCACAAACGAATACCTTACAGGCTAGTGTTCAGATCAGAAGCTGTAATCCCAGCCGAAGTCGGACTTGTGACTCAAAGAACACTCAACATGGATCTCGAATCAAACAACAATGAGACCATGTTGAATTTGCAACTCCTCGAAGAAATCCGTGATCAAGCCGCAATACAAGAGGCTAAGTACAAACAAAAAATGGAAGCTTATTATAATGCAAGAGTGAAACATGAATGTTTCAAGCCAGTAGATCTTGTACTCCGAAACAACGAGGTCAACAAGAAAGAAAACCAAGGAAAACTAGGCCCAAAGTGGTAAGGACCATATACAATCCTTGAAGCTCACAAGGGTGGATCCTACAAGCTGGCCAACACAGAAGGCAAAAAGCTTCCAAGACACTGGAACGGAAAAACCCTTAAAAGGTTCCATGCCTACTCAAGAACTTAGAATGTATTTCAAGAGATGTATAACTCCCTTTTTTGTAAACAAATACCTCTTGAATGAATGATGAAGTCTTTATCATCACTTGTCTTAACTATCCTATAATTAGCTTGAGAACCTAGCAAGAAACTCCATGGAAAGGGCCATGTAAGGGGATGAGCTCCCAGGCCACATCGCTCAATAGGTCCAAGGGTTAAATGAACCTATATAAGGGGTGAGTTCCTATATCAATCATACTCCATGAGACTTAGAAAATTTTTTCAACCAAAACTTGTCTCATAGACGGGTCTGATCAGCCTACATCAATTCGTTCCTTAAGCTTTGAAAAAGTTTATGAAACAAATATACACCAAGTAATGGTATAAAGGATAGACAACATGTGTTTTTTACCTAATGAAGCCTTGAAGCTAAAGTGACTGCAACACTAAAATTTCTTAAGGAAAATTAGTTAAAAACTCATCAACCAAACAAGACAAGAAACAAAAACATAAAACATTCGACCATACGATTGATAAAAAAGGCCCTCTAAGGCCACAACCAGCATCATACATAATAAGCCATTTAGGCTAAATGAAGGAGATCACAAGGATCCCCATGAAAATGTTCAAACGGCCAACAAAGACCAACCACAACCATAAAGCAGAAACCTTAAGGGTTTCATGCTGAAACTAAAATGTTTAAGATTACATAACATTGTTCAAGAGCGCTAAGAAAGCTACGAATAAATTGTTTAAACACCAGAAGCAGGCTTTGAAGTACTAGCCTCAAAACTCTTACCTTTCTTCAATTTCTTCACTTCAGGGCCACCACCAGCAACGGCCGAACCTTCGAGGCTTGCCACATGAGACCCGTCGCTACCCCCAGATAAAGTTTCTTCTCTGTCACCGGAACGGGAGTGCTTCTTAGATAAGGACTCAAGCACCTCTTTGGAAACCTTTTCATCAAGGTCGGCTGGTTTCAAGCCCTGCAAAACGGAAAGAGGCTTACCAAAGCATGACGAAACTTCACCCACATAAGGGTAAGCGAGCCTTTCCATTGCACGTACTGATTCTGAGAAAAGCTTGGAAGCTTCACGGTTGAACATAGGCGACTGCTCCAAAGGTTGACCGGATTCGTGATGTCTGAAGCCAGCAACAAAGCCCAAATGCTTCCCATAGCCCAACAGCTTCGTATAAACATCGCCCAACACCGATTTAAACTCAGAAGAATGAAGCAGGTAAGTCACAACCTGATGAAACCCGTGCTCAATAAGCCACGGGTTGTCGTTAGTGGTTTGGGTGACTGAAGCCTTCAAACCTTCTTTCTCCATCTCAAAGGCTTTCCTTTGCACCTCAAAGGCTTCCCTGACAACATCCAACTTAGCCCTGTCAGCTTCCATTGCTTTCTTCAACCCGGCTATCTCAACCTCGTGGCCACAGGACAACTTGTCAATCTTCTTCACATAACCTTCTTCCTTCTTTGAAAAACCATCAACCTCTTTCTTCATGGCTGTCATAGAGGCTTTCATCTTTTCCTTCTTCTTCGAAAACTCCTCATACTCCTGCATCCCCTTTTGAAAACGAGTAACGCCCTCAGCTAAAAGGGCAGAAAGATTGCAAGAACTAAGGATTAACCTTGACAACATGGAATCACCCTCCATCTCAGAAATAGTGTTCTAACCCGTGGAGGAGAAAACTTAGCCAATACATCAGCACAGACTTCAGGGTCTTTGAAGCTATCTCCAACCTTAACATTCCCCTCGGGCACATAAACTTCATTTCCATCCAACCCTTGAACCGTTGCCATCACAGCCTTCTTACCTGTTGACTTCTTCTTCTTGGAAACAACCAAGCCCTGCTCCTTTCCCACCTTCACACTCGGACCCTGATCTTCGGCAACTTGAACATCATCACTAACTTCAACCGGTTCGTGAGAAGATGATGGGCCAACAGACTTCAACAAACGCCTTGTGGAACGACGAGTGAAGCCTTAGGAGCAGCAACCTTGGTAAAGCCTATAACTTTCGGAACCCCAACATATCCCGAACCTTCGAACCTACCCGCTTTCCCTCGAACCACAGAATCATCCCTAAGAGTAACTGCAATATCCGTAAATCCAACGTCTGAAGTATCATCACTCATCAAAAAATCCAAGGCCGACATAACTACAAAAACAAAAGAAATCTATCAAAAGGAAAACAAGGAAAACAAAGCACATGCAAGATAAGCAAATGCATACCCTAATCATCCCTCATAAGCACGGGATCCCAGTTAGGCTTATCCCATATTCTGCTAATTCCTAACAACACAAGAAGATGTTCGGGAAGAGGACGAAGACGCGATGGACACTTCCTAATCGAATTCAGAAAGACATCATTCAACTCCGATTCGGCCAGCTCTGGTTCGTTCAAAACAGCCTCGGGTTGTCTCCAAACGGATTTAAAAGGAAGGATGGAGTCGGAAACAAAGAAAAAACGGTCCTTCCAAGAACCAAGGGTCGTAACCGCCGAGGAAACTAAACACGTATCTATCTGAGTATGTTCAAAAGTGTACCAGTCGCCATTTTTCGCCAAATGAAAGAAACGGCGAAAACCCAAGAGTGACGGATCATATCCTAAGGCTCTACATAAAACCTCAATGTGTAAAACCCTAGCAAGCCCTAAGGGGTGAATCTGACCAAATGACACACGTTAATACTCCAATACATTCAAAACAAAAATCGAAAACGGATGCCGGAGATTCGAGAATTCAAAATGCTGACAATAAAGGGCAACGAAACCCGCTGGACAACGATCGATTGACGCGTCGGCCGGCGGGGCAAACGGTTTAAGATCTAAACCTATACCCCAATGAAGGCAGAAAGATTCAACTTTTTCTTGGGTTAATCGGGAAAAATTAACCGAAAGATCCTTACGAGCACCCATAAAATCGAAAGAAAGGGGAAGGATTTTGACTAACCTGATGAAGAATTGAAAGAAATTTGATGATTGTTTGAGAGAGTATTGTGAAAGTTTAAAAGAAATTCTGAAGAAAGTGAACAGTTATAACCACTATTAAGAGCAGTTATTGGGAACTGTAACATGCAGTAACTATCTTATCAACTGTCTTGTTAGAAATTCAAAAAATCACCAAAATCGGATAAAGTCTCGAAGCCTCGAAGCCTTTAAACAATAACAAAATATGTGAAAAGTCAGAAGCCCTTGAGCCTACTTCTCAAACACCTCTGACTTGGGGGGCTGATGACGGGGTAAGCCCAAGGAATTAATAAAATGGCTTTCACATATTAACGCAAAACGGGTTAAAAGGTTAAAAGTTTCGTTTCCCGCCCAAATTTATGTAAACAAATACGTGAACAGTAAGCACGTGCAACTTTAGAACGTCAAATCACTGTTCACATCACTGTTCCCTCTGAACAAGGGACATGCTCAGAAAAAGTAATATTGTTATAATCATGGACCAACGGTCAAAAGGTTCCCGCCCATAAAAGGTCAACTCTCTAAGCAAACTGGAGGTTAACTAGTTTAACCCACTGGACCAAAGGCTTGCATCTCTCCCTCTCTAAAAGGAGAACTCAGCCATAAACAAGAGATTATCAGATCTGGAGAGTTAACACATTCTATCTGATCTTCTCTTCTTCCTTGAGAAACTAGCACATTGCTTGTTTCTTTCTTACTTCACAAACATCATAGTTTCACCAAGAACTTCATCCAAAAACCGATCTCAAACACCTCGGTCTTGGATCTCCGGTGAACTATAACAACTAACAACAAACTAGTGAACCTCTCTCTACGTTTTGCAAACGTAGAGGGACACCACGACCTGCGTTAGGTTAACCTGAACCCTTGAAGCTTGTTAGCCTAACCAGTCCATTCACAATCATTGGTCTTATCTTTGTTGTAGCAACAAAGACCAATTGGTCCAGCAGTTGTGGATTCGAGTCGATATCGCTTGCAAACATTTAGTTCCAGATTGAGCCATAAAGTTTTCACAATTACGGATTTCCTCCTTGTACTAGACGGGTGGGTCAGATCATCATCACTTTCTGTTCTACTTAAGAGTGATCCAAGTGTCAGATGCCGAAGTGTTCAAGCATTTATTGTTTAAAATACAAAAATGAAAAAAAAAGAATATGTTAGGCAGAAAGAAGTTTTTGATTGGCGGTTACAAAGTAGTCACATAAATCATGTAAAAGAGATTACCCCTTATCCCGGTTTAGTACTTAGAAGATTTTTTTAGCATAAAACGAGTAATAACACTACACATGTTGATGTACCCCAACCCAACTTAGATGTGTATTCCAATTAATCAAGAAAGTACCACACAATAATAGATCAAAAAAGTGATTAATTATTATTTAATAATCATGTCACTACAAAATAAATTAACAAAGGAAAAACGTTATACGGATACTCTTGTAATCTTTTTGATAATAAACAACGGAGGCACATCTACAATAGATAGAAAGACACCTCATGAGCTATTTTTAGATGAAAACAAAACAAGAGCGTATATATTTTCTTTTTATAAAATGTTCTAATTTTGCGTGTAAAGCTATCAATAGATCATGAATGATGTCTTAATATACCGCCATGATGGACATGGTTATCATCCAAGGGTTGGATTTTAGCCACGTACATGTAATTCACAAAGATATGTGTAAGATCATCCGCGATGAGAGGAAGATGACACCTGCGTGACACTCATGGAATCATCGACATGGAGGCCTAGGACGGCCCATTACGGCAAGGATCCTTGAATGGATTTATGGGAAGGACTTCTAAATAACTAGCTAATCGTATATTAGCTTCATTCACTCTACTTATTTGTGTTGGTCTCCTTTTTTAATAAAATTATAAGTTGCATATATACAATTGTAAAAGGTATATGAATATATATAAACTTAGCCATCCATATACTACGCCTGTTAAGAAAGAAAACAGATAAAAAGAACCATTTAAATTATACAAGTTATTTACCATTGAATTCAGAGAAAAAAAAAGAAGAAGAAAGAAAACAGATAAAAAGGTGTTTACCTTTAAATTAATAATAATAATAATAATAATAATAATAATAATACCTACTTACTAAATTGAAATAATACTAAAACTTTGTAACAATACTAAAACTTTGTTATTATTGTATAAAGTTATCCTCTTGATACATTGATGGTCGTTCTTTTAATACGCATGTACATTAAACAAATTATTATGTTTTCTTTTTCAAATAATAATGAAAGTAAAAGATCTAATTATGCATAAGTAATTTTTATATTCTTGAAAGTCTTTTGTTTCAACTAATTGAAGTTTGTTTTTGCTCCTTGTATGCTCGGAAGAAACAACTTGCATGAAGACAAATAACGTTGTGGTGTGTAAGGCAAAATGCATTGTTATCATAATTGTTGCTTATATTAAATAGTGTTATGGTTTCTAGAGTTGTTGTTTCTTTGTTGTTAATTCGGTTAAATGTATAAAATAGTACTAGTAGAATAGCCCGCGTGTTGCGGTGGAGATGTTAAAAAAATTCGGTCGGTAGGAGTTTGTGGAGACAACAAATTAAGTCACAAACTTTTAAAGAATTATATAGGTTTTTTCTTAGCTTTGCCTTTGAACCTTATGTTTTTCCAACTTTTCTTTTGCCCCTAGTGAAAGCTACTTTTGCTTTTTATACGTAAGTATTATAGTGTTCTACGTACTTTTAGAACTCGATGTCTTGTACTTTCTATAATTTATGTTATACTGGATGGATTACAATAGCATAAAACAAAAAAGGTTTCAAGATTTGTGTGTGTTGTGGGGTGGGGGAGAGGGGGGGGTGTCAATTGGGTGTAGTCTTCATATGACATGGTATTGGGTAAGGTTATGCACTCGCACAACAAGAGGTGACAATGTGAGTGGGTTGGATTGGATTTGGGTGATGAGTTTGAATGGGTATGGGTCATGATAAATTTTTAAAATAAAGGGTTAGGATGGGTATGGGTCAAGATGGATAATGTTGAACCCCCTCAGATGATCTCAGATCTAAGGTTTAATTAACAATAAACGGATCTAGTTCATTGTTGCTCTTATATGTTATATGTATATTTTATTAATTGTATTAGGTGTATATAGTATATATTAGATTGAATAGATTAAGAGAGTGAAGTTTGGATCGAGAAGAAACTTGGGCAAAGGTTCAATACTTTAAATACCAAAACTTAAATATGCAGAGGATGACTCCTCTATTTATAAGAAGATGGGTCTAGTTCGTTACACATTCCGTAACGAACTAGCCTCCCATTTCCTTACAATACATTAAATAAACAACCTTAACGAAACACCATTTGATTCGTTAAACATCCTTAACGAATCAGGAGGAACATAACTTAAGGTCTAGATCGTTAAACATCCTTAACGAACTAGACAGTTACTCTAACGAACTAGCTTAGATTAATAATATCTTTTACATTAAATTAATAAAAAACGATAAATACAAAGACTCGAGACGCAAAACCGTGTACTAATAGACACCCCCTCATCTTGAGCTCTTTGTCTTTAAATTACTTGAAGCGTCTTGTCTGCCAATCTCTGCAGCTGTGAATACCATGTTCATGACACACACGAACAACGCGTTGAAACTGCATTGCTCGGTCATAGTCTTCACGACGCTCAATATCTTATTCTTGAATAACACGTCATTGTCGGTCTCTGTCAAATTCACGAGCCACATCGGATCAATGATCTTTATCAGTTCGGTCTTTAAGCCTTTACCCAACACAATAACGGCCTCACCAGTTCAGTTGTCGTAATACCAACGGTTGAAAGATAAATTGTAACATCCTAAATATTCTAATAATAAATAAAGAAAGTTGCGTTAAATTGTCGTGCGTTTAATAATATTAACTAACGTCTAATATGGAAAAGATCATGGACTTGGATTTAATTAAGATGGATTAAGGGTAATGGGCCTTAGGTCCATGAGCCTTAAGGGGTATAAATACCTCCTTAAATCACCCTTAAACCCTAAACCATCATTCATTTCCATCTTATTCTCTATACATTCAAAACACACACACATACACTACACCATATTTCGGCCGAGAGAAAGAGAGGTGAGGTCCGAGCAAGCACACGCGATTCAAGATAGATATAAGATCTAGAGCCCTTAAGAAAGCTAACCGAGACCGAAGAACGTATAAAGGTAAGCCGTTTTACCTTTAAAGTTTACATTTTTATACATGTTTAGTCTTGAAACTTGAACCTAGAATAGATCGAGTATAAACGAAAGATAAAGTTGTAAACTTGATAGTAAATATGAGTGTAATGAACCCGGAAATGGAGACGGCTCGATTAAATGAACCCTTAAACTAGTATTGAACGTTTCGAGCTTAAAGGTCCGAACTTTATGCATTTTCGGGCCAAATCTTATTTAAAAAATTACCATAGGGTTGCTCGCGAGTTGGTTAAATATCGTATCCAAAGATTTCGCGTTAAAACGGTGATGGTTATGGGAGTTTTGGATGAGCTGTAGTTGCTGCTGGGCAACTTCGCCTGCAACTAACTTCGCCAAGCAAGTTCACCCAGCATGTTCGCCAAGCAAGTACGCCTGTCTTATATGTTCGCTCAAGCATATAAGTTCGCTCACTGCTAACCTCGTTGAATGTTAACTTCCCCACAATAAGCTCGCTGGCCAACTTCGCTTGTTGTTAAGTCCGCCTAACAACAAGTTCGCCAACCTTAAGTTCGCTTGGATGTTAAGTTCGCTGAGGTATAAGTTCGCCAATGTTAACTTCACTGAACAGTAAGTTCGCCAATGTTAACTTCGCTGAACAGCAAGCTCGCTAATGTTAAATTCGCTTAATATTAAGTTCGTCAAAAGTTAAGTTCGCTGAGAAATGAATTAAAATCCTAGTGAAAAATGTGTTAAGACAGTTAAGCTCGACCCCAGCCAGGGGCTCTGCCCCTTGGACCCTGCTAGGGGCTGCCGCCCCTAGAACCCTGCTGCCAGGGGCGCTGCCCCCGGACCCCCGTTCGTTGGGGGTTATAATTGAACTAGAAACACAATATAGATAGCGATAGATGATTGATACGTGTATTGTTATACAGTTAGCCGTGCACAGCTCAAGAAGGGAATAACAATTAACGGTGAACGTAACCGTGTTCAGGTGAGTTTCTAGCCCCATTTATGTGTTATGTTTTCGGGGCCTAATAATACTCGAGGTATGGTTACGAAAAGGGTACCGAGCCCTAATAATACTCGAGGTATGATGTATGGTTGTAGGGTAACGAAGAGGGAATCGAACCCTACTAATACTCGAGAACTAGGGAACCGAACCCTACTAATATTCGAGGAAAGAGGGTACCGAGCCCTAATAGTACTCGAGGAAGGAGGGTACCGAGCCCTAATAATACTCAAGGAAGGAGGGTACCGAGCCATAATAATACTCGAGGAAGGAGGGTACCGAGCCCTAATAATACTCGAGGAAGGAGGGTACCGAGCCCTAATAATACTCGAGGAATGTAGGGCGTAACGCTCTTTATAACGTAAGATATGAAAGCAAGTTAGTACAAAATAAAGTATGAAAGTATGAATGAAAGAATATAAGTTTGTGTGTATTGTATAATGTATAATTAACTAGAACTCACTCAGCGTAGCTGACTTTTAGTATGCACGCAGGTGAGTAGGATGAGGCAGCTCGCTTGAGGGGACACGTGGCGTTGAATAAGAGACTGGCATCGGAAGGCTCAGGGCGTGTTATGTTTTAATTACTTAGTTTTCGAAAGACAAGTTGGTTGTTTAAGACAAGTTTTGAATTGTTATGAAATGTTTTATTAAAGTTTTTATATTTCGCGAATGTTTTTTTTTATTTACTCTGATATTAGAACTGCGTTTATGAGTAAATCCAACACGAAAGTAGGGCTACCGGTAACGGGGCCTTACATAAATACATATGTTGGTTAAGCGTCTTCACCAGTACACGCTTCATAGTTCTTGGCGGCTTTACCTTAAGTACCAACTTCCCCCAACCTTTCCTTGGATCAATCTCATCGATACGCTTGCGAGTTGGAACCTGCGGTTTAAAGAACTTGAACTCGCGGTTCACCTCAAACAGCAAATGTTGGTGAAACCAACTTGCTTGGTGATTCCCGCCACGGTTAATAAACGATCGACACGCGAGGGTCCAAATGTCCCAACGCGGTAATGAAAGAACGTCAGTAATCTTCTCATAATACTGAATGCCGTTATCCCATTTGATAATACAGACCTTTAAATCGGAATCATAAAGCCATGAAATAATGTAACCTCGCACTTTAGATACGACCTTAAAGGATGTCATCTGGTTAGCTTGAGCACGAACGATAGCTTCAACTTTTAGCTCTTGATCCACATATCGGAATGCATCAATAACCTTATGAGTTTTCTTGTCCCGATAGGCAAACCATCTCTGAATGTCAGCAACAGATGGATCGGGCTTTGAATCGAATCTTGTATCAACCACATTCTTGCCCTTAGATACCTTATCCAGATGGTCTTCGGCTGCTTTAATGTTTTCTTCCGTAAATACCGGAGCACCCTGATCAACGTTAGAGTGTTGAAATAAGTCTAGATACTCCTCAACCGTTACATCCTCAATCTCCACATCCTCGTCCTCATAAATAAACTCAGTATTCATCAGAATATTCGGATCATCAAAGTCCGATTCATCATTCACGACCTCCACATCATCTTCAGCCTCTAATACGGTTAACTCATCATCATTCAGACCAAGCAAAATCGAAATCTGCTCTCGTGTTAGGGACCTCTCAACAAAATGTCCCACAATAATCTCATCAGCATTAACAATGCTTCTAACCACCCCCGCACTATCACCAAAAATGACAGTATCAGCCTTGATCATCTCAATGGGTGTAGCAGCTGTATGATCATGATGAACAATTATCTACTTTTCCGAATCACCAACTGCACCTGTACCTGCACCAGAAGCCGAGCCGTGAGTTTGTTTAGGCTCACTTCCTCTAGTACCCGACGCATATGGATCTTCATCATAGTTTTTAAGCTTCTTCAGTTCATCGTTCTTGCATGTTAGCTGCAAGATAAGATCCTCTTGGTGTTTTATTTTTAACCCCTGAGACTCAACAATTTCACGGAGGGATTTTGTCTCCTTTTGGCAGAAGGATACACAACACACCAGCTTCTTTTGGTTCTCCAACATACTTTCTTGAGTCATTCTGTCAACAGACATTTAATTTTCATACAAATGGGGTAAACTCAAGACCATGTTCATCTGTTGATCATGAGACATAGCAAGAAACGAAGAAGGGATTTGTTGAACAGGACATTGAGGTCGGTTAAGCCTCAGATATGAAAAATCCATTGGTGGTGGAGGCATCATCATCGGTGTAGGAGAGACTACCAAAGTAGCAGTCGTAGGTCTTGGTAACATAGATAAAATAGATTGAGGAATCATACCAAGCCTAGGATCCATTGTAAGTGAGGTCGTCAAAGTTAATTCCGGAGTACTAATAGTAAGCGACACTGCCGGTCTTTGAGGAATGGACGACCTTGGAGATTGAACTCCAAATGAGACGCCAGCACCAGCCGACACACGTCGCTTAGATGAACCTTCTCCAACTAACACTTTCCCTTTCCTTTTGCGTTGAGCAGCTAAAGCAGCTTCAACCACAGCTTGTTGTTGAGCATGAGCGTCACCATCACCACCATTACCACCATTATCATCATTATCATCACCCTCGTTCCCACTTGCTCCGAGTCGTTGTGGATCCAGCGATCATTGGGAGGACATTCATAATCTGGATTCACCATATGACCAATCAATCTTTTGAATCCTGGAGGAGGATCTTGACGGTACTGCTTCATCCTTTTCACAGTATCTTCTTTCATGTGATCCAATGTAAATTTATCCTCAACTTGTGTTGGATCAAGTAACAAATCCCGAATAGCATCTTGAACAAACAATTGGATGAATCGAGGATACATTAAGAACTTAGTGCGTCGTTTCATAGTAAGACAATTCTCTTTGAGATGATCGAAGATCATCTCAGAGAAGTTGAAAGGCTTATTCAACACTAAAGCAACGAATGCCGATTGAAGCATTATACGACATTCATCAAACCCTCCCTTCCATCCACCAAGGCAGTGAATAAGAACGTGTAGTAAATACTTGAAAGTAGCACACACGTATGCCTTGTTATACATGGACTCATCTAGATCACCAGAATAAAATAAACACCAAATAATCCTTTAATAAAGTCTTTATGGTACTCACTTTGGTCGTCAATGGTGTCATCGAACCTCAGCACCCTTCTAACAGTCTCAATGGATACTACAATCGGTCTCGTATTAACCTCAGCATCAATGTGGTTTTCTGTTTCCACATAACGAGCAGTATTCCAGAATTGGCGAACGATGCTGAAATGAACATCTGGCTTCGCAGTGACAGCATAATGAATGCGTGAGCGACGTATGAATGCTAACATTTCTCCAAATACATCCTTGTCAGCAAAATTCGTATCGATAAAGGCACAAACATTATGTCTTTTGTCATACGGCAGTAAGGGCATATCTTGTGTTTGTTGTTGTTGTTGAGGTGCATCAACGAGAGGATCTTGATCCATGTTATCAGCCATTTCACTATATAAACAAATCTGAGAATCAGTGATGATGAATAATAATAATAACACTCATGGCATATAATTAATAGTATAAAACTTAACTAATATATTAACTTTTAATTTAAAAAAATATTTTAAAATAATTAGTCATTTAAACTAATTTAATATGTCATTCGTTAAACACTCTAATTCGTTATAACGAATTGGTGATTCGTTATGACGAATTGCTTCTTCGCTATCAAGTGAATAATTAATGAATTAGGTTTAACGAATCACTAATAAAATTTAACAAATTATGGTATAATTCGTTATAAATAACGAATGAAAATTGGATTCGTTATAATGTATGATTCTTTATCCTGATCCGTGTGGTTTGTATAACGAATTGGACACAAATGAGTTCCAATTCGTTAAACAATAACGAATGGCCAATTAAGCTTAATGTTTGACTAAACTGGTCAAGGTCAAACTTACCCAGAACATGAAAAGTCAAATTTGCAATCGGAAATTAATACATCCATAATCAACAACATAAGACCAAATCAATGATCAGAAGGATCTCGGAATCATATTGTGTTTATAATGGTATCGATTTGTTGTCCCAAAATGTGGTATAAAGTGGTTAAATTAAGGTTTATTGAGCACTCAAAAACCCGATAACAAAATCAACCAATTAACCCATCAAATAGTTATCAAATGTGATGAAAATCATCACGTTTTGATCGTGTTTACCTTGTGAATAAGAATATATAATCAAAACACGAAATAACGATGATCAAGGAATCTGAAAATTTTTTCCAGAGTAACAATAGGTATAGGGAAGAAGAAAGTGAATAGTGAAATGAAACGCCTTCACGATTCTCTATATAGTCTGGCACAACACATTTTTCAATGTAACAAATCATCTGTTTCATTTGCATTTTGAAATAACGAATCAGGTGATTCATTAACACGTGGCTTAACGAATTAGACTCAATTCGTTAAATTTTAAGACGAAAACAAATTAGCTTTAATTCGTGATCAAATCGTGTAATTATGCTTAACGAATTAGAAGTCATTCGTTACAGAGTGGCGGAAGCGAATTAGGTTAACGAATTAGAATGCAATTCGTTAAGAATGACCTAATTTGTTATACATATATCACGAATTACATTTATTTAATTTTTAAATTAAATAATTAAATCAATTAAATCAATTAAATTAAATATTAGTTAAATAAGGAAACCAATTAACTTAAGAAAATCAACAAGAACCCAAATCTCGATGATCGAATACCTTAACGAGTTTTACGTGTTGAAACACTTAACTTAAAAAAATAAATAATATGTAAATGAAAAAGCAAAATCTTTTTGGTATTTTGAACTTTTAATGGAAAATATTTACCAGAAAAATATCCGAAAATTGAAATGTAAAGTAGGAAAATATTTTTGTATTTTTGTATGAGTTTTCGAAAGCAATACATATTTTTTTATTTTGGATTTTTGGTGATTTTGAGCAGTGAATCTTATTGACCAAAATGCCCTTCCATCACAGTTTTCTATTTCAGCGATTTTGTGACTGGTGTTAACTCGGTCATTGATATTTTTTTCCACTTAAATCTTATAACAAACTTTCAAGCGTTTTTGTGATATGATTAATGGTTCAATTAGAGCACAGAATATCAGAAACTATCAGCCTCTAATCTCGGTTCAAGCTTAATTTGATTTTTGCTATATCACCCCAACTTGATTTAAACCATTATTTTGATTATCAAAATTTGAATTTTATAGAAATTAATGAGCAATGCGTTGAGTTTCTTTTACTATGAGTGAGTATGCACGAGTCCATATGTCGCCTTACATACACTGTATCCCCTAGGGTCCATTTCTTAATGGTATTGAGACGCGTGCAAGGGAGGAGCAAATGTACAACAGTGATCAAATTTAATGACTTTGGGTTTTCTCTAAAAGGGAGTGAAATATCCATGCATATTAATACCCAGATGATTAAGTCGCATAAAGACTCACAGTGTCCAGAAACTCAACGCTTGTTATTTGCTTTATTTTATTTTTGGGTGAACAAACAAATATAGGGCTTGAGTATGACAGGTTATTACGTTTCTGCCATCCTCACCGAGATTTTTGCTAGAGACTAACAGCTCTTTCAATTTGGCATTTCTTTATGTTTATATCACATATTTTACTCTAACGGTTTGTTTAAGACCTACCAATGCACCAATGCAATTAAGCACACAGTCTTTTAAGCTTATTTCTTGCTGGATATGGGATCAAAACAATCAATGTACTATCATTTTCTCTTTTTCCTTCAAAAACTCAAAATTTTGAGGAGCATAAAACAAAATGAATTTAATCGCCCCAGTTACATTAAGTCTATAGATTAATGGCTATTCTATAGATTCACAAGTGAATAATAGGACCAAGACATGTAAACATGCTCCACAAACTTAAATAACCGACACAATTTTCAACGAGAAAATAAAGTAAAACACATAACAAACGCTACAACTACTTTCCATTATCAGGTGAATGGCTATCCCAAATATTTACAAGTAAATTTCAGGACCAAACATATAAAAGTATATGTCCTTCAAATATGAGTAATTGACATACTTTTCAGCTAACGTATGCAAAAATCTTTTTGGTTTTTCTCTTTGAAAACATAAAACACAATCTTTTTGTCTTTTTCAATTTTCTTATAAACATAAAAACTTCACAATCTTTTTGGATTTTCAGTTTTTTTATACAAACTGAAAATACAATATTTTTGATTTTTCAAAGATTTTCAATGTTTTTGGATTTTTCAAAATATATTAAAGAAAAACATTAAAGATAAGAAAACACAATATTTTTGATTTTTCAAATTTTTCAATGTTTTTGGATCTTATGTTGGGTCAAGAATTTGACCCCAATGAGGAGATTTGACCTAAATGAAGAATATGGAAGATTGGAATCTTCTCAACCTCCTCAGAAACTGCTAAGTATTGAATCCGAGCACACCTTGGACCTTCGAGTAAGCTTTTACTTAGCCTTGTACGAGATTTTGCCTCCCGAGCAAGGTTTACTTCAAATAGTCTTCTTAAGTGGATATCCGAGCAAGGTATGCTTTTTAATGATTTCCGAGTAATGATCATTGATTTAGCATATCCGAGTAAGGTTCACTTTGTCAAGCAGGGTTGTTCTTCAAGACCAAGTATTTTACTCTTCCGAGTATGGTTTGGTCAACCAAGTCCATGAAGCCAAGTGATTGGAAGACCGGGCAAAGTATTCTTTAATAATTATGGTCCGAGTATACTTGATGAGTTAATAGAATATCTCTAAGTTATTTCGAGTAAGGTTCTGCTCAAGTAAGGTATGTACTCCCGAGTACGCCTTATCAATAAGTTGTTCAAATGACAATGAGCCGAACAGGATCATAGAAGAACAAGGTTGCTCGTAAGGATTTGTTGAGCAAAGTTTGATAAGTCCAAGAAGATTGAAGTCTACTCGGTGAATATTTTACTTGGTAAAATATTCTTTAAGTAAAGTCTACCCGGAAACTGATCCCGAGTACACTTCTATGTTTACCAAGTCTGAAGGAAGGCCGAGTACACTGCGTACTCGGAGACTGAAGTTTAATGAAAAGCCTACCCAGAAGACTTGTTTTACACTTAGTTTTATTTTTGAATATGTAATTTGAATATGTACTATCGGATAGGGTTTCTAGAGGGAATGACAGCTGTCCTAGGTTGGCAGGCCTATAAATAGAATAATTAGGGCACGCCGCCAGAAGACACGGAAAAAGAGAGACGGAGAGACAGAATACACACTACACATTAACTGAGAATATTTTGTGTGTGTAACGGCTGCCCGAGGATTCCTTATAAACCCTAAATCGATTACTCCTTTTGTATGACTAACGTTATATAAATGGAAATCTTTTGAGTGAAACCTGTGTGTGTCTTCTATCTTTGAATACTCATTGCAACTGTATGTTTGTTATTGATTCCGCCTTTAACAAACGGATATCTTTCTAAATACAGCAACCCGTCATTAACTCTCGTGTCGACACGATTAATTTTGTGTGAGTTATGACATGATTGATTAAAGATCCGAGCCGAATCGACCATCCATAAAATCGGGACCTGACATCTTATCTATACAAACAAAAAGCACAATATTTTTGTATTTTCTATAATTTACCCCCTAAAATCCAAAACCAAAATAAAATTTAAAAGAAAAATTAAACCAAAAATAAAGATAGTTATCCTTGTTTCAGGATATCAGCAAGGGTCTTCAATCCATTTAAACCAAGCAAAAATTGAAATCGAGTCTTGTCAAAGGCTTTGGTAAATAGATCGGCTTTTTGAAAATCGGTATGTACTTTCTCAAGATCGATTAATTTCTTTTCAAAACAATCCAATATAAATTGATATCGAATTTCGATATGTTTCGTTTTAGAATGTTGTACGGGATTTTTGGTGATACTAATGGCAGCAGGGTTATAAATTAAAATTGAAGAAGTAAGAAACTTCAAACCGTAGTCGCGCAGATGTTGTTGGATCCACAAATACTGGGAACAACAACTCGAAGCTGAAACATATTATGCCTTAGAGGTTGAAGTGTAGACCGTCGTCTGCTTCTTATACTGCCAGGAAACAGGCAGGTTTCCTAAGAATTGACACCCTGCCGTAGTCGATTTGAAGTTAATCTTGCAACCTCATAGTCTGAGTCTGAAAAGGCGGTAAGTTCAAAGTTATCATCCTTAGGGTACCATAACCCGATGTCTGGATTGCCCCTCAGATACTGAAGAATAAGCTTGACCGCTGCCAGGTGAGTCATTGGGGGACTAGCTTGATACCTAGCACAAAGACAAATTTCAAACATAATGTCAGGGCGAGAAGCCGTAAGATACATTAAAGATCCGATCATAGCACGATAGAGGGTAGGATCAACGGTGTCCTCTAATTCATCCGGTGATAAATTATGACCTACGGGGAGAGGAGTTGAAGGGATTTTTCCGGAAGATATCTTGAATCGGCTCAAGAAATCGTTCAAATACTTAGTCTGGTGAATAAAGATTCCTTTTGCAGAGTGGTGAACTTGCAACCCTAGAAAGAAGTTCATCTCTCCCATCGAGCTCATCTTGAACTTTGTTTGCATTAACTTCTCGAAATCCTTACATAACGTGTCGTTTGTAGACCCAAAGATAATGTCGTCGACATATATATGAACGAGGAGAAGATCATCACCAATATTCTTATAAAATAAAGTGCAGTCGACAGTCCCTTTCTTGAAGCCGTTATTAGTCAGATGGTCGGCGAGCGTGCATACAAAGCTCTCGGGGCTTGATGTAGACCATACAGGGCCTTGTTTAAGCGGTAAACTCGGTCCGGATAATCAGGATCTTCGAAGCCAGGAGGTTGTAAAATAAACACTTCCTCGTGTAAGTTACCATTAAGAAAAGCACTTTTCACATCCATGATAGACCTTTATATTTTTGTAAGCTGCATACGCCAGAAAGATTCGTATCGACTCTAATATTGCAACCGGAGCATATACTTCGGTGTAGTCTATACCCTCTTGCTGATGGAAACCTTGCACCACTAATCGTGCTTTGTTTCTCACGATCACACCACGATCATCTTTTTTACATTTAAATACCCACTTAGTCGGAATAGGCTTCTTGACTCGAGCGGGTTTGTCGATAAGATCCCAAACACCCAAACGTGCAAACTGCTGCAATTCCTCTTGCATGGCTTCTACCTAAGAGGGATCTTCAAGTGCCTTACGAGTGGTCGTCAGCTCAACTTGGGATAGAAAGCAAGTGAATTTAGCAACATTTACAACTCCAGAAGAATGTAAATCTGCATAAGCACACGATACATTATTCTCATTAGATGAAGCAACTTGATGACGTGTTTGGACGCCAACATCAAGTTCTCCAATGATGTTTTCCTTTGGATGATAATTATGAATCCGAAGAGTGGGATTCTCAGGAACAACAACATTTTCGAATAAGTTAGTGTAATGTTCTCCCAGCTGATATGAGTCATCACTTTCAAATGCATCAGCAACATCAGGAGTATCCTCAGAAGAAGTAGAAACATTATCAGAAGAAGCTGGAGGATCATCACATGGATCTTCAGTTGGAGCAACAATTGGAGCTTCAACATCATTAGAACTTGAAAACCTCGGAATTAACAATTGATCTTCAAAATATGCATGAACCAGGTCTTCATCTAATTGCTCAGTTGATGGAGTAAATGAATTAAACAAACCATCATAATCAAACATCCAGTCGGGACCTTTACCTTGAGGAGGCGTGGTGTACTTTTGACAATCCACATGGTACAATTCCTCCACATAACCCGAAGTAACGTTAAATACCCTTTTCTTTGGAGAAGCATAACCCAAAAAATAACCCTCAGCGGCTTTTTCTTCAAATTTACCCACATCTCTTTTCAACATCGTACAGGGACACCCAAATGGTTCCATGTACTTTGAGTTAGGCTTTCGTTTGTTCAAAAGCTCACAACTAGTCTTTTGGAGTCTCTTAACTGTCAGAACCCAATAAGCGTATAACAAGCAGTATTCACAGCCTCTTTCCAAAATTGGACAGAAAGCTTAGAATCAGCAAGCATAGTTCTAGCTGCATCAATCAAAGTTCTATTTTCCTTTTAGCAACACCGTTCTGTTGTGGTACATAAGGGGCACCATTATCACTTCGAATTCTCCTCACTTTTTGCTTGTATAGTGATTCGATCTTAGTGATTAAATTTTGAACCAGAACATGTGTTTGATCTTTTGAACTCATAAATAAGACCCATGAATATCTTGAATAGTCATCGGTAACCACCAGACAATACCAAACTCCAGCGATACTAGCACGATTCACAGGACCAAAAAGATCCATATGAAGTCGTTCAAAAGGAGTATCAATGGAATTCAATAACTTAGCTGGATGTGACTTTTTCTTCTGTTTGCCTTTCTTGCAAGCAACACAGTGGTCAGATAATTTGAAATTCTTCAAAGAAACACCTTCGACCAAATCATTCGCCATTAAATAATTCATCTTCCTCACATGAATATGACCCATCCTACGATGCCATAAAATAGAGTCTTTTTCAGTTGCTTTAGAAACGAAACACGTTTCCACGGAAGTTGACGCCTTTGAAGACATATTCAAGACATAAATATCATTCAATCGAGGGGATCGCATGATAACCATGTCCTCGGGAATGACGTTCTCAGTTTTAAAATCAGACATTCTTTATCAGTAAAGATGGTTGTGTACTTCTTGTCACAGATTTGCGACGTACTCAATAAATTATGATCAACTTTGTCACAGTAATTGATTTTCTCAAACGTAATGTGACCATTTGAAACTTCACATTCTTGTGTTATCATACCCCTAGAATTCCCAGCAAAAGACACATAACCCCCTTGAATATTTCTCACATTTGTTAAGAGGTTAAGATTTCCAGTAATATGACGAGAACATCCGCTGTCCATTATCCAGTTTTCACCAGACACGGTCTTGGATGTACCCTACACACAAATGAATATGATTAGTTCAAAAAGGCAGCCCAGGCCTCGGTCTTGGGCACCTTCTGAGTTTCTCTTGGAAGATTAACTTTAACATAATTCAATTGTTGTTCAGCAACTTGAGAATAAGTTACAGGCTTCTTAGACTTTCGTCTTAGATAAGCAGCTTGAACGACATTTGAGTTCACGTTCTTACAGATTGGCACAGTTGGAACAAACTTTGGTTTTACATGACCATATGTTTCGTTCACATGAATTACCTTACGTGGGTTCACGTTTGAAAACATGATGTGAGTGTCATAATCCCACGACAAAGGTCATTTCAGAATCTCCTTTATCACAGGAACCGGTTTCGATTGGTCCTTGACAAACGGATGAAGATTCTGAGATTTCTTCTGTCCACAGTTTCTCACCACATGACCTTGTTGTCCACACAGAAAACAACTTCTCATGTTCACAGGATCATGTTGAGATTTGGCAAAAACAGATACCACAGAAGGTTGATGACTAGCATTCTTAGTAAAACTCTTACTTAGCCAAACCATCAGACGACACAAACTTCTTTTTCATATAAAAATCGAGATTAGAACAGTTGGAAAAACTTTGCAGTGTGTCAGTTCCAGTTGATTTCACAAAATGAATCTTTTTAGCAGTTTTTAATAATTGCTTAGCTTTAATCAATGGATCTGATGTGTTTGATGTTTTGGCACAAGCATATTGACGTTCAAGATCTTGTATCCTGGAAGTTTCATTGTGAAAGACACTTTCAATCAGTTCCGGTTTGATAATGCTAATCGGAATGTCTTTCTCAGTGAACATCGTGTATATTCCTTTCAACTTAAACACACGACCAGTTGATGGCTTAGAAACAGTAGGATTGATAAAGCGCATCAAATCCGCATCAGAAACTTTGGGTTTTTCTGATTTCTTAGCCTTCACCGTTTAACCTTAACTTGTTCTTCCTTTTTCACTTGAGTTGTGTGTAAACCATACACAGCCTCCTCAAATTCATGAGGTTCACATAAAATGGGATTAGAACTTGGAATGTTCTGATTTTTGTGTATAACCTCAGGTTCCAACACATCCTCAATGATCACCTTCTCAACATTTTCTACAAATACTTTATTGCTTCCGACATGATGTTTTGAGTTGGTGGTTGGATTTTAACATTTTCAGATTTTACTAGTTTAGGTTTGTCAGCAACAATCGGTTCATTCACAATCACATCTTCTTCTTTTATAGCAAAAGGATTTGCTCTATAATCATTTTGAAATGGTGGTGGTATTTTAACAAAACCTATACCCTTTTTCGAATCTCTTTGCTTACCAGATACTTTGATTATTTCATTTAGCAAAAAAGAAGAGTTTCTAAACTTGCCCAACTTGTTCTTCAACTCAAGAACCTCATTCTCAAGCTCGGTTATCTTTGAACGATGTTTCAAAATTTCTTGAAACTTTCGATTGATGATAGTCATTTTAACAGATAACTCAGCTTTGAGAGCATGATTACTTGTCGACAATGCTTCAATTTTCTCCCTACATCTCATTTGAGAATCTAAAGATTGTCGATAGGTATCTTTTAGTGAAGCAATTTCTCTCACTAAACTATCATTGTGATTTTTCAAAGACTCTAACTTAGGTTTGTTTTTCTCACATTCAACACAAGTTACTCTAGCAGACAAATTAGCAGAGATAGAAGAACTAACCTCATTGATCTTAGCCATGCAAGCAAAAGTGGTTGGAAACTTATCACATGAATCATTAGAATCCGATTCAGTATCATTATCAGACGACACCTCACTTTTGCTTGCATCTTGAAAAACTTCATTTGTCTTGAACATAACCAAATTGGCTTGATTTTCGTTACACAGCAGTCGTTGTAACCAGTAAGTTCCATCCAAGTTGGTCATCATAGCTTGTGACCCAGAAGAAGACGATGTGGTTCCAGAAGTCTTAACAACATCATTCCCATTTTTACTCAATGAACTTCGATCTTGATTTCTAGGACCAATATACTCCTTCTTCGGCTTATCACACTCCTGTGCAAAATGTTCGAACTCTTGGTAATTATAACATTTAACCTTTAGTTTATAGAATCCAACCTTCTTGTTCAAAGTAGGAAGATCTTTTCCTGTCAGGTCCCCGATTTCAGCTGGATCTTACTCAAATCATGTCATAACTCACACAAATTGATGTGTTGACAAGGGAGTTAATGACGGGTTGCTATATTTAGAAAGTTCACCGTTTGTTAAAGGCGGAATCAATGACAAGCATATGGTTGCTTAAAACGTATTCAAAGGTAATCAACACAAACAAGATTTACTCAAAAGATTTCCATTTATATAAATGAATCATACAAAGTGGATAATCGTTTTAGGGTTTCTTGATAAGGAAGGTTTTTAGCCGTCACACATAAAATTCTTTCTTAATAATGTGACTGTCTACCTTGTTGTGTTTTTTTTTTTTGTTTTTGTGTGTTGTGTCTCTTTTTGTATCTGTGTGTTGTGTCCCCAAGTGTGCCCTAAATTATTCTATTTATAGGCCTGACACCTGTGGACAGTTGTCATTCCATATAGAAACCCTATCCGATAATACATATTCAATTACATATTCAGAAATATTCTAAGTGTAAAACAAGTCTTCCGGGTAGGCTTTGCATCAATCTTGTCTTTCCGAGTATGCTCGGCCATCCTTCATAACTTGGTAACATAGAAGTGTGCTCGGGATCAGTTTCCGGGTAGACTAGACTTGAAGAGTATTTTACCAAGTAAAATACTCACCGGGTAGACTTCAATCTTCTTGGCTTTATCAAACTTTGCCCGACAAATCCTTACGAGCAACCTTGTTCTTCAATGGTCCTATCAACTCCTTGCCTGGAATAAGCTTATTAGCAAAGTGTGCTCGGAGGCACTTTACCTTGCTAGAGTTGAATCTTACCCAATGATACTTGTGATACTTCATTAAACACTAGGCATACCCGGACCGTCTTTATTAATGAATACCATTCCCGATCTCCAAACACTTGGTTTCTTGAGCTTGGTTAGCCTAAAGCTTACTCGGAAGTGAAATTTACTTGGCTATGAAGAACAAACCTGCTTAATAAAGTGATCCTTGCCCGGACTTGCATATACCAGTGAACCATACCCGGTAACGTACTAATTAGCAAACCCTGCTCGGACATTCACTAAAGAAGACTTAGTGAAGATAACCTTGCCCGATAGACAAAATATCGTGCCCGGCTAAGTAAAAGTATGCTCGGAGGTCTAAGTTGTGCCCTGATCCATACTTAGCGAATTCTGAGGAGGTTGAGAAGATCCCAATCTTCCATCTGATCAGTTTTGTGTCAAATCTTGACTCAACAATCTCCCCCTAGATTGGAGCACCTCAGCTGACCCAAAACATTTCTAAGGTTACTTACACTTAGTCAAAATACACATCAAATTAAAAGTCAAATTACATATTCAATTATCATAAATAAAAGTTACATATTCAAAAAGGCTGTCATAAGACAATACAAAGTAAAAGCCTAGTCTAGGAATTTTGTCTTTTCCATGCACTGTATGCGGCTTGCCTTCTGTTGGTTATCACTGATGCAGCTCTCATTCTGAAAATATCAAGGGCTTGGTAATGAGTGTGAGCCTCTGGTATAACCCAGTCCCTAATATCCATTAAGTCTTCATCATGTAAGCAATTCAAATCTTCATCCTTCTTTATAATCCCCAGTATTTTTCCATCAGAATTTCTCAGCAATTAATGGTCATCTTTTTCTTTGTATTCAACTTCAGTAATGACTCCATTTCTTTGGACTGTATAGTGGGGGCGTATCATTCTTCTCTCAAGACTTATGCATGTGTTCATGTTTGACAGTGGATGCTTGTCTCTGACATTCATCTTGTAGTTTTTTTCAGCCATGTCCATCCTTCTTAACTTTGCAGTTCTCTTTGATCTGTGAATTTAGACAGTCTTCCAGTTTGTCTTTTCTTTCAAAAATCTGAATCCTCTGTCTGCTTCTTCTCTTAAGAATTTTGAAAGATCATTCATTTGTCTTCCAGCCACTCTGTTTCTGTTTCTAAAATCATATAAAGTGAGTGATTTCATTCTTTCTAACTGTTCTTCAGTATATTCATAGAAATCACTTCTCACAACTATATCTCTTAGTTGTCTACTTTCCATAATCAATCTTATGCATTCACACACAAAATCATAGTAGATTCTCTAGGAAGATCCACATCTGACTGTGGTCTTGTTGTTCTTTGTTGTGCAGATCTACTTGATTCTCCTCTACCACTTTCACCTCTTCCACCTTGTGGATATCTTCTTGAAATTGGTGGTCTGAAAGGAACAAACTTCTTGGGTTTTCTGGGCCCCAAATTGAAGAATTTGATGTAGACTGCTTCAACCATTTTAGTTGGAAGGTTGGCAAGCTCAACAACATTTGCTCCTGCATCTCTAAGAGCTAGCAACATTTTCTCCATACCAGGAGTTCTTGACAAACCAGCAGGTACAAAACTTCCATCTGCAAAGTATCTAGGATTCTCACTTTCTTTTAGAGCTTTCTCCCATTAAGCTTTATGAATATGGAAGAGATATTTCAAATCCTCCTTTTCCAAAGCCTTGAAAGAGGCTTCATCCATTCCTCTTTGAGTAATCATTATATTCCTTATAATGTTGATCATCTCTTCATTTTCCCAAGGTATACAAGGTTCATCTTCAGATTCAGAATCCACTTCTTATGGAGTGGGGGTTTCAACAACAGGAACTTCCTTAGACACTTCCTTTTCACCCTGTATCTTCTTTTTCTCCCTCAGAGTAATTATCTTTCTTTTCTTTATTTGAGGTTCAACAGATGTTTTAGCAAGTTTGGTAGAGCTCTCAGTTTGGACCCTTTTCAATTTTTCTTTTCTTTTCAGTTTGTTGTACTGATCCAATACTGATTCTCTAGATAGGTTCTCAACCATCTCAGGCTTTAACCCTTTCTCAAGCATGTAACCACACATACCTCAAAATTTCTTCTTCAAAGTTTCCAATTTCTCAGTCTTCTCATTCTCTTTTACACTTTTTTCAATAACCTTTTCTCTTTCACTGTTGTAAAGGTCTTGGAGTTGGTCAACTGTGAAGTGAGACAGATCATTCTCTGAATAATTATGCCTTCTGAGATATTCTCTGTATTTCTGGCAGTCTCTATTCTTTTGTTCCATCCTTTTCTTGAAACCATCTCTCTCTTTGTCAAGTCTCTTTTGCAACTGATCATTATCAAGATCAGCCAAAGTTTCCAAATTTATGCCTTACCTCCTCAACTTTACAACCAATGGATGATTTCTCTTAGCTTCTCTCATACTCAACTCAATGTTAGCTCTCTGCTCATTAGTCATTTCTACCTGTGGAGATTCAGCATTAACAGCTTCACCTCCTTTTCCTTGATCATCATCAGGATTATCATCATTATCTGAATCCTCAGATTCATCCTCTTCTTCAGTTAGATTATTCATTGCATCAATCTTGGGTTCATCAGAGGGTGGATGCTCTGGGTTTGATTCAGTTTGAGCAGGTACATCAGGAACACCTTGAATCTGTTGACCAAGTTGCAGTGTCTGCAGTGGAATTGCTCTGATTGGACTATTATCATTATCACCCTTATCATCAGGAGTCTCAACATAGCATTTGTTCTTTTCATCCCATTTTCCTCTCTTTGTTCTCCTTTCATCAGTTCTTTTCTGTTCATCAAACTTCCTCTTTCTTGTATACACTTGTTCAAACCTTTTGGCTCTTTCCATCCTGATTCTGGTGACATTATCCAACATTTCTTCAACAGATTCACCAGTAGGCCTTTCAGGTTCCTTTTGTGGCATTTCTTCAGATTCACAAGCCTTTTCAGATTCCTTTTCAGGTTGGCTTTGTGGTTGAAACATACTAACCACCATAGCCAAGGAATTGTCAACTTCTTCTGTTCTGTTCATCATAATCAGTGTTTCAATTGCTTCTTGATCAGCCACTTCTTCAAAAATTTCTTTAGCAAGATTGGCTTGATTGATCAAATTTTCTTGCTCTGCCATTTCTTCTGGAGTCAGTGTTTGAGCCAATATCTCCCTATCCCTTGTCTCCCTTAGAATATTCTCTTGTTCTCGTAAGGCAGCAGCAGCAGCAGCAATTTCATCATCTGTAAACAACACATCTTTCTCTGGATATGCCTTAATAGGCTCTTCTTCACAGACTTTTGCTTTACCTTTCTCAATTCTTCTTCTCTCATCCTCTTCATCTTCAGACTGTACAAAGTCATCTATTTCTTCAGACTGGATCATGCTCTACTCTCTTGGAACTTGCTTGTTGATCAGTTTCTGGTTCAGTGTTTATAAGCTCCAAGGTAGTAGTGTTTTCATCAATCATTACTTCAGTCTCTACTTCTGTCTGTACATTAGTCAAGACATCGGTAGCTATGTCAGTTAAGACATCAGTAGCATTGAAAACATCAGTAGCTAAGTCAGTAGCAGCTACATTCTCCTCAACATCTGTCTTTTCAATCTCATCCATTCTCCCATCATTCTCTTCAACATTCTTTTCAACACTTACCTCATCCCTTTCCACATTTCTCATTTCATCATTTCTTTCTTCATTGTAGTCATAATCTTGTTCTCCTATATCTGATCTGTCACCCTCATATTCATCAACTTCAATCCTCCTTTCCTCACTACTTTCCTCTCCATCATCATAACCAATCATAATCAATTTTAAACTGTCTGCAGTCTCCACAATTGTTACATTTTCAGTTTGAGCATCTACACCAGAGATAGTTGGCATATTATCATTCTCCCCTGTTTTGGGGCAGCTGAGGTCTTCTCAACCTCCTGCTCCAGGGCTTGATATCTTAGTTTTTCTTGTACCAACTTCTCTAACAATATCATATTCTCCTCTGTCACCTCCTCATTTCTTCTCTTCAACTCAGCATTTTCTTTTAACAGAGTTAACATGTCAGTTTCAATGGGTGGTGTTGTAGGTGGTGATGTGGAAAATGGTTCATATTCAGCTTGGTCATGGGTTGTGGTGTGAGTTTGGTAATTGGATTGTTGTGGTGATTGTGTATGATGTGGGCTTGGAATGAATGGATCTGAGTGTATAGGGATAGATGTTGGTGGTATTTGTGGTGTTGGGGATATATGGGTTGATGTATCAGGTTGGCTAATGGTTTGGGTTTGTGGTGGTGATGTTATAATGGGTTGTTTAATGTGTGGTGATGACTGTGGTGGTGATGGTATAATGGGTTGGTCAATGTGTGATGGTGAGTGTGGTGGTGTTTGTTGGTACATGTATGTCAGTAGTTCATAGTCTAGCATTTGTAATCGAGTCTGTAATGTAATTATGTTTTGTTTATGTTTGTTTTGTAATGCGCGAAGTTGTCAACAAGTTCGCTATGGCGAACTTGTTGAATCAGCGAAGTTATTGACAACTTCGCCTGTGGCGAAGTTGTCGTGTTTATATACTGTTTCAGACGAAACAGTTTGTGTTGTTCGTTTAGGGTTTTCGTTTCAGTTTTCAGTAACCAAGTTACGTGTCATAGTCTGTAACAGTGACCTCGGGTCACGTGTTTGTTATCAATATAACGTGGTTGGTTTATTGCTTGTGTGTTCGATCTCTACATACTCTACACTCGTATCTACCTACGCAGGGATTCCGCACCTGCGTTGTTAGAGACATCCCGTGTACGATCCGTCCAGGAACCTACAATTGGTATCAGAGCCAATCGGCTCGATTGTGAGGTTCGGGATTTCACGCGGGTGTAGAAAACGTCTCGTTTGACCTATTCGCGGGACGTGTTTTTGTTGGGATTGAGTTTTGCTAGTGCTTGACAGTCATTTTCAAGCCTTTGCATTGATCGGGAGCTGCTGGATTGACGAAAACAGATCTGAACAAACTTCCCTGTTCATCGGGCGAAGTTACCGTTCATCGGGCGAAGTTACCATTCTTCAGGCGAAGTTGCCGTCGCTGGAATTAGGGTTTTTGGCGAAGATATAAGGATTAGCGAAGTTAACTACAACTTCGCTCACTTCATAAGTTCGCCTTAGCGAAGTTATCCGCAACTTCGCTTCAAACCCAAGTTCGCTCAACTCATAAGTTCGCCAGAGCTAAGCGAAGTTATTCTTAACTTCGCCCAAATCAAGCGAATTTAAGATCTCAGCGAAGTTCTCTTTCAGCGAAGTTAACCTTCAAGCGAAGTTATTCTTAACTTCGCCAACTGAGCTGTTTTAATATTTTTTTGTTTTTTCAGGTTTTTCAGGTTTTTGCAAGGATGTCGTCGATCAATATCTCCGATTTGGTCAAGATGGAGGTAGAAGCGGGGTCTGCCACTAAGGCCCCGAGGCTTATGAAAGGAACTGACTTCGTGGCATGGAAGGATAGATTCATCCAATACATCAAATACCAGGATGCCAAAATGTGGGTGTGCATCCAGGATGGATATATCCCTCCTACTATGCAATACGAAGGCCGTGACGTAGTTAAGAAGTACAGCAAAATGGAGGACGAAGAAAAGAAAATGTACGAGGCCGAAAGCAAGGCCCACGCTGCGATAACAATGGCACTTCCTCAAGAAGTTCTCCATACGTTCCGAAAATACACTTCTGCAAGAGAGCTTTGGGATGCTCTTGAAAATAGATTCGAGGGGAATGTGGGTATCCCTGCATCGAAGGTAAAACTTTTGAAGACCCAGTTCTCCGTCTTCAAATTTTTGAAGAACGAATCGCTGGATGATATTATCACCAGATACTATCATCTAATGACAGAACTTAGCAATTATTCGATTGCTTACCGAGAAGAAGAGATCGTTGAAAAACTTCTCGATGCTCTCCCACCGAAGTGGGAAATGTACACCGTTCTTATGAGGGAAGACAGAGACTTTCCTAATTATGATCTTGAAACGACAGTGAACAAGCTCAGAACTTATGAGCTTAATATGGTTCGAAAAGAAACACCTACAGATCAGATACAAGACCCTGGTATGTATGGTGCAAAGGTTAACTCAGGCTCAAGTTCAAGGCCTGAATCTGCTGCTTATTACTCTAAAGGGGAGTCAGGCTCTGACTCGTCTCATGAAGGAAACGTTTCTGTAAACACGAATGGTGATGTATGTTTCGTTGCTGGAGGATCTAGTACTTCAAAGCCTCAAGCATCCACAAGTAGTTTTTCTGCAAATGCATCTAGCAATAGTTATTCCAAGATGCCTATGAGTGTAAAATCTGCTGAAGAGCAGTTTGCAGTCTATGCATCATTTATTGCTTCCTATGAAAACTACATCCAGGGGAAGATTGTGGACCCTGCTGTTCTGGATGAGGATTATGACCAGATCGATGCTGATGATCTGGAGGAGATGGATTTGCAATGGCAAATGGCCATGATAGTGAGGCGAGTCAAGCGTTTCACGAATAAGACGGGGAGAAAGTTTGTTGGTGGTCGGCCCGGGTTCGACAAGTCCAAAGTAAGGTGCTATAATTGTCAACAGTACGGGCACTTTGCCAAGGAATGCAGAAATGAGAGGGTTGAACGAGGACAAGGTCGACCTACACAACACTCAGGAGTTAACAGAGAGATAAATGCCATGTTGACCAGAGAGGCAGGTGAGTACAACTGGAATCAACGCTCAAGTGGTTCTGGTGAGCAAGCAAACATGGCTGAGTCTGAAGCTGAAGAATGTGAGAAGTTTGAAGAAATTGAGAAAGCAAATGAAGAAGAAACCGCTTTCATGGCAAATGATAAAGATAATCGCTCCGAGGTAAGTCCTAAAACTATTTGTACTAGTTGTGAGAATTTGTCTGAGCAACTTAAAACAATAACTGATCAGTATGTCCATTTAGATGCTGACTTTAAAACTATTAAAGAAGATCACCATTTTACGAAAGCAAGAGAAACGAGTTATAAAATTAAAATAAAAGCATGTGAAAAAGACGTTCAAAGCTTAAAAATTAAACTTGCTGAGAAAATTGAAATAATTGATCTTAGTTATGAAGTTTTGGAGGAAAAAACTAAAGTGATTGCTGATCGGGATAAACAGATTGCTGACCACCAGGTAAAGGTGGTGGAACTGAACCGCAAACTTGAGCAGTTCAGGAATTCCTCGGCCATCCTTGATCACCTCGTGAGTGATCCAGGTACCTCTGCAAAGAGGGGAGGAATCGGATATAATGAAGTTCCACCACCCTTTAACCACAACTATACTTATAATCCGAGTGTTCAGAAATCTGTCGATTTCGAAGTTCCTCAGACAACTCCAATCAAAATTACAAGTGTAAAACCAAGTGTTAGCTGTGGAGAAACAAGTTCGAAAGTTTCTAATGTGAATATTTCTGTTTTGAGTCCAGTCTCATCGGATTCGGATAAGTTGTCCGAATCTGATCAGACAAAAGAGAAGGTAGGGTTACCCACCGATGGAGATAAAAATAAAGTTTCTAAAAAGAGTTCTCCACTCAATCCGTACGTCCCACCTTATGTGAGACGAACGGCTGGTAACACTACCTCTACATCCAAACCAACATTTGACAAGAAATTGGAGCGTCGATGTTGCTTTAGATGTAACAAATTAGGGCATTTAGTTGCAGATTGCCCTCTGGAGCCGAGATTCAGAGGTGTGAAGTCAGACAAAACTGAGTATAAGCGTCATTTTGATACTGCTAAAAATGAAAACTTTAAAAAATGCCAAAATGTAACGAATTCATGTTTTCATAAAAACCAACCTCAGTTTTACAACCAAACATCCAGAAATAACACTTTCAATTCTCAAAGGTTTGGTAGGCTTTACCCTCAATCTGCAAGGAGATTCCCGAACAGGACTTACAGAAATTATCCTGATGCTAACTTGAGAAAGCCAGGGTACGGGACGTATCGATCCAAGACCAATTGGTCTTGGGTCCCAAGATTCTAACTCTTTGTTTTATTGTGCAGGAACAGTTGAACAGGGCTGCAAACAATCTTTGGATTGTAGATAGCGGCTGTTCCAGGCACATGACTGGCAACAAACACTTGTTGCAAGACTTAAAACCTGTTCAGGGAGCTAGAGTTAGTTTTGCTGGTGAAAGCGGAGGAAGGATTACCGGTAGAGGAACTGTGTCGAATGGGAGAATGACACTTGAAAACGTAAATTTTGTGGAGGAATTAAAGCACAATCTGCTGAGTGTGTCGCAGATCTGTGATAAAGAATACACTGTCCATTTCACTAAGAATGAAGCGATTGTATTGAAGCCTGGTTTTCATATACCAGAAGAATGGATAGTAATGAAAGCTCCACGTGAAACGAATACATACGTGATGGATATGAGGTCTACTGAAATGGCCACCGGAGAATCCTGTTTAATGACAAAAGCAAGCGAATCAGAATCAGAATTGTGGCACAGGAGAATGGGACATATTCATCTTCGTAAGATGAACTTCATTGTCAAAAATGGGCTTGTGATGGGCGTTCCCTTAAAGAGTTTTAACTTTGAAGATAAATGCATAGCGTGCAAGAAGGGAAAACAACACAAGAAAAGCCATCTCACCAAGACGATCAACTCAATTGCTGGTACTCTAGAACTACTTCATATGGATCTCTTCGGTCCGGTGAATGTACAAAGTCTAGGTGGTACTTCTTACTGCTTGGTGATAACTGATGATTACTCGCGATACTCGTGGGTATATTTTCTGAAAACGAAAGACGAGACGACTCAGATGGTGAAGAATCTAATTACAAAAGTCGAGAACGTCATGAGTAAATCAGTTAAATTCATCAGAAGCGACAATGGGACAGAGTTCAAGAACTTTGAGATGGAAATCTTTTGTCTTCAGAAGGGTATTGAGCATCAATACAGCGCTCCGTATACTCCACAACAGAACGGAGTAGCTGAAAGGAAGAACCGAACGTTGATTGAAGGAGCCAGAACTATGCTGGCAGACTCAAAGCTTCCTGTGATGTTCTGGGCTGAAGCAGTTGCTACAGCCTGCTATGTTCTGAATCGGGTGTTAACCGTTAAGAGACTTGGAAAAACTTGTTACGAGCTTATGCACGGAAGGAAGCCCAACTTGTGCGGTCTTGAACCTTTTGGGTCTCCTTGTTCGATTTTGAAGACTAACTCGAAATTTGGTGAAGTAGCCGATGAGGGAATCCTAGTCGGTTATGTTGTTGGGACTCCCAACAGACGGGTCTTCAATACGACAACTTGCAAGGTGGAGGTGGTTTGTAACACCGACATTACTAGTTACCAACCGCCAAAACCAAGCAATGGACCTGCTGAGCTGTTTGACTATGTTAAACTTTTTAAGTCGTTTAACGTACCTACTTTGGAAATTTCTGAAGAAGACGAAAGAGCAGTGACGAAGATGATTTTTGATGAGGAAGAGGAGGTAGTGCAACATCAGATGACAGAAAAATCTCAGCCTTCCACATCAAACCCTATCGATACCCCTGCGGCCTCAACTGAAGATGAATTTATTAATCCTTTTCACTCTCAGCCAGAAACAACCATAGATGAGATCTCTTCGAACTTGGAAGACAATTTACATGTCGGTGCTGTTCCGACCACGAGAATTCACAAAGATCACCCATTGGAGAACGTTATAGGTGATGTGTCCTCGAGTGTACAAACCAGAAGTAGCTTGAATGAGCACACCTGTGTTTATACAAGCATAAAAGAAACGGGTATAATGAATGAATGTTTGTACTCCTGCTTTATAAGCCAAATTGAACCAAAGAATTATCAAATGGCTTTAAAGGACAGCTCGTGGGTCGAAGCCATGCAAGAAGAGTTGGCTCAGTTCGAAAAAATGGAAGTTTGGACTTTGGTTGAAAAACCAAAGAATGTGCATGCTATAGGCACGAAATGGGTGTTCAAGTGCAAGAGAGATGAAAAGGGGATTATCGTGAGAAATAAGGCGAGGCTGGTTGTTAAAGGTTTTAATCAACAAGAGGGTATTGACTACAATGAGGTTTTCGCTCCTGTTGCCCGGTTAGAAGCGATTAGATTGTTTTTGGCGTTTGCTGCATCTAAAAAGATGAAGGTGTTTCAGTTAGATGTGAAGAGCGCGTTTCTTAACGGGAAAGTTGATGAGGTTGTGTTTGTTGAGCAACCTCCGGGTTTTCCTGACCCAGACTTTCCGGATCACGTATACAGGTTGAGCATGGCGTTATATGGGTTACATCAGGCACCTCGTGCCTGGTATTCAACGTTATCGGACTACTTGCTGGAAAATGGTTTTGAAAGGGGATTGATTGATAGTACGCTGTTTGTGAAGAGAGAAGGATGTGACTTCTTACTGGTTCAAGTCTACGTGGATGATATCATTTTTGCTGCATCAAGAGTATCCATGTGTCAGGATTTTGAGGCTGTCATGAAGAAACGATTCGAGATGAGTGCTATGGGTGAACTAACCTTCTTTCTAGGATTGCAGGTTGATCAGAAGAAGGATGGGATGTTCATTCATCAAACAAAGTATGTTCATGATGTGCTGAAGAGATTCAAGATGGAGGACAGTTCTCCATATGACACCCCAATCTGCGTCAATCACAAATTGGGCGCTGAATCAGATGGTGACGCAGATGTGGACCCTACTCTGTATCGGGCGATAATAGGTTCATTAATGTATTTAACTGCTTCTAGGCCCGATATAATGTTTTCTGTTTGTCTTTGTGCTCGTTTTCAGGCAAACCCAAAGGAATCTCACATGAAAGGTGTGAAGAGGATTTTGCGGTATCTTAAGGGCAAGCCGAAACTAGGGTTGTGGTACCCAAAGGGAGGAGACGTTGAACTGGTGGCGTATACAGATTCTGATTATGGTGGCTGTAATCAGAGTCGGAAGTCAACAACAGGAGGCTGTCAGTTTCTTGGAGGAAGATTAGTTTCCTGGCAGTGCAAGAAACAGACATCAGTTGCGATTTCAACATGCGAAGCTGAATACATGGCAGCATCCAACTGCTGCTCTCAGGTTTTGTGGATTCAGCAACAATTGCGCGACTATGGTCTGAATTTCTTACTTACTCCTATTTTAATTGATAACACTGCCGCCATCTCAGTAATTAACAATCCCGTGAAGCACAGTAAAACTAAGCATATTGACATTCGTCATCACTTCATACGGGATTGTGCTGAGAAGAAACTGATAAAGATCGAAAAAGTTGATACACTTGAAAATTTTGCTGACTTGTTTACAAAAGCGTTTGATAAATCCAGATTTCAAAACCTAATTGAGCTAAACGGGATGATCAATCCCGAGTAACCATGTCTTTGCTAAAAAAAAAAAAAAAAAAAAAAAAAACAAACATGGGTCATTTTTGCTTAAAATTAGTCGGTTACCTCAGTTTGATGGACATATCCTAGGATATGTTTTGGTCCTCGTTTCAACTTAGAGAATGAGGATAGCCATTAACCGGAAGACTGAAAGTGACCGGTGCAGCTATGACGTGTGTTCTTTCAGTTGCTGAAAATTAGTCGGTCATACTTAGTAAGAAGGACACATACTTGTATGTGGTCGGTCCAGTTGATCCATTGGATCTTCAGGATAGCCGTTTACCTGACGACTTTGACGTGATTGGGGCGATTGAATTTAAAGTTTTTTTAAGGGAAATGAAATTAATTTTCAAGTCTGTTACTTCGTATGAAGTTCTATGCTGTGTTTAACAGAAAATTGATCCAACCTTGGAAAATGATATATATACTGATCGTGTGTGCTTAACTAGTGAAGTTATTAGGCTTAAAAGGCTTTAAAACAGTCATTGTATGTCGTGGTAATTTTTATGGTGCGTAAAAGTGTATGTGATACTAACTTAAACTACTCGAATTTACGTGGAAACTCCTTAAGAGTTTTGAATGTCTTCACACATATCTTTCCGAATGATAGGCAGAAAAGCGACTACCCAGTCATACACGAGCCCGTGAGTGATCTGATTCCCGTGAAGAAAGCATTTCAAGACACTACAGTGATCCAGATTCGGGACTTGCAGTAGTTTAATACTCCGAAGTCAATAAGAATGATTGCTTTAAAAAAAAAAAAAAAAAAAAAAAAAAAAAAAATGTGTGTATATCTTTAGTACTTATGAGACATAGTAACAATCAAGACTTCTCATGTCTGGAGTAAGAAAAGAACGGGAAGCAGTCAACGAGTATATACAAGTTAATCAGACACTATGGGTCGAAGTCAATTCGGGGTGACTTGGGTATAGCCAAATACGCTTTGAGAATAGATAGAAGACATCATTATCTCTGAGATGTTGCCAACTTAAACTTTTGAGCTTAACTGAACCTTAATCCGTATCACATAAACGATGAAAACCATTTACGTTATTTACATGCTTACAACCTGTGTCTCTATGTCATAATACAGCCAAACACGGATCTAAGTGACAGTCACATCGTTAGTATGATTCCTGGTATCACATCGTTGTTAGGATCTTTTCTAAAACGTAGTGGTCCCTGACTAGACTGAAATTTGATCCCTTATTTCGTTAAAATTTTTCTAAGATTTTTTTTTGTTTTTTGTAGTTATATCATTTTATTGTTGGTTACTAGATCTTGATCATATTTGTTTAACTCTTTTTGGTAATTTCTAAGGTTAAATTCAGGATTATTCAAACTTAAAGGGCTGATTTTGAAAATTACGGGCGAAGTTGTTGAATTCAGCGAAGTTGTGCTTAACTTCGCCTTGGCGAAGTTAAGCGTAACTTCGCCTGAACCAACTCTGCCCTATATAAGGGATTGTAAACAGTAAAATGTATCATTTTTTTCTCGAATTACCAGCGAACTTGTTCGAATAACCAATACATCCGGATCTTATTCTTCACTTTCGATTTCGATCTTGTGTTCCTTGTTTCTACTATACTAGTGGTATGTGTAGTCAATATTATCCTATCTTTCTCGTTATGGTTTTACCCGGTTCGAGACCTCGGGTCGTCGAACCTTAGAAACCAAGTTTTCCGACCTCACGTTACGTGTTCATGGACAACCTTTTCGTCCTAACACCATTGAAATATGTTGGACTTCATTGTTAGATCGTTAAATCGGTCCGAAACATCGGATAAACCTTGTTTGAATCTGAACAGTCGCCGTTTCAGATTCAGGCGAAGTTAAGGTTTACGCGAAGTTATTCTCAACTTCGCCAGTGGCTTAAGTTCGCCTTCAGCGAAGTTATCCACAACTTCGCTTGAAGCTTAATTTCGCCTATGGCGAAGTTATCCATAACTTCGCCTTGAACACAACTTCGCCTATTTCAAATTTTTTATACGTTTTTAGACGAACTTACAGATGAAGCGAAGTTGTTCCCAACTTCGCCTCACCTTTAATTTCGCCTGTACATCACAACTTCGCACATGGTACTCAGCGAACTTGTGAGATGGTTATATGGTCTCTCACTTGATTTGTTTTGTGCAGATATGGCTGCTGTTGGAGGTGCTGGAGGTGATGATGGTGATGAGCAACGACAATTCTTCCCAGCCCATAACCAATACATCACTTTGGATCCAGACGCACGAGGCGTTGAAGACTATAGGGAGATTATCACATTTCTCCAACGATCACGAGTTTTTCACGCGATCACTAATACACTACCCATATCTCTGCCCAACATTCAAGATTTCTGGCAGACGGTGTATTATGATTGCAGACCTGAGCCTCCAGTGATGCGAGCAACTGTCAATGGTCAAGACATACAGTTTTCCTCGGAAGACATACGGTTTGCTCTGCAGTTCGGTGATGAAACGAGAGACGACCCAACGGAATTCGTAGCTCCTTTCCGTGACGGAGCTTACTTAAGGATGGGTTATTCGGGTCCGCTGGGGGACTCGCAGAGGAGGAAAGGCTTTCTGCTGGATCAATGGCGCTTTTTGATGCATGTGTTGATAGTATGCATGTCTGGCAGAAAGGCAGGAACAGATGGGATGGGTGCGACGATGCAATCGGCTATGATTGCGCTGACTTACAACCGCAGATATTCGTTTAGTCAGCTAATCTTTTACGAGATTGATCGTCAGAGACGGGCGACGGCGCGCGAGCGTTTTATTATGTATCCTCGGTTCCTACAAATGATTATCAATCATGTCGCTCCGTCTGTACCGCAAAGACGCCCTATCAGATACGTTGAGTGCGTAACAAAACGTATCTTTGCTCAGTGCAGAACGTCGAGCACTCGAAGCAACCCTGAGCGGCGTCCCAGGCATACTCCACTTTTCGGGTATCTCATTAACCCGGAGTATGTTCCTGCAGGAGGGGACGAGTTCAGGGATCCGCAACCACATCAGGCGGCAGCACCTCATGCTGTATCGGCTGCGCCTGTTGTATCTTCTGCTGCTGTGCCAGCTACTATATCTCAGGCTGTGTCCACTGCTGAAAACGTTGATCTAGATGCTGCTTTTAGTGGACATGGTTTGTTTGATATGGATGTCTCGGGTCCTCAGTTTATGGATGTTACCAGAGCAGCTACTTCGGTAGCTGACTCTGATCTAGACGAGACGTTTGCTGAGGCAAGAAGACTTATGGTGTCTCGTGAACGGACTACGGGAAAGAGGCCGAGAACTGTGGAGGAGTATGAGGATGAAGTGGATGAAGAGGAGGCAGTACAGATTGTGCTAAGACGCTCAAGAAGAGAACAGAGAGGGATAGGTTCGGGAGCTGGAGAATCTTCAAGACTAGTACGTTTTGCTCCACCTGCCTTATCTGGTATGTCTCTTATTCCTACTACTGCACAGGTTACGGAGATCGAGACGTCGGCACCAACAATTGTGTCCCTACCACCTCAACCGCTTAATCCACCGGTGGTAGTTGCACGGTTTGTGGAGTCGACAATAACTTCTACTGCAGGGTTACCAAGTGTACCACCTGCGGTCACTTCTGCTGATGTTCCACCAACTCCATTGCCTACTTCAGATACCGAGAGGATTCTTTCGCTAGAGCGGATTGTTGCTAAACAGTCAAAGACTATTGACCGCCTAGTGGAATCCAATCGACTACAAGCTGCCCTCCTGGTTGAACATGGACGAATAATAGATGCCTTCAAGGATTACTTGGCATCTCAGGGGGAGAAGACGTGTAGGGGCGATGAGTTGAGAACGAAAAGACGAGAAGATCATGACGATGATCCCAATGCACCTTCAGGTGCAGGTGGTGAGCTGCCAAGAACCTCTCAGGCTCTTGGAGCTTCCACAACTGAGGGGGAGTCTACAAATGCAGATGGTGATGATGTTGTAGTTGTGGATGACGACGCTGATGTTGAAGACGTTATTGATGCGTTGAAGGAGTTGGATGAGGAGGAGGACGATGAGTTGATGGATGATGATGACGTGTTGCCTATGGATGAGATTGAGAGGATTGGAGAACAGATTAATGTGGAAGATGTATTAGAAGAAGGTGAGATTGTAGATGAGTCAGTGGAACATGAGATTCCAGCTGTTGAGAGATCAGAATTGGGGGATGAGAGTGTGATAGAAGATACAGTATGGGAGGAGCAGCCGAACTGGAAAGAAGGCTGTGCTCAGTGGTTTGTTAAAACCAAGAAGCCTGCAGTGCCAACGATGTTCAGAAAGACTTATAATATAAAGGGCTATGCAGAGTCAAAGAAAGGAATCATATGCTGGTTGTACGACAAAGAGCTGAAACTATTTGTGATCAAACGGTACGACGGCATTCAGTACTTTAAGAGATTGTTGAGATCTCTGAATTCCTTACCAGAATGTGAGGTGAGAGATTTAGCGAGATTGGGGCTGATAAATAGAAGTAATGATGATATGGCAAGAATCATTGGGAAGATCGTCTGGAAAGAAGCCATTAAAGACAAAAAGTTTGAACTCCTAAAGCCTCAAAAAGGAAAGTTGATAGAAGACAAAGATCGTGGAATGAGGGCTGACGGCAAACCTTGGATGGTAATGAAGTATAAACCAGTCCGTCATTTGAAAGAAGTACCGATGAAAGTTATGCCCAAGAACGTCCTAAAAGATTTAAAATGGTGGTACGTGGATTGTGAGACAGCTGAGGCGGTAATGGAAGATGAGGATGAACAAGAAGTACTTCGGGTGTACGACCCGATGCATCTTGTTAATCTATCGAAGGCTGATTTGAAAGTGCTCAACGAGAAGAAGATCTTCTACATTCCTGCTTGGAAGGATCAAGCTAGGAAATATCAAAGGGTAGTGTCGGTATGTGTGAGAGAAGGGGCGCACGCGTAGAGGTAAAGATTACAAGACTCAAGATTTGAAGATCAAGATATGAAGCTACTGCCAAGGGGGAGTCTGTTGGTACATGTATGTCAGTAGTTCATAGTCTAGCATTTGTAATCGAGTCTGTAATGTAATTATGTTTTGTTTATGTTTGTTTTGTAATGCGCGAAGTTGTCAACAAGTTCGCTATGGCGAACTTGTTGAATCAGCGAAGTTATTGACAACTTCGCCTGTGGCGAAGTTGTCGTGTTTATATACTGTTTCAGACGAAACAGTTTGTGTTGTTCGTTTAGGGTTTTCGTTTCAGTTTTCAGTAACCAAGTTACGTGTCATAGTCTGTAACAGTGACCTCGGGTCACGTGTTTGTTATCAATATAACGTGGTTGGTTTATTGCTTGTGTGTTCGATCTCTACATACTCTACACTCGTATCTACCTACGCAGGGATTCCGCACCTGCGTTGTTAGAGACATCCCGTGTACGATCCGTCCAGGAACCTACAGTGTTGAAACAGGTTAATCTGGTTGTTCAATTTGCTCCCCCTGATCAGGTGTATCAACTTCCATAGCTACTCCAGCTCCTCCTTCATCTCCATCAACATTATCATCTCCATCATCAGAGTCATCCTCATCACTCTCAACATCATCTCTTCCTTCCTCCTCTGAGCTTAACTCAGGCACTGGCATCACATTCAAGTCATGGTCCAATAACCATGGCAAGATCTCAAATGGAGTTTCAGCATTGAATCTATTTGCAGCACCAGGATTCTTAATTTTCTTGTATGTATCAGGGTTTTGCAGTAGGTGAGTAATTCCCATAGTGGGTAGATCTTGTAATTCTCTGTTGAAGATTATCTGCAAGAACCTTGGATATTGTAAGAATCTGTCCCTCTCAGCCTTCTTCAAGTTTGCTACCAGTCTATCAAAGATCATTTTTGAAAAATTAAAGGGTAGATCATACATAATCCCAACAGTAGCGTTTGCTAAATCATGACTTATCAAAGTCCATGATCCTTTTCTGGGAGCAAACCCCTGTATCACATGGTGAATAAGAAACCTGTACAACATTGGGAACATACCCTTTTGAAACTGTCCTTCATGCACAGTTCCTTGATATCCCATGGTTTGTTCAAATATTTTCAACATGTGTGCTGTATTGAAGTTTATGTGGTAATGATCGTCATCATTCAACCGTAAACATCTTCTGATCATTCTTTCAGTCACATGTATCTCATGGCCAACAACAGAGGCTTCAATTCTTCGGCCATTGATGTCATCCACAAGTGTTGCAGATCTCCAGAAATCAAGTGAGTGATTTCTGTAGATGACAGGACTTTCTGTAAAGGCAAAACTGACATTTGACCGAGCCATCCATGTAATTATTGGTGCCACCGGCTCATTGTTAGGTGTGACATATTGTGTTTCTTTTCAAAGAAGTACTTGGGCTGTTCTTCTTCTGCCATATCTAATCATAACAAACAAACATATTCAAAGTGAAATTAATCATAAAGTTCAGTACTTTAAGCGATTTCAAGGTATAAAAATGAAGAAGAAAGAAAGAAAAATCATCAAGAACCTGTTCTTCGACAAGTTTATAACCTAAACACATAAACAAAATATTAGTAAACAAATACATAATCAATGCCCATTATAGTCTAATCATGATCGAAAAACACATTATTGTTGCTTACCTAGTCGGAATTAGAGGGCTGATACTAATTAGGGTTTGGATTAATTATGAATGCGATAGGTCGGTTTAGGTTTCTTAGCGAGAAAGCAGTTGCAGTGGAAAGAGAGAGAGAGGGAAATATAATGTTGAAAATTTTGCCTAACTCCCTCTTATATACCTTTTGAAAGTGGGTTTTAAATGCTTTTTGTCGTATGAATTATTAGCTGTCAAACAGTAACATTATCCATTTGTTATTTAAAACAATTTTAAAACATATAAACACTTTATCATTTTAAGCTTAGCAAACCTTACTCGGAAAAATAATCCTTTGCAAGGTTTACTCGGTATATTTCCACTTATACAAAGCTTACTCGGAGAATATTTAAACCTCTTTTGATAACATTTTCTTTTAATTTTATAAGGGTTACCCGATCCCTTTTAATCACAGACCTTGTTTGATTAAGCTATGTAATTTAAAGTCAAGACATTATGAATAAAGCTTACCTGACAGACCAGATTTCTTGAGAACTTAATCACAAGATAATTAATCAAGTATAAAATATCAAATAAACATTCTTGCTAGGAATCAGTTAAGATCCCCATATAAATTTCTCAAATTTAAATTAAGACCTTAATCTAACATAAAGTTCAAAATCAGAAACATATTCAATCAATCATACTAAACACATATTCAATCAAGTAACACATTCATTCAAGTGTGCTTGAAAACATAGTGTGTCCGAGAAACCTACACAATGTTAGTGTGCCCGAACAACCTTCTTATACAAAGTATACCCGAACAATCTTCCTAGAGTACAAAGTGTGCCCGGAAAGGACTTCTAGCAGATAGTGTACTCGGAAAATCAACTTTTGAAAATTACCAAGTATATTAGGGGAACAAAAGTGTAACCGAAATATAAAGTGTATTCGGAAAACCAAGTTTTCCCGAAAACACTTGTAATTTCAAAGAAAACATATTCACACACACAAAGCTTACTTGGTGTACTCAAGGAGTTCACAAAGTTTGCTTGGAATATCAATCAGCATAAACAAAATGCAAAGCTTGCTCGAAACAATTTTCTCTTGTTAATAGGCTAGCTAGAACACATAATCATCTCAAGACTTCAAGCTTGCTCGGGAAATTTGTACAATGGTGTACCTTACCCGAAATGTGTAAACACTTCACAGCATGCCCGAAAATCATAAACTTAGTCAAAAATGACAAAGCTTGTTCGGAAAGGCTATGAATCATCAAACCTTACCCGAAAATGCATATTAACACATATTCAACTGTTTTGTACTCGGAAAAGTTTGAGAATATCATCCCTTGCCCGAAAATACATATTCAAACAGTTTGTGCTTGGGAAGGTTTAATAACATCAAACCTTACTCGTACTTACATATTCAACCTATTTTAGGCAAAATGCAACACTTTTTGACTTAAATCACTTGTCAGAACAATTTTATTTTAAAGATCATAGTTTAAGAGCAAATGGTGCATTTAGAGATCAAATTTCAGTTATTTTTCTTTTCAAAACAAATTCATTTTGTAAACTGAAAAGATCTCAGGAATGGGATCATATTGACTAAGTAGCTTTCTCAATACTTCATTCTCAGCATTATTATGACTACAAAGACAGGTCAACAGCAGGTCTAGACTTAACCTGATTTTCATCTCTTTGGTGATATGATTAAGTTTCAATTAAGTTGCAGAAAATTTAATGGATAACACTTATTGTGTTCTGATGCTCCTTATCTATCCTCAAGGCTTATTTGGCTTTCTCCAGATCACCCCAATTTGACTTTGACCCCCTGGTTTTGGTTAAAAACTTTAATGACATAACATATTTTTTTTTTTTGAAAATTTTTAAGATATTTCTTTTCAAATCTACAAACATATGTGAGGTTGAACGTTGGACTTACATGCCACGCAAGTCGGTCTTCCAGGCCTTTCATTCAGGATGTTTAAAGGACTTATATGATTGCTTCCACCCTTGTAGTTCTGTAATTAACCCTCATGTTTGTATTTTCTCAATAAAAATTTGTGAACTTGTTGAATAAACATTTGAAATTAAAGTAGTTCACATCAGTTCTTTGTCATTCCTTGAAAAAAAATGATTCATTTAGGGTAACCAAAGACCAACAGGCTTGTGTATGACTGGATAATCACTTTTCTGCCTATCATTTGAAAAGATTTATCTAGGAACATGCATAGACAGCAATGTAACTCCACATAAATTTTAGCATTTTCTTTAAGTTTATATCACCTTAGATTTTACATATCATGAGAAAGCAACCATACATGTCAATGACTGTACTAAGAGCCCTTTTAGCCTAATAAATCCATATGATTGGCTAAGTAGTCAATATACTATCATTTCCCATAATATTCAGTTTAATATTCAGTCACCCCAATTTCTCTTAATTGTCAGGTAAATGGCTGTTATGTTTGACCACAAGTGGTCAACAGGACCAAACATACATGTGAATATATGTCCTTTCAAAGTCAGAGCTATTGACATAATTTTTAGTGAAGGAATAAGAAACAAGTTACAATTGCCCTAAATGCTTTCAGTTTTCTGGTTAATGGCTATCCTTTAATATTTGCAGATTGCAGGACCAAACATACATTGGTGTATGTCCTTCCAACTGAGCAAATGACATAATTTTCAGCAAAGATAACTACCTGAGACTTTTCATTGAAAAATCCTTCTTTTAAGCTTCTTTAAAGTTTGAACTGAATAATCTTATCATGTCTCTGCACCATTAACAACATGCTCATGTTTTGGTTCAAAATATAGTATTTATGCAAAATTCATTAGAAAATTCATTTTATTACTTAATTTTGTCATAAAACACATTTTGACATAAACAATTGCAGCACATAATCAAATCTTAATCAAACATAACATCATCAAGACAGATAAACAGTACACACATTCAAAGTCTATTCTATCATAACAACATTAGAAGATCAGATAAAACACATATTCAACCAATTAAGCAGTGATGTCAGATAAGCATTTTAGCAGATAATTCATAACAAGACTACTTATCTTAACATCACAAACACACATTAACTAATAAACATGCAAACATATTTATCAATTCAATCATGTCAATTTTTTCACACATAATCAGTCAAAGCACATAACGATCAACATATTCAATAGCATACTCAGTATCACACTCAAGCATATTCACATAACATTCAATTTGTGAAACCTCTAAACAAAGTAATCAATTAGCACATAGAGGTATACAACCAAGCACACATTTTTAATCAGATTTCATCAGAGTTGATCATTCCCCGGGCTTTCAAAAGAAAGTTGAACCTGGTTCTATCAAGTGGTTTGGTGAATAGGTCAGCCAAATTGTCACTTGTATCAACTCTTTGCATTTCAATCAAAACTTTTTCAATACAATCTCCGATGAAATGATGTCTGATATCAATGTGCTTAGTCTTAGAATGTTGAACTGGATTCTTAATAGTAAAATATGCAGCAGTATTATCAATAAGGATAGGGGTGTTCAGAAAATTCAAACCATAGTCCAGCATCTGGTTCTGAATCCATAGAACTTGTGCACAGCAAGCAGATGCAGCAACATATTCAGCTTCTGCTGTTGAGATTGAGACAGTTGTTTGCTTCTTGCATTGCCATGACACTAGCCTTTCTCCCAAGAATTGACATCCTCCTGATGTTGACTTTCTGCTCATATTGCAGCCATCATAATCACTGTCTGTGTAGGAAATCTGTGACATTCATGACAAAACGAGGTACACTATATTCATTACGTAACAAGTAAATGATAAATCGGTTAATTCGTAGTGCTTAAACGAGTAACCGACTGATACTAACTATGACCCGTATACATACTGAGGGGTCATATACGAGTCATATATATGTTATAGAGGCTAACATATTGATATTTAGGCCTCGGTACGTTTAAAACTCTTTAAACGAAAAAGGTTTCGTTTATCGATACGCTATAAGCTTAAACGCAATCGTTAATATCAAAACAAGCATTGTAGCATCCGTTAAGCCGAAAAAGATTTATAAAACACTTATATGACATGTTCTAAGCAATCCGTGAAAATATTTTGGAATTTTACAACGAGTCATTACGTTTTTCTTATTTTACAAAAATAAGCTGAAAAACACTCGTTTTTACGCTATTTCTTACACCCGAATTAATTTTCTTGCGAAAAACCGGACCCGAACTAAATTTGAAGTGGGCTTTTCATGTTTGGGCTTGTATGTATAATTTAATGGGCCAAAGCAGCCCATTAAGGGGCTCTTCTTTATTCCGATCGGAATACACACCAAACATCACATTTGTTTTCTTTTACATAACTTCATTCCTAAGCTTTGTTATTCAATACAACATACAACATATTTTGAAGTCCAGCAGCTCTAACCTCTGTTCTCTCAACTCCCTTTCAAAAACCCTAAGGTAAGATCAAATTTTACAAAGATTTAACCAAGTTTGATTTATATAATTAACATATAAACATGTTTTAGTTAGTTTTAAACATGTTTAACCATCCAAAAACCCTAAAAATCAAGTAAAATTATGTTTTGATGTTAAACATGTTTACAAACCAGGAACATATACTTTTTTGGTCAAAAACGCGGATTAGAACATGAATACAACGTTTTTACGGTTAGAAAGTTCGGTTTGAACCCAAAACCGAAACCCTAATTATCAAGGCTGTTACATGGATGATTTATGCTTGGTTTGATGTTATATGATATGTAGATATACTGAGTTTGCAACCCGAGACCCGGAGAATCGTTTAAGCTAGCAAAATTCATCGAAAACCGACAAGGTAAACCCGTAATACTCGTTTAGGGGCTGTCTAGTATTAGGTTGTGACGTACTTGTTGTTAGCTTGTGAAAATTTGCAGGGACATTAGGGATCATATAAATGAGTCCCTGTTCAAATTTGGTAATTTTTCGATAAACGGAGAATATTTGGTGAATTTATTCCCGTTTATGAGCGTTTATTTGGGAAAAATAGCTAAACATATTGAAAAATTATGAAACTTGGTTTTGGAGTTTAATATGTGATGGTAAGATCACTGGTAAAGTTTGGGAATCATTGGAAATGTCTAAGTATGGTTTGTGCGATCATGGCTTAACCGAATTTTAACAGCCGAAAAACGCACAAAAAGGCATTTTGTCAAAAGAATTAGGTTCTGGAAATTTTGCAGGGGCTATGTAATGACATTGAGGCCATTGGTAAAAATTATCGGATTTTTCGGAGGTCGTTTGATATAAACGGGCCATTTATTACACGATTATAACCTATTAAATGAATTTTTATAAATAAATAAATAATCATAAAATTTCTGAAAATATTTTTATAAAATTCTCCATGTCTTAATGTATTTTTACAAAAATTTACATAATTTATATATAAGTACATATTTAGTTATGATTAATCAAAGATTTAAATTATAATTGTTTTAACGAAACCGGCAGTTTTGTGTTTAACGGACTGACTGGTATGTCAAAATGTCAAAAGTGGTCAAATATCATATTTTTGAATGATATTAATAAAAATGAACTTTTTACGAGAATTCCGGACAAATCGGGTGGATTGTGCGCGTTTTGTATAATCAAACCCGTGTGAAAACAGAAACGAGCCCTGCAATCAAACCAGACACCGAAACTTTAAAATTCTTTCATAAATCAACTTATTTTATCAATCAATATATTTACTTAAGTTTTATGTGATCTTACCTAATCCCGAAACGTATAAACGATCAACTGAGCTAGGCCCGGAAAACGGTGAAACTGAGCCAAATCCAGTTTTAAACATTTCATAGTATACAACGTCACAATCTAAGACTATGGTCATGTTCTCGGCCTAACAGCTATACCCAGATTATCTATACAGCCCGACTTAGCTTAAACACTGTACTAGTATTAACGATACGATACCGTTTATAGGAATCAGGCTATAAACGAGACATCTGACTATTTGATACGTGATTTCTGTGCGAACTACGATAAGGTGAGTTTCACGACCCCCACTTTCTAAACTGTTTTACGAACTTTTGGGGTGAAAAGCATGTTTACATATACTGATATACTTGAAAACGTGTGATGATGTGGATTATCTAAGTACTAACACTTGACAAGTCCCCACAAACACAAGTGATTAACTTCGTGCCGGTGGCGTGTGGATAGTACTATCGGTTTGACAAACCCAACTGTGACAAAGCCGGTGGGGTAAGCCGGAACATATGTAAAACCAGTTGCACATTGTCATTATATATTTACGTACTGCTATGTGGTGTTAGACATAGTACATACATGGGGCAAAATTGGCTGTTAAATGCCAACAGGAGTGCATGGGCAGGAGAGGCCATGCAGTATAGCTCGTTTCGGTTTCACTTGTGGCTTAGTATAATGCATCATACACAGACATATATACATACACACTGTAAACTTTACGAACTCGTGAACTGATTTCATTGATACTCGTGAAACTTGAAACTCACCAACTAGACGTAGTTGACCCGTTTTAACATGCTTTTCAGGTAAAGCAAAAGTGGAATGATTTGCTTACATGCTTGGTGTTAGGAAGAAAGTTGAATAGCTGTGAATAGACGCTGATATAATACTGTATAATAAGCTCGTAAACCGGTTATGTGTTTTTCTCATCTAGTTTGTAAACTTAGTACCAACCCATGTATTATGATGTAAATTAGTTTATGAATTTCTTTATAAACAATGTTGTTGATACCAGTGTTATCTGTTACATTCCCGTATTACGCTTCCGCAACTACCTAGTCGGGGTGTGACAGAAGTTGGTATCAGAGCCATTGGTTATAAAGAATTAGGATGTCCCTTAGGATACCCTAAGATAACCGTAGGCTCGATTAACTCTGGGAATAAAATAATATTAAATAAAATACACGAATGATTCTCGTGATGAACGCGAATGGACAAGTGGGTTATATGGTCCGGAACGTAATAACAGGCTTGTTTGTACGAGGAAATTCTAGAAGAAGTCGATAAACAATCGAGTAGGTAAAAACAGCAACATATGTGTATAAAATATAATAATAAATAAATATTTGTGTACATAAATGATTATTTGTGCTTATGTATATAATACCTACATGTATTTTACTATGATTAATATAGAAGGATATTATTCTTATCACTAACCATTGTGCAGGAATATGTCAAGATCCACTGATCGTGTACCTAATACCCTACCAACAAGGCCTGAGGAGGAGGAGGAGGATCCGGAGGAAGAAACTGAGGAGGAACCAGAGGAGATAGGAGAAGTTGCAAACGCGGTAATTCCTCGCGAGGTACCCCCAGATCAACCCGACTTATCGGGTTATCGTTGTGACACCTATCCCCCTAGGGAATCCCCTAGGAATGTAGTAGAACAGGGAGCTACTAGTGCTTATCATTCACCTGTTAGAGCACCCAGATCCCCTACTCCACCTGTACAGCATGCACCAGTACCCCCACCTACCATTAGAACCGTCAGACTGCTCGCATTTCAGTGCGTCCACCTGAGCACACTTCTCTCCCACCTCGATCTACGTACCATATGGGAGAAACATCACGTGTCCAGGTCACTGAGATACCTATTCCTACTTGGGGTTTACCCGCCCCGATACCCGAGCCACCTCGTCATTCTGATTCAGCATGGTTTGGTTTAGCAACTGATCAGCTCTTAGAACATTCATATTCGATAAATAGCCTAAACCAGCATAGACATGATATGTATGATCACATGAGGTATATGCAACAGGAAATCAGAATTGTGCAAAGATCCAGTGCTCACAGCCATGGGCGTCAGGATCAAGCGATGATACTACTGGGAGCGTGTTTAGCGGTTAATGCGGCCCTAGTGGCTGCTGTTGTTTGGTTGTGGCTTCATGTTGCAAATAATGGATAGGACCTAGTAGTCTGGTCTTATGTATATAGTCTTTTGATATCCCAAGCAGCATTTTGTTACAGCGTGTTGGGCTGGCTTGGGAGTTGTTTGTGGTTTAGTACTATTTCAAGCACTGGCCCTTATCGGGTTAAGTCTACATGTCACTTGGTGACAAATTTTGATACGCATATACAAGCGTTGGCCTATACCAGGTTAAGCCTATGCGCTAATTTTGGATGCATATGTACAGTAATGATTATAATTAATACAAACGTGTTTTCTTTGGCATAGTTATGTGTTGTGAAGGTGTAATATCGTAAAGTTGTGTTGATCATAGTGAAACGATATTGATTATTATATAATTGATTATTCTATAGAATGGCCCCGAAGAAAACAAACCCTTTGTCTGAGGCGGAAGTGGCCGCAATGAGTGCTCGTCAACTACAAGCAGTGATACCAACAATTGTAACACAAGTCACTGCAGGCATACGTGCTAACAATACTGTTAATCAACCTACGAGCACCACCACGGCCACTGTTAATACACCTCCGCCGGACACTTATGTAGCCCCGGGTGTTACTACCCCGGTGAATACTGATAATGTCATAAATAATAATAACACTCTCCCAACTATGAATGTCACTGGGAACCCAGAACCTGTTATGCATCCTGATAATATCCCGAACCCAAACCCTGTACCGGTTGTTAACACAACTAACAATAATAATAACCGAGAACCCCCGCGTCAGGAGTACTCATACAAACAATTTACATCATGTAAATCGATTGAGTTTAAGGGTATGAAGGACCTGGCGGACTGGTCGAATGGATAGAAAAGACCGAATTAGTAATTAATATCAGTAAGTGTCCACCGAACCGCGTGGTCAAATTTGTTACCAGTATGTTTCTAGACCAAGCGCTGATGTGGTGGAACACGGTAGTCCAAATAAGGGGACAAGATGCCATTAATCGTATGTCATGGACCGAATTAAAAACCCTCATGTTAGAACAATTTAGCCCAAGAGATGAGATCCTGAAATTAGAACACGAACTTTGGAATTTGGAAATGAGAGGCACTGATCATCGAAGTTACACAAATCGTTTCATTGAATTGACTCGATTGGTACCATGGTCAATTATTCCGGAATTCAAGCGCATTGAGCGTTATATTTGGGGACTGACCCCAGCTGTGAGAAGTATAGTCTATTCCGCAGCCCACCCAACTTTAGAGAGTGCCGTGTTACAAGCCAGCGTCGTTACTTTTGACCTTACAAGAAATGGTGTATTAAGAGTTCCAGGAGAATCATCCAGTTTGAAACGAACTAGTTATACCCCTAGAACACAAGTGAAATCTCAGAATAAACGAATATGCCCTACAACTCAGGACTATGCTATGACCAGTTTCGACATGAAACATGATACATACAAGGGGTCATTTCCGAAGTGTGGAAAGTGTAATTTTTATCATACTGGAAATTGTCGAACGATCATATGTCAGAGAAGCGGAAATATTGGGCATAATGCCCCAAGTGGTAGAACAATAATGAATACTTCAAACCGACAGTTTCAAACAACCCAACCTCGTCGTTCACAAACACCTAGTCACCAACCAATCCGACAACAATCTAATCAGCAAACTCCATCTACAATGAACCCTCATACATGTTATAAATGTGGCAGTACGGAACATTTTCGGAGATACTGCCCCAATTTGAACCCTGGTACAGTGAGAAGGCAGAACCAAGCACAAGCATCAACCTCCAATGCAGCTAAGGGACGCGCGTTTGTATTAGGACCGGGTGAAGCGCGTCATGATCCGAATGTGGTGACAGGTACATTCTTAGTTTCGGGTCAGTATGCTTCAGTTTTGTTTGATACGGGCGCCGATAGAAGTTTCGTATCTGTTAATTTCTTACCTTTAGAAAATATGCCGGTTAGTGAACTAACAAAACCATATACTATAGAACTCGCTAACGGTAAGTCTATACTTGTTAACCGAATAGTCCGAGACTGTTCCCTTATCCTAAACGACCACCCATTCCTTATTGATTTACTTCCAGTGGAATTGGGAAGTTTCGATGTTATAGTCGGTATGGACTGGCTATCTAAGTATAAAGCTGAAATTGTCTGTAAGGATAAGACCGTTAGAATACCTCCTTCAAATAATGAGGCTATAATTGTTCAAGGTGAGAAATCTGGAACGGTACTGCCTCTCATATCTCAACTTAAGGCATTGAGATATTTACGCCAAGGTTGTACTTTATACTTGGCGAGTGCAACAGTTAAGGAACCCGAGGAAAAACGAATGGAAGACATCCCAGTGGTACACGAGTATTCAGATGTATTCCCCGATGAGTTGCCTGGTTTACCACCGACCCGACAAGTTGAATTCCGCATTGACTTGATACCGGGAGCAGCACCCATTGCTAAGGCACCTTATAGACTTGCGCCTTCTGAAATGCAAGAACTGTCCAACCAGTTACGAGAATTACTGGACAGGGGTTTTATTCGCCCTAGTTACTCACCGTGGGGAGCACCAGTGTTGTTTGTAAAGAAGAAAGATGGGAGTTTTCGAATGTGTATTGATTATCGGGAATTGAATAAAGTGACTATAAAGAATAGATACCCCTTACCTCGAATTGATGACTTGTTTGATCAGCTCCAAGGTGCGAAGTATTTTTCAAAAATTGATCTTAGATCTGGTTATCATCAAGTAAGAATTCAGGAAGAAGACGTACCAAAAACAGCCTTCCGAACTCGGTATGGTCACTATGAATTTTTGGTTATGCCGTTTGGGTTGACAAATGCACCCGCAGTGTTTATGGACCTCATGAACCGAATTTGCAAACCTTACCTTGACAAGTTCGTGATAGTATTTATCGATGACATTTTGATATATTCGAGAAGTAAGGAGGAACACGAACAACATTTGCGGGAAATCTTAAAATTATTGAGACAAGAGAAGTTATACGCAAAGTTGTCCAAATGTGAGTTTTGGCTACAAGAAGTACAGTTTTTGGGACACGTTGTGAACCATAAAGGAATCCAAGTAGACCCAAGTAAAATTGAGGCTATTAAGAATTGGCAAGTGCCTAAGTCACCAAGAGAAATTCGTCAATTCTTAGGACTAGCCGGGTATTATAGAAGATTCATTGAAAACTTTTCAAGTATTGCACAACCTCTAACCCTCCTAACTCAAAAAGATCGAGCATATGAATGGGGAGAAGAACAAGAAATGGCCTTCCAAATGTTAAAACAGAAGTTATGTGAGGCTCCAATATTAAGCCTTCCAGATGGAACTGATGAATTGGTGGTATACTGTGACGCATCTCGTAAAGGTTTAGGATGCGTACTGATGCAAAGAAAGAAAGTAATAGCATATGCTTCCCGACAATTAAAAGTACATGAAAAGAATTATACGACCCATGATTTGGAATTGGGAGCAGTTATCTTTGCATTGAAGATTTGGAGACATTACTTGTATGGCACTAAATGTACCATCTATACTGATCACAAAAGCTTACAACACATATTTGATCAGAAAGAGCTAAACATGAGACAAAGGAGATGGGTAGAACTGTTAAATGATTATGATTGTGAGATTAAATACCATCCGGGTAAGGCTAACGTGGTAGCTGATGGTTTAAGCCGAAAAGATAGAATCAGACCTTTAAGAGTACGAGCACTTGGAATGATTGTTCAAAGTAGCCTAACCGAACAAGTTCGCATTGCACAAGATGAGACCTTGAAGACAGATCAGCTAGAAAAAGAAGAACTACATGGAAATGAAAAGAATTTTGAGAAGAAAACCGATGAAGTATATTATTACAAAAACCGGGTCTGGATTCCAACACTTCATAAACTCCGAAAGCTAATACTTGATGAAGCACACAAATCCAAATATTCTATTCATCCAGGTACTGATAAGATGTATAAGGATGTCAAAGAATTTTACTGGTGGCCTGGTATGAAAAAGGATATAGCCGTGTATGTAAGTAAATGTGCAACATGTGCAAGAGTAAAGGCGGAATATCAAAAACCTTCGGGAATGTTACAACAACCCGAAATCCCACAATGGAAATGGGAACAAATTACTATGGACTTCGTGACACACCTTCCTAAAACCTCTCGAGGACACAACGCAATTTGGGTAATTGTGGACCGATTAACCAAATCCGCACACTTTATTCCCATCCGTAACAACTACACCACCGAAAAACTCGCTCAAATTTCAAGATCCAATTTAATTCAGGAAACCACCGATAAGATTCACCAAGTTAAACAAAAATTGAAAGCTGCCCGTGACCGACAAAAGAGTTATGCCGATGTTCGCAGAAAACCGTTATCTTTTGAAATAGGTGATAAGGTATTTTTAAAAGTATCGCCATGGAAGGGTGTTATAAGATTTGGAAAGACTGGTAAACTAGCCCCGAGATACATCGAACCTTTTGAGATTGTCGCAAAAATTGGTCCCGTAGCTTACCGATTAAAACTACCCTTAGAACTGAGCACTATTCATGACGTGTTTCATGTATCGAATCTGAAAAAGTGTTTGACTGATGAAACGACAATAGTACCACTGGAAGATGTTCAGATCAACGAAAAGCTTAACTTCGTAGAGGAACCGGTAGAAATTGTAGACGGGAAAACCAAACAGTTACGACACAACAAAATTTCATTGGTAAAAGTTCGGTGGAATTCAAAACAAGGACCCGAATATACTTGGGAACGAAAGGACGAATTCCGAAAGAAATACCCACATCTGTTCCCTAGAAAACCGATGACACATTAAATTTCGGGGACGAAATTTCTTAACGGGGGGAGAATGTGACATTCATGACAAAACGAGGTACACTATATTCATTACGTAACAAGTAAATGATAAATCGGTTAATTCGTAGTGCTTAAACGAGTAACCGACTGATACTAACTATGACCCGTATACATACTGAGGGGTCATATACGAGTCATTTATATGTTATAGAGGCTAACATATTGATATTTAGGCCTCGGTACGTTTAAAACTCTTTAAACGAAAAAGGTTTCGTTTATCGATACGCTATAAGCTTAAACGCAATCGTTAATATCAAAACAAGCATTGTAGCATCCGTTAAGCCGAAAAAGATTTATAAAACACTTATATGACATGTTCTAAGCAATCCGTGAAAATATTTTAGAATTTTACAACGAGTCATTACGTTTTTCTTATTTTACAAAAATAAGCTGAAAAACACTCGTTTTTACGCTATTTCTTACACCCAAATTAATTTTCTTGAGAAAAACCGGACCCGAACTAAATTTGTAGTGGGCTTTTCATGTTTGGGCTTGTATGTATAATTTAATGGGCCAAAGCAGCCCATTAAGGGGCTCTTCTTTATTCCGATCGGAATACACACCAAACATCACATTTGTTTTCTTTTACATAACTTCATTCCTAAGCTTTGTTATTCAATACAACATACAACATATTTTGAAGTCCAGCAGCTCTAACCTCTGTTCTCTCAACTCCCTTTCAAAAACCCTAAGGTAAGATCAAATTTTACAAAGATTTAACCAAGTTTGATTTATATAATTAACATATAAACATGTTTTAGTTAGTTTTAAACATGTTTAACCATCCAAAAACCCTAAAAATCAAGTAAAATTATGTTTTGATGTTAAACATGTTTACAAACCAGGAACATATACTTTTTTGGTCAAAAACCCGGATTAGAACATGAATACAACGTTTTTACGGTTAGAAAGTTCGGTTTGAACCCAAAACCGAAACCCTAATTATCAAGGCTGTTACATGGATGATTTATGCTTGGTTTGATGTTATATGATATGTAGATATACTGAGTTTGCAACCCAAGACCCGGAGAATCGTTTAAGCTAGCAAAATTCATCGAAAACCGACAAGGTAAACCCGTAATACTCGTTTAGGGGCTGTCTAGTATTAGGTTGTGACATGCTTGTTTTTAGCTTGTGAAAATTTTCAGGGACATTAGGGATCATATAAATGAGTCCCTGTTCAAATTTGGTAATTTTTCGATAAACGGAGAATATTTGGTGAATTTATTCCCGTTTATGAGCGTTTATTTGGGAAAAATAGCTAAACATATTGAAAAATTATGAAACTTGGTTTTGGAGTTTAATATGTGATGGTAAGATAACTGGTAAAGTTTGGGAATCATTGGAAATGTCTAAGTATGGTTTGTGCGATCATGGCTTAACCGAATTTTAACAGCCGAAAAACGCACAAAAAGGCATTTTGTCAAAAGAGTTAGGTTCTGGAAATTTTGCAGGGGCTATGTAATGACATTGAGGCCATTGGTAAAAATTATCGAATTTTTCAGAGGTCTTTTGATATAAACGGGCCATTTATTACACGATTATAACCTATTAAATGAATTTTTATAAATAAATAAATAATCATAAAATTTCTGAAAATATTTTTATAAAATTCTCCATGTCTTAATGTATTTTTACAAAAATTTACATAATTTATATATAAGTACATATTTAGTTATGATTAATCAAAGATTTAAATTATAATTGTTTTAACGAAACCGGCAGTTTTGTGTTTAACGGACTGACTGGTATGTCAAAATGTCAAAAGTGGTCAAATATCATATTTTTGAATGATATTTATAAAAATGAACTTTTTACGAGAATTCCGGACAAATCGGGTGGATTGTGCGCGTTTTGTATAATCAAACCCGTGTGAAAACGGAAACGAGCCCTGCAATCAAACCAGACACCGAAACTTTAAAATTCTTTCATAAATCAACTTATTTTATCAATCAATATATTTACTTAAGTTTTATGTGATCTTACCTAATCCCGAAACGTATAAACGATCAACTGAGCTAGGCCCGGAAAACGGTGAAACTGAGCCAAATCCAGTTTTAAACATTTCATAGTATACAACGTCACAATCTAAGACTATGGTCATGTTCTCGGCCTAACAGCTATACCCAGATTATCTATACAGCCCGACTTAGCTTAAACACTGTACTAGTATTAACGATACGATACCGTTTATAGGAATCAGGCTATAAACGAGACATCTGACTATTTGATACGTGATTTCTGTGCGAACTACGATAAGGTGAGTTTCACGAACCCCACTTTCTAAACTGTTTTACGAACTTTTGGGGTGAAAAGCATGTTTACATATACTGATATACTTGAAAACGTGTGATGATGTGGATTATCTAAGTACTAACACTTGACAAGTCCCCACAAACACAAGTGATTAACTTCGTGCCGGTGGCGTGTGGATAGTACTATCGGTTTGACAAACCCAACTGTGACAGAGCCGGTGGGGTAAGCCGGAACATATGTAAAACCAGTTGCACATTGTCATTATATATTTACATACTGCTATGTGGTGTTAGACATAGTACATACATGGGGCAAAATTGGCTGTTAAATGCCAACAGGAGTGCATGGGCAGGAGAGGCCATGCAGTATAGCTCGTTTCGGTTTCACTTGTGGCTTAGTATAATGCATCATACACAGACATATATACATACACACTGTAAACTTTACGAACTCGTGAACTGATTTCATTGATACTCGTGAAACTTGAAACTCACCAACTAGACGTAGTTGACCCGTTTTAACATGCTTTTCAGGTAAAGCAAAAGTGGAATGATTTGCTTACATGCTTGGTGTTAGGAAGAAAGTTGAATAGCTGTGAATAGACGCTGATATAATACTGTATAATAAGCTCGTAAACCGGTTATGTGTTTTTCTCATCTAGTTTGTAAACTTAGTACCAACCCATGTATTATGATGTAAATTAGTTTATGAATTTCTTTATAAACAATGTTGTTGATACCAGTGTTATCTGTTACATTCCCGTATTACGCTTCCGCAACTACCTAGTCGGGGTGTGACAAAATCAGATCAAATGATTGATTATTTGGATACCAATTTCCCAAATATGGTCTTCCCTTCAAATATCTGAATATACTTTTAATAGCATTCATGTGGGAGACTCTTGGACTTGACTGGAATCTTGCACACACACATACAGCAAACATGATATCTGGTCTTGTAGCAGTCAGATAATCAGAGATCCAATTTTTGCTATGTATTCATGTTCATCTACAGGCTCCCCCTTTTCATTTGCATTCATCTTTTCCTTGGTATCCATTGGAGTTGAGGCAGTTTTGTACTCACGACAGTTGTACTTGTTCAAGATGTCCTGCACATACTTATTTTGATGAATGAAGATACCTTCAGCCTTTTGTTGAACTTGTAATCCTAGAAAGAAGTTCATTTATCCCATTGAACTCATGCTGTATTTGGACTTCATTACCCCTTCAAACTCCATACACATTTGTTCATTTGTAGAACCAAAGATGATATCATCAACATACACTTGTAACAGAAGAAAGTCTGATCCCTATCCTTTGTAGAAGAGTGCCTTGTCAATGGCTCCTCTTTTGAAACCATTTTCAATAAGATGATTTGACAGCTCATCATACCATGCTCTAGGAGCCTGGTGCAATCCATAAAGGGCTTTGTTTAGCTTATACACCCTATTTGGATACAAAGGATACTCAAAACCTTGTTGGGTCAAGAGTTTGACCCAAATGAGGAGATTTGACCTAAATGAAGAATATGGAAGATTGGAATCTTCTCAACCTCCTCAGAATCTGCTAAGTATTGAATCCGAGCACACCTTGGGATCCGAGCAAGCTTTTACTTAGCCGGGTATGAGATTTTGCCTCCCGGGCAAGGTTTACTTCAATTAGTCTTCTTAAGTGGATATCCGGGCAAGGTATACTAATTTAGTGCATTCCCGAGTAAGGATCACTGATTTGGTATCTCCGAGCAAGGTTCACTTTGTCAAGCAGGTTTGTTCTTCAAGACCAAGTATTTTACTCTTCCGAGTAAGGTTTGGTTAACCAAGTCCATGAAGCCAAGTGATTGGAATACCGGGCAAGGTATTCTTTAATAATTATGGTCCGAGCAAGCTTGATGTATAAATGGAATATATCTCTAAGTAACATCGGGCAAGGTTCAACTCAAGCAAAGAACTGTACTACCGAGTACACTTTGCTAATAAGTTATATTATAGCAAAGAGTTGAAATGGACCATCGAAGAACAAGGTTGCTCGTAAGGAGTTGTCGGGCAAAGTCTGGCAAAGTCAAGAAGACTGAAGTCTACTCGGTGAATATTTTACTTGGTAAAATATTCTTTAAGTAAAGTCTACCCGAAAACTAATCCCGAGCACACTTCTATGTTACCAAGTTATGAAGGATGGCCAAGCATACTCGGAAAGACAAGATTGATGCAAAGCCTACTCGGAAGACTTGTTAAACACCTAGTTTATTTTGAATATGTAATTTGAATATGTATTATCGGATAGGGTTTCTAGAAGGAATGACAGCTGTCCTAGGTTGGCAGGCCTATAAATAGAATATTTAGTGCACGCTGCCAGAGGAGAGGCAGAACACACAATACGGATAAGACAGACTCATTTATTGAGAGAATATTGTGTGACGACTGTCTTAGGATTCCTAGAAAACCCTAAATCGATTATCCTTTTGTATGATTAACATTATATAAATGGAAATCTTTTGAGTGAATCTTGAGTGTGCCTTCTACCTGTGATTATTCATTGCAACCGTATGTTTGTTATTGATTCCGCCTTTAACAAACGGATATCTTTCTAAATATAGTAACCCGTCATTAACTCTCTTGTCAACACGATTAATCTGTGTGAGTTATGACATGAATGATTAAGATCAAGGTGAAATCCAAGGGACCGACAAGTGGTATCAGAGCTGATTACTGCTATTTTTAGAAAGATTGTTGCTGATTGAAGATTTGAAGAAGAATGACGTAAGCAGACCACTGTTCGATTGATTTGTGACGTCAGCAGCCCTGTTTTCCATTTTTCTTCCAGATCTACAATCTAAGTGTTTTCTCTTCCTTATTTCAATTAAAGTTCTAATCTTTATATCTAAATCTTGTTCTAATCACATCAGACACATCAGATCTGAGCATTGTGTTTTCAGATCTGATTAATTTGAAATTTTTTTTAAGGAAACTGATTTTTAATTTCTCAAAATGTCTGGATATGAGGAACAAGAGGTGTCTACTAACAAGATACCAAGGTTGTATGGACAGGAAAACTTTATCAAATGGAAGGTACTTTTTGAAGCAGCCGTATGCTACAATGATATTGACATGTGGAACTCCATCAAGAATGGTCCACAAACTGCTGTTGAAGAAGGTGCAAAGGCTACTGCAACTGCTGTTGTAAGAGAAAAAATGAGAAAGGTGGATGACAACGACTTAGCTATGATAAAGCTAGGTTTGTCTTGGGAGATTCTGACCAAGGTGGCTCATCACACAACAGCCAAGCAAATATATGATGCCATCCTTGAAATGTATGAAGGGAATACTGAACTAAAGAACATAAAAAAGCAAAGATTGAAGCAACACTTGGAAAGGTTCAAGTATAGAGATGGAGAAAGGTTGAAATCAATACTAGAACGGTTTCTAAGTATTGTGAATGAATTAAGAACAACTAATTATGTAATGAATGACTTTGATTTGAATACAAAGTTACTCAACTCAATTCCAAAAGAATGGTATACTGCTTGCAAATTCATCCTTCAGAAGCAAAATTTCAATGAATTGAAATTGGATGATGTAGTATGCTTTCTTCAGGCTGCTGAACTTGAAATGATTGAGAATGAGATGATTAAGGAAGATAGACCATGTTTCAATGTTTCAAATGCATTGATTGCACCCATGGGAAATCTTTCTACCAAGAACCAACAGCAAATTCCCATTATTGAAGAACCAGCTGAACATAATGCTGTCACTCCAAAATCTTTCATTGGAGGTAGCACAAGTAATCAAGGAAATCAGCAAAGGTTCAATGTGCAACTGATTGATGATTCTGATTCTGCCTCTATGTCAAATGGAAATGTTCCTAACACTGGAACAAGACATAGTCAAAGCAATGAAACTCAAGCCTTGTTGTCTATGTTTACTGAGTTATATAATGCATTTGTTGCAAAAAACCTAATTCACACAAGTGTGGTACAAGATGATTTGGAACAAATTGATGCAGATGATTTGGAAGACATTGATTTGAAGTGGCAAGCTGCCATGTTGGGATTGAGAAGTAAAAGGCTGTATAACAGAACTGGTAGGTCTCTGGTTTATGGTCCTAATGACAGGATTGGTTTTGACAAGTCAAAAGCAATATGTACAATTGTCAGCAACCTGGTCATTTTGCAAGAGAATGCAATCAACCAAGAAACTTTCAAATAAATCAATTCCAGAATCAACAACCAAGAGGTCAGCAGAATTACCAACAAAATCAGCCAAGATTCAACAACAACATCAATCAAATGAACAACTTCAATAACAACCACTACAACCCAAACTTCAACAACTTTCAACCTCAAATGAATAATCAACAACAAAGTATGCAACAGAATCAAGGTTTTCAAATGAATAACAATCAAAACCTTCAAGAAACTCAAAATGTTCCAAACCACATTGTTCCAGCAAATCAAAATCAGATCAGAAATCAAGGAAATGTGGCAGTGACTACACAACATGAAGGAAATTTTGATTGGAGCAATCATGAAGAGGACATTGCAGATGATATCAGGAAAACAAATGTGGCATTCATGGCCATAATTGAGAAAGAAAAGGGATCATCATCTCAGGTACACTCTGCTCCTACAGTTGATTTAAATGAACTTATCATTGAATTGAAAACAAAAGTAGGCAAGCTGGAAAGTGAGTGTTTTAGAAAACAAAGTATCATAAATGAGTATGAGGCAAGTGAGATGATCAGTGATGAAAAGATTAGAAGCCTTGAAGATGATTGCATGATCATTTACAGAACTCAAACCAGATACATCACTGAGATTGATGGATTAAAGAAGATGTTAATTGAAGAAAAGGTGCAAAACACAAGACTAAAGGTTGAAACTGAATTTCTGAAGAATTTAGTCTCAACTAGCAACATATGTGGTATACTGAATCAGGTGAAAGAACAAGACAAATACAAAACAGTTCCACCTCCATTCAACAACAATTTTATGCCAAAAGTTGACAAAGGGAAAAGAGATGCATACTTGCAACAATTCCAAGATGTCTTTCAAGACAGGGAAGAAGTTGTTGATTTGTACAAAAAGGTAGAAGTGAATGAAGAAGGAGAATTTGTGATTAAGAAAGAAGTAAAAGAGGATAAGTCAATTGGAGTTCAAGTCTCTGAGGATGACTTTGATTCAGTTGAATTGGATCAAGATGATTTGAGTGATTTGAGTGATCAAATTACTGAAAAGGAAATCAAAGCTGCTGAAAGAGGAAGAAAATATAAGAAACCTGAATTGTTGATAAACTTCCAAAGTATCCGCCAGTCCCACCAAAATTGAAGAAACAGAATGACAAAATGAAAAGAGAACATGTTTCATTTGATATTTGTGAAAAGAGGAAGATAAACTACAATGCAGTCAGACCTCCAAGCAAGGCTGTATTGAGAAGGATAAAACAGAACAACAAGAAGAAGAAGGTGAATGAAAAGCTTGATACAGAAAATTTTATCCCAGTTTATCCAATCTTTTCTAGTCATGAGGTGCTTGATGTTGGATAAGTGGAAACTATGGAAGAATATGAGAAAAGACTGACAAGGGTTAGATTAAGCAGTGATGAAGAATCTATGATTAAGAAGAAAATTGTCTTTGTCAAAAGCAAAGTTGAAAGACAGGACATCAAGATTGAGGAATTTGTTCCTTTTTCAATTGATTTTGATGGTTTAAAGAATCAAAAGACTCTAGGAGTCAAGACACCTAAGCCAAGTGAGAGATACAAGAAACCAAAAGAACATGAAGTCTTCAAGGGCAAGGTTTGGTGCAAAAGGTGTGATGAATATGGTCACCACACAGATTCATGTAATGAAATATCCAAATTCAAACCATTTCATGTACCAGATGGAACAAAGTATGGTCAAGACTTTGTCCAGTACAAACAGAAGTATGATGAATATCTGGGAAAAGGAAAGGTGTGTGGTAATGAAACCATGAACAAAGAGAAGAAGAAATCTGAAAAGGAGACAAGAGTTAAGAAGAAAGTGACTGAACTAAAAAGAAGAAGCAAATCTCCTAAAAGGCATGAGAATTTGACCAAAAAGAACTATCAATCTGTGAGAATCAAGCAAGATACTCAATCAGTCAAATCTGATGGTTCTCAAGGATCATCAAGCAGTGAGAAGACAAGAAGAAAAGATGCACATTCTAGAATTAAACCAACAGAACTCACTGGTGATGAGAAGTTTCAACTAAGACATGGATATGAACCACATGGTTTCCTTTGGAAACCTAAGACTGAGAGTAAGGTTGAACAAATTGCTGAGGTAAGAGACTACTCTGAGATGAAGGACTATGTGATAAAGGAGTATGTCACTGACTCAGCTGAATACCAGTGTCCAACCTCACTTGTAAAACTCCAAGAGAGTGTAATTATGAAACTGATCATTCAGACAACTTAGAATTGGCTCATGAAGATCCTAAACCAACAACACTTACTTCCCAAGCTGTGACTAAAACTGAATCTGATGAGCTGCAAGTTGATAAGACTTGCACTTCATCACATAACTAATCAAATTTTCTCTTTATGTGCAGGAACAGTCCACTCCTCTTAATGACATATGGTATATGGATAGTGGTTGTTCTAGGCACATGACTTGTGACAAGAGATCTCTTGTTAACTATGAAGAGAAGTATGAAGGTCCAGTAGCTTTTGGGAGTGATGAGAATGGTGGAAAGATTGTTGGAAAAGGAATCTTAACAAATGGGAAAGTCTCATTTGACAATATATTTCATGTTGAAGGTCTTCAGTACAATCTGCTGAGCATATCACAAATGTGTGATAAGGGGTACAAAGTCAGTTTTGATGATTCACACTGTTTCATTTTAAAACCTGAGTTTGTAATTCCACCTGAAATGATTATGATGATGGCACCAAGAAATGGAAACTTGTATGAGTTGAATATGAAAGAAGCCATTTCAAGAGGAGGTGCATGTTTTGTTTACAAAGCCACTGAAAATGAATCTAAATTGTGGCATAGGAATCTGTGTCATGTAAACTTGAAGAACATGAATAGACTGGTCAAAGGTGAGCATGTGATTGGATTACCTACAAGAGAATTCAAGTTAGATGATCATTGTGACTCATGTCAAAAGGGAAAACAACACAAGTCTACTCATAAGACAAATCTCATCAATTCAAATGATCAACCAATTATGTTACTTCACATGGATCTTTTTGGTCCTGTGAGTGTGCCAAGTATTGGAAAGAAAAGATACTGTCTGGTGATCATTGATGACTATTCAAGATATACTTGGGTTTATTTCCTAAGTACCAAAGATGAGGCTGCTGAGTTGATTAAAGGTTGTGTCACAATGATTGAGAACAAGCTGAATAAGAAAGTCAAGATGATGAGAAGTGACAATGGTACAGAGTTCAAGAATGGAGTTATGGAAGAATTTTGCACACAGAAAAGGATATTTCAACAATTTTCAGCTCCTAGAACTCCTGAACAAAATGGAGTGGTAGAAAGAAGAAACAGAACTTTGATAGAAGCTGCCAGAACCATGTTGGCAGATGCAAATTTTCCTGTTACTTTTTGGGCTGAAGCAATCAATACAGCATGTTACGTTCAAAACAGGGTGCTTGTAAACAAAAGGCATAACAAGACTCCATATGAATTTTTCAATAATAGAAAGCCTTACATCAAGTTTTTCAAGCCCTTTGGTTGCAAATGTTTTCTTTTGAACACTAGAGATTATTTGACAAGTTTCAAACTAAGTCACTAGATTGTTTCTTTGTTGGATATTCTACTCACTCAAAGGCATACAGAGTATATGTGAAAGATCACATGAGTGTGATAGAGTCATCTGACATCATTTTTAATGAGAATCAGTTCAACACAGTTAGTGGTGCAGAATGGCTGTTTGATCATGAGAAGTTAATAAAGTCATTCAAGATTTATTCTGAAGACTTTGATGATTCATTCTACAAGACCAATGTACTTGAAGAGAATAAGAAGAAAGAATTGGACTTGGAAGAATTGTGGAAAAAGGTTGCTAAAAAAGAAAAGGAATACACTTTTGTGAACAGCTTCTCAAGCAAGGTCTTTGAACAGGATCAGACTGTAAACAATCAAGACAGTCCTAATGTACAGAATGATCAAGTTCAGAATGAGAGTGACACAAGCAACCAATCAAATGAAGAAGCTGTCACCACAGAAAGATTTCAAGACTTATTTCAAAATTTGAATATGGGAAACAATGGTGCATCTACTTCAGGACAAAACAATGAGGAAGCACCAGAGTTTCATGATGCAGAAGCTGATTTGATCATTGAAGAACCTGAACTCAATGAAACAAATCTTAACACAAATTTGTCTACAAATATGATAATACAAACTCCTACTGTTGAAAAGAATCATCCTGCTGAAAATATCATTGGTGACTTGCATGAAAGAGTTACAAAGAGTCATTCTGAGACTGCAAACATCTGTCTGTACTCTTTCTTTCTATCTCAAATAGAACCAAAGAACATTGCTCAAGCTTTAAAAGACAATAGTTGGGTAGAGGCAATGCAATAGGAATTGGCACAGTTTAGAGATCTACATGTGTGGGATCTTGTAGACAAGCCATATGACATATATGCAATTGGAACCAAGTGGGTTTTCAGAAACAAAAGGTAATAAGGGGTTTAGTGATTAAAAACAAAGCTAGACTTGTAGCACTGGGATGTCTTCAAGAAGAAGGGATAGACTTTGAGGAAGTGTTTGCACCAGTTGCAAGACTGGAAGCCATAAGAATCTTCCTTGCATATGCTGCCTCAAAGAACATTAGAGTATTCCAGCTTGATGTTAAATCTGCATTCCTAAATGGAAAGATTGATGAAGAGGTGTATGTAGCTCAGCCACCAGGTTTTGAGGATCCCATGTATCCAAACAGGGTGTATAAGTTAAACAAAGCCCTTTATGGACTGCATCAGGCTCCTAGGGCATGGTATGATGAGCTATCAACTCATCTACTTGAAAATGGTTTCACAAGGGGAACCATTGACAAGACACTCTTCTACAAAAGAAATGGGTCAGATTTGTTGCTTTTACAAGTCTATGTTGATGACATCATCTTTGGATCTACAAATGAAATTATGTGTTTGGAGTTTGAAGGGGTGATGAAATCCAAGTATAGCATGAGTTCCATGGGTGAAATGAACTTCTTTCTGGGACTGCAAGTTCTACAAAAGGCTGAAGGGATCTTCATTCACCAAACTAAATATGTGCAGGACATTTTGAACAAGTTCAACTGTCATGAGTACAAGACTGCTTCAACTCCAATGGACACCAAAGAAAAGATGATTGCTGATGAAAAGGGGGAGTCAGTAGATGAACATGAATACAGAGCCAAGATTAGATCTCTGATGTACCTGACTGCAACAAGACTAGATATCATGTTTGTTGTGTGTGTATGTGCAAGGTTCCAGTCAAATCCAAAAGTCTCCCACATGAATGCTGTGAAAAGAATATTCAGATATTTGAAGGGAAGACCAGACTTAGGAATTTGGTATCCTAAGAATCAAGCCTTTGATCTGCTTGCTTATACAGACAGTGATTATGATGGGTGTAACATGAGCAGAAAATCAACATCAGGGGGATGCCAGTTTTTGGGTGAAAGGCTAGTGTCATGGAAATGCAAAAAACAGACTACAGTATCAATCTCCACTGCAGAAGCTGAATATGTTGCTGCATCTGCCTGCTGTGCACAAGTTCTCTAGATTCAAAATTAGATGCTGGATTATGGTTTGAGTTTTCTAAACACCCCTATTCTGATTGATAATGCTGCTGCATATTTTACTGTTAAGAATCCTGTGCAACATTCTAAGACTAAGCACATTGAAATCAGACATCACTTCATCAGAGATTGCAGTGAAAAAGGTCTGATTGAAATGCAAAGAGTTGATACAAGTGATAACTTGGCTGACCTATTCACCGAACCACTTGACAGAACCAGGTTCAACTTTCTTTTGAAAGCCCTGGGGATGATCAACTCTGATGAAATCTGATTAAGGATGTGTGCTTGGTTGTGTACCTCTATGTGCTAACTGAAAAGTTTAGAAGATGTCACACATGTTGAATGTTTCTATTAAAATATGTTGCTGAGTATGTTAAATGTTGTTTGTTTCAACTGAATGTTGATTGAATATGTTTTGAATATGCTTCAACTGAATGTTGATTGAATATGTTTTGAATATGCTTCAACTGAATGTTGATTGAATATGTTTTGAATATGCTTCAACTGAATGTTGATTGAATATGTTTTGAATATGCTTCAACTGAATGTTGATTGAATATGTTTTGAATATGCTTCAACTGAATGTTGATTGAATATGTTTTGAATATGCTTCAACTGAATGTTGATTGAATATGTTTTGAATATGTTTCAACTGAATGTTGATTGAATATATTTTGAATATGCTTCAATTGAATGTTGATTGAATATGTTTTGAATATGTTTCAACTGAATGTTGACTGAATATGTTTTGAATATGTCACAAGCTTGAAGTTAACTGATAGGTGCTTAAATAAATATCTGTGCAATTTGTTTGAAATTGATGTTAATTTTTGACTATCAAGTCAACTGATCTGATGTTATGATAAGTAGTTTGATCTGTTTGGGTGAAATTGAATGCTTGTCTGATGTCATGAGTAATCACATGTTTATGGTTACTTGAATATGTTCTTTATCTGATCTTCTGATATTGTTAAGATAGGATAGACATTGAATGTTAGTACAGTCTGTTTTTCTTGATGATGTTAAGAATGATTAAGATTTGATTGTGTGATGCAACTGTTTATGTCAAAATGTGTTTTATGTCAAAATTAAGTGATTCAATGAATTTTATAATGAATTTTGCATAAATACTTTATTTTGGTCAAAACATGAGCAAGTTGATTAATGGTGTTGAGATATGATAAGATTATTCAGTTCAAGCTTTTAAGAAGCTTAAAAGAAGGATTTTTATAGAGAAGTCTCAAGTAGTTGTTTTTGCTGAAAACTATGTCATTTGCCCAGTTGGAAGGACATGCACTTCTGTATGTTTGGTCCTTAAATCTCTATAGATTCAAAGGATAGCCATTGACCTGAAAACTGAATGCATTTGGGGAAATTATGACTTGTTTCTTATTCCTTCACTTAAAACTATGTCAATAGCTCTGGCTTTGAAAGGACATATATTCACATGTATGTTTGGTCCTGTTGACCACTTTTGGTCAAACAGGATAGCCATTAACCTGAAAATGAAGAGATATTGGGGTGATTGAATATTAAATTGTGATTATTGGGAAATGATAGTACATTGACTACTTAGCTGATCATATGGAATTAATAGGCTAAAAAGACCTTAGTATAGTCATTAACATGTATGGTTGCTTTCCCATGATGATGTAAAATCTAAGGTGATATAAATATAATGAATATGCTAATCTTTATGTGGAGATGCATAGTTGTTTTGCATGTCTCAAGATAAATCTCTCCGAATGATAGGCAGAAAAGTGATTACCCAGTCATACACGAGCCTGTTGTTATTTGGTCAACCAACAATGAAACATATTTAAATATGACAAGGAACATGCTTTAAGAAAATTTGAGAAAATATCAAAAACAAGGGGAAGAATGAATAAATCAACCAGAAGTTGATAAGTGTTTTAAATATTTTATCAAACAAGAGGGTTACAACTAGAACTACAAAGATGTTGGCAAAAACTGTCTCATCTTGAATGAAAGGCATGTTTCTAACTGTAAGTCCAATGTTCAACCTCTAGATATGTTTGAATCTAAAAAAATACAAAAATACAATAAGTTCTGTCATACAAAAATATTTTTGACCAAATACAGGAGGTTGGAGTCAAATTGGGGTGATCTGGGGAAAGCCAAATAAGCTTTGAGAAAAGATATGAGGCATCATTGCACAGTGTTGACCATTAATGCATTATGCTTTAAATGAACATAAATCATATCACCAAATAGATGAAATTCATGCTAAGTTTATACCTGCTGTTAACCTATCTATGTTGTCATAATAATGCTGAGAGTGAAGTATTGAGATAGCTACTTAGTCAATATGATCCCACACTTGAGATCTTTTCAGAAAATGGATGAAATTGTTTTGAAGAGAAATTTAACTGAAATTTGATCTCTAAATGCACCATTTGCTCTTAATCTATGATTTTTAATGAAAAATATATTGACAAGTTGTTTAAGTCAAAAAGTGTTGCATTTTGCCTAAAAAGGTTGAATATGTAAGTTCGAGTAAGGTTTGATGCTTTATAACCTTCACGAGCACAAACTGTTTGAATATGTATTTTCGGGTAAGGTTTAATGAACTACAACCTTTCCGAGTACAAAACAGTTGATTATGTGTGAATATGTATTTTCGGGTAAGGTTTGATAATTTTCAACCTTTCCGAGTAAGCTTAGTCATTTTTGACTTGATTATGTGTGAATATGTTGTTTCGGGTAAGGTTTGATAATTTTCAACCTTTCCGAGTAAGCTTAGTCATTTTTTTTTTGACTAACTTTATGATTTTCGGGCATGTTTTGAAGTGTTTACACTTTCCGGGTAGTGTACACTGTTGTACTCATTTCCCGAGCAAGCTTGAAGTCCTGAGATGATTATGTGTTGTTATAGCTGGCTTTTAACAAGAAATTCTTGTTTCGGGCAAGCTATGCATGTTATATGCTGATTGTGTTTCCAAGCAAACTTTGTGAACTTAAGTGAGTACACCGAGTAAGCTTTGTGTGAATATGTTGTTAGGAAAGGTTTGTTAATCTTTTCGTGCACGCTTAGATGTCACTGTTTAAGTTTGTCATTTTTCGGGTATGGTTTGATATAGTGAAATCCCTCGGGAAAGGGCATACCTGATGATTGAATGTGTTTATCCTAGCAAGCTTAGTGCTAACAGAGGATTTTCAGGCAAGCTCTATGAAATTTTAGACTATAGCACACTTAAATGTTTATGTGTTTAATTTCATTCCTAGCATGCTCTGTGATATGTATGTGTATGATTTCTTTGAAATTACAAGTGTTTTCGGGCAAACTTTGTTTTCCGAGCACACTTTATATTTCGGGTACACTTGTGTTCCTTCAATATACTTGGTAATTTCAAAAAGTTAACTTTCCGAGTACACTATCTGCTAGAATTTCTTTCCGAGCATACTTTGTATTATATGAAAGTTATTCGGGTATACTTTGAATAAGTTTTTTGTTCGGGCATACTTTACATCAGAAAGATTGCTCGAGCACACTATGTTTTCAAGCATAATTGAATGAATGTGTTACTTGATTGAATATGTTAGTTAGTATGATAAAATTGAATATGATTCTTTTTAGGGTTTGTGCTAGATGAGTTTTAATTTGAAATTGAGAAATCTATGTGGGAATCTTAATTGATTCTTAGTAAGGATGTTTATTTGATGATTATACTTGATTATTTGCCTTGTGATTTATTTCTCAAGAAATCTAGTATTTCGGGTAAGCTTTCTTCATCATGTCTTAACTTTAAATTAATTTACTTGATCGAGCAAGGTTTATAAATAGACAAATTCGGGCTAACTTCGTACATCCGAAAAAGAAAATTTTTTTAAAGTAAAGTTTGACCGAGTAAGGTTTGTAAGTGGAAGTATACCGAGTAGACTTTGGATATACTAATCTTTCGAGTAAGGTCTTATGAACTTAAATGAAATTAAATGTTTTTAATATATCAAGTGGATAATGTTACTGGTTGACAGCTAATAATTCACAAAAGGACAAAAAGCATTTAAAACCCACTTTCAAAAGGTATATAAGAGGGAGTTAGGCAAATTTTTCAACATTATTTCTCTCTCTCTCTCTCCTTCCACTGCAAAAGACTTACACTCAAAGAAACCTATCCAACTTCCTAAATTCTAAGTCGATCCTAACCCTAACTTTTATCAGCCCTCTAATTCTGACTCGGTAAGCATTAATAATGTGTTTTCCAATCACGATTAGACTATAATGGGCTTTGATTGTGTATTTGATTACTAATACTCTGTTTATGTGTATAGGTTATAAATTTGTCGAAGAACAGGTTCTTGAAGATTTCTCCCTATCTTCTTCATTTTTAGATACACTGAAATTATCTAAAGTATTGAACTTTATAACTAATTTCACTTTGAATATGTTTGTTTATGTATTTCAGATATGGCAGACAACGAGCCGAAGTATGTTTTTGAGCCAAAGCACAATATGTGCGCATCACTACAAGTGACACCAGAAAATGAACCAGTGGCTCGAATGATCTCGTGGATGGCACGGTCAAACATCAACTTTGCACTCACTGAAAGCCCTATAATTTACAGAAATCACTCCTTGGATTTCTGGAGATCTGCAGAGTTTGTTGAAGATGTGAATGGAAAAAGAATAGACGCAACCGTGGCCAGACAGGAGATTCAGATCACAGAGAGAATGATGAAGGTGATTCTGATGATGATGTTGATGGAGATGAAGGTGAAAATGGTTTAGAAATGGAGATTATAGCACCTGAACAGGGGGAGCACAGAGAAGAACTTGAACAATCAATTCCTACACTACCACACTCACCACCACCAACCCCACCACATCAAACACCACCTCAAACCCTTATCATAGACCAACCTGAAACTTCCACACATCAACCACCACATACACCACCAACACCACCAACTCATAGCCTAAACCAATCAGAACCAATCATTTCTAGCCCACCTCAAACACTACCCTTGAGCCTACCTGATACATTTACATATCAAACACAATCACCACTATCTACCACATAACAACCTGAATTTGAACCACTTTCTACATCAGAACCTACTAGTCCACATGTTGAAACATTCCAAAGAAATCTGGATTTGATGTTGGAAAATGCTGAGTTGAGAAGAAAGGTTAAGGAGGTTATGGATGAAAATGTTGTGTTGAGAAGAAGGGATGAGGAGGTATCTAGTGAAAATGTAATGTTGTTGAGAAGGTTAACTGAGGCTGAAATGAAGATTCAAACCCTGGTGCAGGAGGTTGAGAAGACCTCAGCTGGCCCAAAACAGGGGGAGAATATGGATGATGCTGATGTGGGTATGACTGATGTTGTAAGTATTGATAATGTTGATGGTTTGAAGATGATCATGAGTGTTTATGATGATAGTGATGAGAATGAAGGGGAAGTGAGTGGAGAAGAAACCAATAATGCTGAAAATGAAAAGTCAAATGATGAAGAGGTTGAGCTTACAGAAGAATTAACTGAGATTGTAGATAAGGAAATGAGTGTTGAGAATGCAGATATGAATGCTGCTGCTGAGGAACTGGTAAACACTGAGCCTGAAGATGATCAAGAAGTTAGTTCCAAGAGGGTAGAGCATGACTTAGAACTAGAAGCTCTTCATGATGAAATTGATAATTTCCCTCCAATAAGTCCTCCTGAAACTGAAGAAGAATTAAAGAAGAGGATGGATAAGGGAAAGGGTATATTGACATAAGAAGAGCCTCTTAAGGCATATCCTGAAAAGGATGTCTTATTCAGAGATGATGCTACTGCTGCTGCCTTAGAAGAACAAGAAAGAATTATCAAAGAGTCAATGGAAAGGGAGAAAATTGCCCAATCCTTAACTCATGAAGAATTGGCAGAGCAGGAGATCTTGATCAATGAAGCCAATGTAGCAAAAGAAATATTTAAAGATGTGGATGATCAAGAGGTTATAGAAGAGCTGATTAAGATGAGCAGAGTTGAGGAAGTAGACAACTCTTTGGGTATGGTAGTCGGCATGTTTCAACCCCAAAGACAAACAACTGAAACTGCTGAACCAACTAATTTGAATACTGGTATGATTCCTGAAGAAGAAATTGGTGAGTCAATTGCCTCTATGGCTACGAAGAAATGGGCTGAACAGGTGAGAGAGGATCTAAGGAAGAACCCAACTGACAACTGGTCAGAAAGGGTAAAAGTACCTGAAACTCAAGAACTAAGTTTTGCCAAGATGTATCAGAGAAGAAAAAGAGCAGCTGAACAGACTGAGCAAGAAAAGACTGCTAAGAAGGGAAAGTGGGATGAGAAAAATAAGTACTTTATTGAGACCCCTGATAATGAAGCAAGCCCCATAAGGGCAACACCTTTGCAAACACTAAGACCTGATGAACATGTGCAAGGTGTCCCTGATGTATCAACTAGAAATGAAGCAGATCATCCAGCTCCTGATGAACAAAAAATAGATGCTATGAATGAGCTGACTGAAGAAGAGGATGGCTCTGAGGAGTCTGATGATGAAGATGATGATAATCCTGATAAGGGTGAAGGGAGAGTTGGTACAAGCACTAATGTTGTGTCCCCTCAAGTTGAAATGACTGATGTACACAGGGCAAACATTAGAATTAGCATGGAGGAAGCCAAAAGGCTGATTGAGCAGAAGAATAAAGATGCCAAAAAGTACAAAGAGTATCTGAGAATACATGATTATTCTGAGAAAGATTTGGCACATTTCTCGGTTGACAAACTGCAAGATTTGAACAATAGTGAAAGAGAGAAAGTTCTAGAGAAGTGTGTTAAAGAAAATGAGGAACTTGAGCTGGAAGAATTGAAAAGAAGATTTAATAGAATGTGTGGATACTTGTTGGAAAAAGACATGAAGCCTGAAATTGTTAAGAATTTGGATAAAAGGACAGTTGTGGATCAGTATAACAGAAGAAAAAGAAAAGAAAAATCTAAAAGGGTCCAAGCTGAGAGCTCAATTCAGACTGAAACACCTAATGAGCCACCAAAGAAGAGAAGAAGAATCAGGACTGTAAGGGAGAAGGAGAAAGAACAAGAGAAAACTGATGAAACTCCTATCCCCCAGCCAGAACAGCCTGAACAAGAATCTGATGAAGAACAGTTTTTGCCTTGGGAGAATGAAGAAATGATAAACATTCTCAGGAACATAATGATAAATCAAAGAGGCATGACTGAAGCTGATTTCAATGCCTTGGAGAAAGTTGATTTGAAAACTTTATTTTATTTCCAGAAAGCAGAATGGGAGAAGGCCTTAAGGGAGGGTGAAAATCCAAGATACTATGCAGATGGCAGGTTTGTACCTGCTAGATCAGCAAACACTCCTGGCATGGCCAAGATGTTGAATGAGCTGCATAAGGCATGCTGCAATGTTGATGAACTTGGTGGTCTTCCTACTGAAATGGTAGAGGCTTTTTATGTTAATAAATTTAACTTGGGTCCTCAAAAGCCCAGAAAGTCTATTCCTTTCAGACCTCCATTTCATCAAAGATTTCCTAGAGGAAGAGGTCAAGGTGGAAGAGGAGAATCAAGTAGCTCTGCACAACAAAGATCATATGGACCACAGTTTGGTGTGGATCTACCAAGAGAGCTTTACTATGATTCTGTCACTGACTCTCTAAGAGTTATTATGGAGAGTAGACAGCTAAGGGAAATAGTAGTGAGAAGTGACTTCCGTGAGTTTAATGAAGAACAGTTGAGAAGGATGGCCACACTCCATTTGAATGACTACAGAAACAGGGACAGATCTGCAGGTAGACAAATGAATGATTTATCAAAGTACTTGCATGAAGAAGCTGATAAAGGATTCAAGTTTTTAAAAGAAAAGAGAAGTTGGAGAATGATACAACTCCACAGATCAAAAAGGTCAGAGAAGTTAAAGAGAATGGACAGAGCTGAACTGAACTACCAAATGTATGTCCGAGATGAAAACCTACTGTCCAACATGAATACGTGTATAAATTTGGGAAGAAGAATGAAAAGGCCAAACTACACAGTACAGAAGAATGGTGTCATTACTGTGGTGGAGTACAAAGAAGACACTGGTCATTATGTGTTGAGGAACTCCGATGGAAAAGTCTTGGCCATAATCAAAAAGGATGCAGATTTGACATGCTTACACAATGATGATCTCATAGATATAAGAGACTTGGTGATACCAGAAGAACACACTCACTACCAAGTGCTCAATATCTTCAGAGAAAGAGCTGCATCAGTAATAGAGCTAAGAAGACAAGCAGCCTACAATGAAAGGAAAAGACAGAATAGATAGATTAGGCTTTGCTTTGTAATGTCTTCGGACACTTTTGAATATGTAATTTTGTTTATGTAATTTGATTATGAAATTTGACTTTTAATTTGATGTGTATTTTGCTGAGTGTAAGTAACCATAGAGTGTTTTGGGTCAGCTGAGGTGTTCCAATCTAGGGGGAGATTGTTGGGTCAAGAGTTTGACCCAAATGAGGAGATTTGACCTAAATGAAGAATATGGAAGATTGGAATCTTCTCAACCTCCTCAGAATCTGCTAAGTATTGAATCCGAGCACACCTTGGGATCCGAGCAAGCTTTTACTTAGCTGGGTATGAGATTTTGCCTCCCGGGCAAGGTTTACTTCAATTAGTCTTCTTAAGTAGATATCCGGGCAAGGTATACTAATTTAGTGCATTCCCGAGTAAGGATCACTGATTTGGTATCTCCGAGCAAGGTTCACTTTGTCAAGCAGGTTTGTTCTTCAAGACTAGTATTTTACTCTTCCGAGTAAGGTTTGGTTAACCAAGTCCATGAAGCCAAGTGATTGGAAGACCGGGCAAGGTATTCTTTAATAATTATGGTCCGAGCAAGCTTGATGTTAAAATGGAATATATCTCTAAGTAACATCGGGCAAGGTTCAACTCAAGCAAAGAACTGTACTACCGAGTACACTTTGCTAATAAGTTATATTATAGCAAAGAGTTGAAATGGACCATCGAAGAACAAGGTTGCTCGTAAGGAGTTGTCGGGCAAAGTCTGGCAAAGTCAAGAAGACTGAAGTCTACTCGGTGAATATTTTACTTGGTAAAATATTCTTTAGGTAAAGTCTACCCGAAAACTGATCCCGAGCACACTTCTATGTTACTAAGTTATGAAGGATGGCCGAGCATACTCGAAAAGACAAGATTGATGCAAAGCCTACCCGGAAGACTTGTTTTACACTTAGTTTATTTTGAATATGTAATTTGAATATGTATTATCGGATAAGGTTTCTAGAAAGAATGACAGCTGTCCTAGGTTGGCAGGCCTATAAATAGAATATTTAGGGCACGCCGCCAGAGGAGAGGCAGAACACACAATACGGATAAGACAGACTCATTTATTGAGAGAATATTGTGTGACGGCTGTCTTAGGATTCTTAGAAAACCCTAAATCTATTATCCTTTTGTATGATTAACATTATATAAATGGAAATCTTTTGAGTGAATCTTGAGTGTGCCTTCTACCTATGATTATTCATTGCAACCATATGTTTGTTATTGATTCCGCCTTTAACAAACGGATATCTTTCTAAATATAGTAACCCGTCATTAACTCTCTTGTCAACATGATTAATCTGTGTGAGTTATGACATGCATGATTAAGATCAAGGTGAAATCCAAGGGACCGACAAACCTGGAGGTTGAGCTACATACACCTCTTCATCTATCTTTCCATTAGGAATGCAGACTTAACATCAAGCTGGAACACCTTAATGTTCTTTGAGGCAGCATACGCAAGAAAGATCCTGATAGTTTCAAGTCTTGCTACAGGAGCAAAGACTTCCTCAAAGTCTATTCCTTCCTCTTGAAGACATCCCAGAGCTACAAGTCTAGCTTTGTTCTTAACCACCAAACCCCTCTCATCCCTTTTATTCCTAAAAACCCATTTGGTTCCTATTGCATATCTGTCAAATGGCTTATCAACAAGATCCCACACATGTAGATCTCTAAACTGTGCCAATTCTTCCTGCATAGCCTCCACCCAACTATTAAGATCAAGGTGAAATCCAAGGGACCGACAAACCTGGAGGTTGAGCTACATACACCTCTTCATCTATCTTTCCATTAGGAATGCAGACTTAACATCAAGCTGGAACACCTTAATGTTCTTTGAGGCAGCATACGCAAGAAAGATCCTGATAGTTTCAAGTCTTGCTACAGGAGCAAAGACTTCCTCAAAGTCTATTCCTTCCTCTTGAAGACATCCCAGAGCTACAAGTCTAGCTTTGTTCTTAACCACCAAACCCCTCTCATCCCTTTTATTCCTAAAAACCCATTTGGTTCCTATTGCATATCTGTCAAATGGCTTATCAACAAGATCCCACACATGTAGATCTCTAAACTGTGCCAATTCTTCCTGCATAGCCTCCACCCAACTATTAAGATCAAGGTGAAATCCAAGGGACCGACAAACCTGGAGGTTGAGCTACATACACCTCTTCATCTATCTTTCCATTAGGAATGCAGACTTAACATCAAGCTGGAACACCTTAATGTTCTTTGAGGCAGCATACGCAAGAAAGATCCTGATAGTTTCAAGTCTTGCTACAGGAGCAAAGACTTCCTCAAAGTCTATTCCTTCCTCTTGAAGACATCCCAGAGCTACAAGTCTAGCTTTGTTCTTAACCACCAAACCCCTCTCATCCCTTTTATTCCTAAAAACCCATTTGGTTCCTATTGCATATCTGTCAAATGGCTTATCAACAAGATCCCACACATGTAGATCTCTAAACTGTGCCAATTCTTCCTGCATAGCCTCCACCCAACTATTGTCTTTCAGTGCTTGAGCAATATTCTTAGGTTCTATTTGGGATAGAAAACATGAGTAAAGACAGATGTTTGCAAATTCTGAGTGACTTCTTGTAACTCTTTTATGAAATCTCCAATGATGTTTTCAGAAGGATGATTCTTTTCCACATAAGGAGTTTGAACAATCATATCTATAGACACAGTTGTGTCAAGATTTGACTCATTGAGTTCCGGTTCTTCAATGATCAAATTAGTCTCTGCATCATGAAATTCTGGTGCTTCATCATTATGTTGTCCTATAGTAGATGCACCATTGTTTCCAATATTTAAGCTTTCAAATAAAAGCTGAAATCTTGCAGTAGATGCAGCTTCTTCTTCACTTGCTTGGTTGGTTGAGTCTTCCTCATTCTGAACTTGATCATTCTGAACATCTTGATTATCTTCTTGAGCTTGTTCAACAATATCATTTGAGGAATTCTTCACAAAGGTATATTCCTCTACTTTTCTAGCAACCTTTTTCCACAATTTTTCTAAGTCCAGTGGTTTCTTCTTTTTCTCTTCAATTACACTGGTCTTGTAGAATGAATCATCAAAGTCTTCAGGATAAATCTTGAAAGACCTTATTAACTTTTCATGATCAAACAGCCATGCTGCACCATCAACTTTATTGAATTGATTCTCATTAAAAATGATGTCAGATGATTCCATGACACTCAAATGGTCTTTCACATATACTCTGTAAGATTTTGAGTGTGTAGAATATCCAACAAAGAAACAATCTAGAGACTCTGTTTGAAACTTGTTCAAATAATCTCTAGTGTTCAAAAGAAAACATTTACATCCAAAGGGTTGAAAAACTTGATATAAGGCTTTCTGTTGTAGAATATTTCATATGGAGTCTTGTTATGCCTTTTGTTTACAAGCACCCTGTTCTGAACATATCAAGTAGTGTTTATTGCTTCAGCCCGAAGGTAACAGACAAATTAGCATCTGCTAACATGGTTCTTGCAGCCTCAATTAAAGTTCTATTTCTTCTTTCTGCAACACCATTTTGTTCAGGAGTTCTAGGAGCTGAAAATTGTTGAAGTATTCCCTTTTCTGTACAAAATTCTTGCATAACTCCATTCTTGAACTCAGTACCATTGTCACTTCTCATCATTTCAATCTTTTAATTCAACTTGTTCTCAATCATTGTAACACAACCCTTAATCAACTCTGCAGTCTCATCTTTGGTACTTAGGAAATAAACCCAAGTATATTTTGAATAGTCATCAATGATCACAATACAGTATCTTTTCTTTCCTATACTTGGCACACTCATAGGACCAAAAAGATCCATGTGAAGTAATTCAAGTATTTGATCAATTGAATTGATGAGCTTACGCTTATGAGTAGATTTGTGTTGTTTTCCCTTTTGACATGAATTACAATGATCTTCCAATTTGAACTCTCTTATAGGTAATCCTATGACATGCTCACCTTTGACAAGTCTATTCATGTTCTTTAAGTTCACATGACACAGTTTCCTATGCCACAATTTGGACTCATTTTCAGTGGCTTTGGATACAAAACACGCACCCCCTCTTGAAACAGCGTCTTTCATATTCAGTTCATACAAGTTGCCATTTCTTGGTGCCATCATCATAATCATTTCAGGTGGAATGACAAACTCAGGTTTTAAGATGAAACAGTGGGAATCATCAAAACTGACTTTGTATCCCTTATCACACATTTGTGATATACTCAGTAGATTATACTGAAGACCTTCAACATGAAACACATTATCAAAAGAAACCTTTCCATTTGTTAAGATTCCTTTCCCCATAATCTTTCCACCATTTTCATCACTGCCAAATGCTACAGGTCCTTCATACTTTTCTTCATAATTAACAAGTGATCTTTTGTCACAAGTCATGTGCCTAGAACATCCACTATCCATATACCATATTTCATTTAGAGGAGTGGACTGTTCCTGCACAAAAGAAAGAGTTTGATTAGTTGAGTGATGAAGTGCAAGCTTCAACAACTTGCAGCTCATCAGTTTCAGTTTCTTTGACAGCTTGGGAAGTGAGTGTTGTTGGTTCTGAATCTTCATGAGTGACTTCTAAGTTGTCTGAATTATCAGTTTCATAACCACACTCTCTTCGGGTTTTAACAAGTGAAGTTGAGGTCTGTAATTCAGCTGAGTCAGTGTTATACTCTTTGATCACATAATCTTTCTTTTCAGAGTAGTCTCTCACATCAGCAACTATCTCAACTTTAGTTTCAGTCTTGGGTTTCCAAAGGAAACCATGTGGTTCATATCCATGTTTTAGCAAAAACTTCTCATCACCAGTGAGTTCTGTTGGTTTCTTTCTAGGATATGCACCTTTTCTTCTTGTCTTCTCACTGCTTGATGATTCTTGAGATTCATCAGATTTGACTGATTGAGTATCTTGTTTGATTCTCAATGGCTGATAGTTCTTTTTGGTCAATTTCTCATGCTTCTTAGGAGATTTACTTCTCCTTGCTGATTCTGTCACTTGCTTCTTTGTTTTTTTTTCAGCTTTCTTCTTAATCCTTGTCTCCTTTTCAGATTTCTTTTCTTCTCTATTCATGGTTTCATTTCCACACACCTTTCCTTTTCCTAGATATACATCATACTTCTGTTTGTACAGGAAAAAGTCTTGACCAAACTATGTTCCATCTGGGACATGAAATGGTTGAAATTTCAATCTCTCATTGCATGAGTCTGTGTGATAACCATATTCATCACACTTCTTGCACCATACCTTGCCTTTAAATTTTTCATGTTCTTTTGGTTTCTTGAACCTTTCACTTGGCTTAGGTGTCTTGACTCCTAGAGTCTTCTGATTCTTTAAACCATCAAAATCAATTGAAAAAGGCACAAACTCCTCAATCTTGATATCCTATCTGTCAAGTTTGCTTTTGACAAAGATAACCTTTTCCATAATCATAGGTTCTTCATCACTGCTTTCTCTAACCCTTGACTGTCTCTTTTCATATTCTTCCATAGTTTCTACTTTTCCAACATCCAGTACTTCATGACTAGAGAAGACTGGATAAACTGGGATAAATTTTTCTGATTCAACTTCTTCAGTTATTCTCTCCTTTTTGTTTTGCTTTATCATTTCCAACACAGCCTTGCTTGGTGGCCTAACTGCATTGTAGCTTATCTTCTTCTTTTCACAAATGTCAAAAGATACCTTTTCTCGTTTCATCTTATCATTTTGTTTCTTCATTCTTGGTGGGACTGGTGGATACTTTGGAAGTTGATCAACAGACTCTGGTTTCTTGTATTTTCTTCTTATTTCAGCAGCTTTGATTTCCTCTTCAGTAATTTGATCACTCAAATCACTCAAGCCATCTTGATCCAAATCAATTGACTCAAGGTCATCTTCAGAGACTTGAACTCCAATTGACTTTTCTTCTTTCAATTCTTTCTTCACAACAAACTCTCCTTCTTCACTCACCTCAACATTCTTATACAAATCTACAAGTTCTTCTTTGTCTTGAAAAACATCTATGAATTGTTGTAGATATGCATTTCTTTTCTCTTTATCAACTTTTGGCATAAAGTTGTTGTATGGTGGTGGTACTGCTTTGTACTTGGTACTTGTCTTCTTCTTTAACTTGATTTAAAAGTCCACAGATGTTTCCAGTGGAGGTCAAGTTCTTCAAAAATTCATTATCAGCTTGTAGTTTTGTGTTCTGTACTTTTTGTTCTATAACCATTTTCTTCAACCCATCTATTTCAATTGTGAACCTTTTCTGAGCTCTGTAGCTGTTTATACAGTCCTCTTCCAAACTTTTCATTCTTTCCTCACTTATCAATTCACTTGCCTCATATGTATTGATGATACTTTGTTTCCTAAAACACTCACTTTCCAGCTTGCCTACTTTTGTTTTCAATTCATTGATAAGTTCATTTAAATCAACTGTAGGAGCAGATTGTACCTGAGATGAAGATGGAGTTTCTTTCTCAATTATATCCATGAATGCCACATTTGCTCTCTTGATATCATCTGCAATGTCTTCTTCATGGTTGCTCCAATCAAAGTTACCTTTATGTTTTGTAGTCACTGCCACATTTCCTTGGTTTCTTGGTTGATTTTGGTTGGCTAGAACAGTGTTGTTTGGAACATTTTGAACTGCTTGAAGGTTCTAATTATTATTCATTTGAAAACCTTGATTCTAAGGCACCCCTTGATTAAGATTATTCATTTGAGGCTGAAAGTTGTTGAAGTTGGGATTGTAATTGTTGTTGGGATTGAAGTTGTTGTTGATGTTTTGGTTGTTGTTTCTTTGTTGATTCTGCTGGTATTGCTGCTGACCTTTTGGTTGTTGATTTTGGAATTGATTCATCTGATAATTTCTTGGCAAGTTGCATTCTCTTGCAAAATGTCCTGGCTGTTGGCAATTGTAGCAGATTGCCTTTGACTTGTCAAATCCAATCCTCTCATTAGGACCAGAAACCAGAGATCTACCAGTTCTATTATACAACCTCTTACTTCTCAAAGATAACATGGCAGCTTTCCACTTCAAATCCATGTCTTCTAAATCATCTGCATCAATTTGCCTTAAATCATCTTGTACCACACTTGTGTGAATTAGATTCTTTGCAACAAATGCATTATATGAATCAGTAAACATAGACAGCAATGCCTGTGTTTCATTGCTTTGACCATTTCCACCACTAGAGTGAGGTACATTCCCACTTGCCATTGAGGCAGTATTAGTGTCATCAATCAGTTGCACATTGAATCTCTGCTGATTTCCTTGATTACTTGTGCTACCACCAATAAAAGACTTTGGAGTATCAACATTGTGCTCAACTGGTTCTTCAATAATGGGAATTTGTTGTTGATTATTGGTAGTCAAATTTCCCATGGGTGCAATCAATGCATTTGAAACATTGAAGCAGGGTCTTTCTTCTTTAATCATTTCATTCTCTATCATCTCCAGTTCTGCAGCCTGAAGGAAGCATTTCACATCATCCAATTTCAAGTCATTTAAATTATGCTTCTGAAGGATGAACTTGCAAGCAGTATACCATTCTTTTGGCATTGAGTTAAGTAACTTTGTGTTTAAATAAAAGTCAGTCATGACATAATCAGTTGTACTCAACTTATTCACAATACCTAGAAAATGTTCTAGTATTGATTTTAACCTTTCTCCTTCCTTATACTTGAACATTTCCAACTGTTGCTTCAATCTTTGCTTCTTTATGTTCTTCAGTTCAGTATTCCCATCATACATCTCAAGGATGGCATCATACATTTGCTTGGCAGTTGTGTGATGTGCCACCTTGGATAAAATCTCCCAAGAAAGTCCTAGCTTAATCATAGCTAAGGCTCTGTCATCCACCTTTCTCATTCTTTCTCTTAGAGCTGCAGTTCCAGCTGTATTTGCACCTTCTTCAGCTGCAGCTTGTGGACCATTCTTGACGGAGTTCTACATATCAACATCATTGTAGCACACTGCTGCTTCGAAAAGCACTTTCCACTTGGTAAAGTTTTCATGTCCATACAATCTTGGTATCTTGTTAGTAGACACCTCTTGTTCCTCATATCCAGACATTTTCAAAGACTTAAAAAAAATCAGTTTCTTAGTAAAAATCAAAGTTTTAAAAATAATCAGATCTGAAAAACAGGTTGTTCAGATCTGATGTGTCTGATATGATTAGAGCAAGATTTAGATATAAAGATTAAAGCTTTAATTGAAATAAGGAAGAGAAAACACCAGTATATTGTAGATCTGGAAGAAAAATGAAGAACAGAGCTGCTGACGTCACGAATCAATGGAACAATGGTCTGCTTACGTTATCTTTCTTCAAATCTTCAATCAGCAACAATAATCTTTCCAAAATAGCAGCAACAAGCTCTGATACCACTTGTCAGGTCCCCGATTTCAGCTGGATCTTACTCAAATCATGTCATAACTCACACAAATAGATGTGTTGACAAGAGAGTTAATGACGGGTTGCTATATTTAGAAAGTTCAGCGTTTGTTAAAGGCGGAATCAATAACAAACATATGGTTGCTTAAAACGTATTCAAAGGTAATCAACACAAACAAGATTTAATCAAAAGATTTCCATTTATATAAATGAATCATACAAAGTGGATAATCGTTTTAGGGTTTCTTGATAAGGAAGGTTTTCAGCCATCACACATAAAATTCTTTCTTAATAAATGTGACTGTCTACCTTGTTGTGTTTTTTTTTTGTGTGTTGTGTCTTTTTTTGTATCTGTGTGTTGTGTCCCTAGGTGTGCCCTAAATTACTCTATTAATAGGCCTGACACCTGTGGACAGTTGTCATTCCTTCTAGAAACCCTATCCGATAATACATATTCAAATTACATATTCAGAAATATTCTAAGTGTAAAACAAGTCTTCCGGGTAGGCTTTGCATCAATCTTGTCTTTCCGAGTATGCTCGGCCATCCTTCATAACTTGGTAACATAGAAGTGTGCTCGGGATCAGTTTCCGGGTAGACTTTACTTGAAGAGTATTTTACCAAGTAAAATACTCACCGGGTAGACTTCAATCTTCTTGGCTTTATCAGACTTTGCCCGACAAATCCTTACGAGCAACCTTGTTCTTCAATGGTCCTATCAACTCCTTGCCTGGAATAAGCTTATTAGCAAAGTGTGCTCGGAGTCACTTTACCTTGCTAGAGTTGAATCCTGCCCGATGATACTTGTGATACTTCATTAAACACTGGGCATACCCGGACCATCTTTATTAATGAATACCTTTCCCGATCTCCAAATACTTGGTTTCTTGAGCTTGGTTAGCCTAAAGCTTACTCGGAAGTGAACTTTACTTGGCTATGAAGAACAAACCTGCTTGATAAAGTGATCCTTGCCCGGACTTGCATATATTAGTGAACCATACCCGGTAACGTACTAATTAGCAAACCCTGCTCGGACATTCACAAAAGAAGACTTAATGAAGATAACCTTGCCCGATAGACAAAATATCATGCCCGGCTAAGTAAAAGTATGCTCGGAGGTCTAAGGTGTGCCCGGATCCATACTTAGCGAATTCTGAGGAGGTTGAGAAGATTCCAATCTTCCATCTGATCAGTTTTGTGTCAAATCTTGACTCAACATTTCCGTTTCGTTGCATAAACCTTTTAACCTTTCGAACAATCATTGCCATGTTCCATTTCAGATCCATAAGCTCTAACTCATTCAGATCAATTTGATAGTAATATTCATCAGTCAAATCACTAGTATCAATCTTACTACTAACCAGATTTTCATATGAGGTCATGAAGGCAGACAAGAAATAAAAGTTTTGTTTAGCTTCCTTCATCTTTACATTCGATGAAGATGAGAATGGACTTGCAGTGGATGAATTTCTAGATCCACTAGATGAACCAGAAGCACCAGGTGACCCAGAACTTCCAGCAGAATAGAAACATGCTCTTGGATCACTATAGATAGTTGTCGCATTCTCACTTGCACTTTGTGTAAGAAATGCAGTGATTGGCGAGATTGTCGAACGCAGAGGCATACTTCCACCATAAAATGTCGGACCTTTACTATCCTTAGAAGATTTCTGACATCTAAGATCATACTCACGATCTTCGATCTTTTGTATGAATTCAGTTGCGGTCAGGTCTTCATTACTGAAGTAGTTGTTTTCCTTCAATACCACTAGAAAGGTGGAATAAGAACTCGGTAGTGCACTCTTGAGTGTATCAATCTTATCAATATCAGTAGGTTCCAACTTCGTCATGTCCAATTCGGCTATCAGATGATTAAATCTTGTTGTCATCTCCTCGACAGTCTCACTCTTAAGTAAGTTAAAGTTTCTAAATTGAAACTTTAGCATTATCTTGTTGCTTTCAGCGATGTTACCCATACTCCTCATATGAATGTGTTGGAATAACGAAGCACAAATCTTTATGCTACCAACTTGGTGAAAGATGTTTTCGGGTAATGCCATGGTAAGAGTAGAGTAGGCTTTTGTTCCAATCTCTAACGCTTTCTTTTATTCTTGAGAGTATTGAAAGATGGCCTTGGGTGTAAATCTGATAGTCTCATCTCCAATCATCGGAACGGTATATACCTCATCCAAGCAATACAAACAATCAGGGTGAACCGACCCTAGATGAGCACGGAAACGGGGTTCCCACTTAGCAAAATAGCTAAATTTCATTAAACGTGGACATTTTGAATGTGAACCGATCTCGGTGTCCAGTTGCAACAGTTGTTGCATTAACATATTTTGGGAAGCTAAAGCATACATACCAGCCATTTTGAAAAATGACAAGACAATCAAACTTCAAGGGTTGAATATGAATATGTATTAAACGAACCAGGAACAGTAACTTTAACGAATTATGAACAGTAATTCTAACGAACTGATAACCAGTTGACAGTAACGAATCAGGAATTATTTTAACGAATCTGGAACAGTGTCACACGAAACAGGTTATAACGAATTAAGTCAAAGTAACAAATTAGATTGACGAAATAGGTTAACGAATCAGGTGGTTCCTTTAACAAATCAAACAAGTGAAAGCTTAGCGAATTAAGGTAACGAATTGCTGAGTTCCCTTAACGAATCACTAAGTCAAGTTTAACGAATCACAAACTCAACTTAACGAATAAGATAACGAACTTGCTACAGTTGATAACGAATCAACTATAACGAATCGAGTTGTTATAACGGTTATTACAAACTCTGACACCTTTTGCCATGTGGCAAAAGTTTGTTAGATTTAAAGTTAACGAATTGGACACGTGTCTCACGAACTGGAGAGCACGAATCAGAAAAGGTTACAAACTAGATCACGAAATAAACACGAATTAGCTAATAACAGTAACGAACTAGCTGAGGATTTAACGAATCTTCAACAAACAGATGAATATCTTCAAACACGAATTAGAACACCCAAACAAGTTCCAAATCCGTAATACCAATTCAATACTACACTAAAATGTCCAATTTACCTGTCAAATTACTCGGAAACACAACACGAATCCAGATCAAAACCTCTCGTAACCCAAATCACCTTAACTCATAACCAATTTAACCAAAAACCATACTCTGTTTTGGCCAAATCTAGATCCAAACCAAAAATAACATAAAACAGTCCAATTTCCAATTCCAAACCAACAATCCTTCTTATACCTTAACAATCACAAATCCAACCCAAATCAATCCATATCCGATCAATTCACACTAAATTTGATCAAATTCAAATCGAACACCAAAATAATATCAAAATTATACTAAACAGTCCTTAACTAACAAATTAGAACACAATTCAAGAGCAATCAAATCACCGAAAGCTTTTATACCACTTGTTGAACCCCCTCAGATGATATCAGATCTAAGGTTTAATTAACAATAAACGGATCTAGTTCATTGTTGCTCTTATACGTTATATGTATATATTATTAATTGTATTAGGTGTATATAGTATATATTAGATGGAATAGATTAAGAGAGTGAAGTTTGGATCGAGAAAAAACTTGGGTAGAGGTTCAATACTTTAAATATCAAAACATAATTATGCAGAGGATGAATCCTCTATTTATAAGAAGATGGGTCTAGTTCGTTACACATTCCGTAACGAACTAGCCTCCCACTTCCTTACAATACATTAAATAATCAACCTTAACGAAACATCCCCTGATTTGTTAAACATCGTTAACGAATCAGGAGGAACTAAACTTAAGGTCTAAATCGTTAAACATCCTTAACGAACTAGACAGTTCCTCTAACGAACTAGCTTAGATTAATAATATCTTTTACATTAAGTTAATACAAAACGATAAATACAAAGACTCGAGACGCAAAACCGTGTACTAACAGGTAAAGCTAACCCATCTTGACCCAAGTAAAGGTTAAAATACAAAGAGTTTCAAAAACCCCTAAAAGAATTCAAAAAAACAAACAAAAAATAATAACTTAAAATATAAATCAAAAACTGTGACATTCATGACAAAACGAGGTACACTATATTCATTACGTAACAAGTAAACGATAAATCGGTTAATTTGTAGTGCTTAAACGAGTAACCGACCGATACTAATTATGACCCGTATACATACTGAGGGGTCATATACGAGTTATATATATGTTATAGAGGCTAACATATTGATATTTAGGCCTCGGTACGTTTAAAACTCTTTAAACGAAAAAGGTTTCGTTTATCGATACGCTATAAGCTTAAACGCAATCGTTAATATCAAAACAAGCATTGTAGCATCCGTTAAGCCGAAAAAGAATTATAAAACACTTATATGACATGTTCTAAGCCATCCGTGAAAATATTTTGGAATTTTACAACGAGTCAGTACGTTTTTCTTATTTTACAAAAATAAGCTGAAAAACACACGTTTTTGCGCTATTTCTCACACCCGAATTAATTTTCTTGCGAAAAACCGGACCCGAACTAAATTTGAAGTGGGCTTTTCATGTTTGGGCTTGTATGTATAGTGTAATGGGCCAAAACAGCCCATTAAGGCCCCATAAAATATTCCGATCGGCAGCCCTTAAACCCCCCACATGTTTTCTTTTATAAAGCTTATTCAACAAGCTTTGTTATTCATTTTAACATACAACAAACTTTCAAGTCCAGCAGCTCTAAACCCCTGTGCTCTCAACTTCCTTTCAAACCCTAAGGTGAGATCAAATTCCATAAAGTTTTAACAAAGTTTGATGTATATGATTAATATATAAACATGTTTTAATTAGTTTTAAACATGTTTAACCATCCAAAAACCCTAAAAATCAAGTAAAATTATGTGTTGATGTTAAACATGTTTACAAACCTGGAACATATACTTTTTTGGTCAAAAACGCGGATTAGAACATGAATACAACGTTTTTACGGTTAGAAAGTTCGGTTTGAACCCAAAACCGAAACCCTAATTATCAAGGCTGTTACATGGATGATTTATGCTTGGTTTGATGTTATATGATATGTAGATATACTGAGTTTGCAACCCGAGACCCGGAAAGTCGTTTAAGCTAGCAAAATTCATCGAAAACCGACAAAGTAAACCCGTAATACTCGTTTAGGGGCTGTTTAGTATTAGGTTATGACGTGCTTGTTGTTAGCTTGTGAAAACTTGCAAGTACATTAGGGATCATATAAATGAGTCCCTGTTCAAATTTGGTAATTTTTCGATAAACGGAGAATATTTGGTGAATTTATTCCCGTTTATGAGCGTTTATTTGGGAAAAATAGCTAAACATATTGAAAAATTATGAAACTTGGTTTTGGAGTTTAATATGTGATGGTAAGATCACTGGTAAAGTTTGGGAATCATTGGAAATTTCTAAGTATTGTTTGTGCGATCATGGCTTAACCGAATTTTAACAGCCGAAAAACGCACAAAAAGGCATTTTGTCAAAAGAGTTAGGTTCTGGAAATTTTGCAGGGGCTATGTAATGACATCAAGGCCATTGGTAAAAATTATCGGATTTTTCGGAGGTCGTTTGATATAAACGGGCCATTTATTACACGATTATAACCTATAAAATGAATTTTTATAAATAAATAAATAATCATAAAATTTCTGAAAATATTTTTATAAAATTCTCCATGTCTTAATGTATTTTTACAAAAATTTACATAATTTATATATAAGTACATATTTAGTTATGATTAATCAAAGATTTAAATTATAATTGTTTTAACGAAACCGGCAGTTTTGTGTTTAACGGACTGACTGGTATGTCAAAATCTCAAAAGTGGCCAAATATCATATTTTTGAATGATATTAATAAAAACGAACTTTTTACGAAAATTCCGGACAATTCGGGTGAATTGTGCGCGTTTTGTATAATCAAAACCGTGTAAAAACGGAAACGAACCCTGCAATCAAACCAGACACCGAAACTTTAAAATTCTTTCATAAATCAAATCATTTTATCAATCAATATATTTACTTAAGTTTTATGTGATCTTACCTAATCCCGAAACGTATAAACGATCAACTGAGCTAGGCTCGGAAAACGGTGAAACTGAGCCAAATCCAGTTTTAAACATTTCATAGTATACAACGTCACAATCTAAGACTATGGTCATGTTCTGGGCCTAACAGCTATACCCAGATTATCTATACAGCCCGACTTAGCTTAAACACTGTACTAGTAATAACAATACGATACCGTTTATAGGAATCAGGCTATAAACGAGACATCTGACTATTTGATACGTGATTTCTGTGCGAACTACGATAAGGTGAGTTTCACGACCCCCACTTTCTAAACTGTGTTACGAACTTTTGGGGTGAAAAGCATGTTTACATAAACTGTTATACTGGAAAACGTGTGATGATGTGGATTATCTAAGTACTAACACTTGACAAGTCCCCACAAACACAAGTGATTAACTTCGTGCCGGTGGCGTGTGGATAGTACTATCGGTTTGACAAACCCAACTGTGACAGAGCCGGTGGGGTAAGCCGGAACATATGTAAAAACCAGTTGCACATTGTCATTATATATTTACATACTGCTATGTGGTGTTAGACATAGTACATACATGGGGCAAATTGGCTGTTAAATGCCAACAGGAGTGCATGGGCAGGAGAGGCCATGCAGTATAGCTCGTTTCGGTTTCACTTGTGGCTTAGTATAATGCATCATACACAGACATTTATACATACACACTGTAAACTTTACAAACTCGTGAACTGATTTCATTGATACTCGTGAAACTTGAAACTCACCAACTAGACGTAGTTGACCCGTCTTAACATGCTTTTCAGGTAAAGCAAAAGTGGAATGATTTGCTTACATGCTTGGTGTTAGGAAGAAAGTTGAATAGCTGTGAATAGACGCAGATGTAATACTATATAAGAAGCTCGTAAACCGGTTATGTGTTTTTCACATCTAGTTTGTAAACTTAGTACCAACCCATGTATTATGATGTAAATTAGCTATGAATTTCCTTATAAACAATGTTGTTGATACCAATGTTATCTGTTACATTCCCGTATTACGCTTCCGCAACTACCTAGTCGGGGTGTGACAGAAGTTGGTATCAGAGCCATTGGTTATAAAGAATTAGGATGTCCCTTAGGATACCCTAAGATAACCGTAGGCTCGATTAACTCTGGGAATAAAATAATATTAAATAATATACACGAATGATTCTCGTGATGAACGCGAATGGACAAGTGGGTTATTATGGTCCGGAACGTAATAACAGACTTGTTTGTACGAGGAAATTCGAGAGGAAGTCGATAAACAATCGAATAGGTAAAAACAGCAACATATGTGTATATAAACGATTATTTGTGCTTATGTGTATAAATACCTGCACGTATCTTACTATGATTAATATAGAAGGATATTATTCTTATCACTAACCATTGTGCAGGAATATGTCAAGATCCATTGATCGTGTACCTAATACCCTACCAACAAGGCCTGAGGAGGAGGAGGAGGATCCGGAGGAAGAAACTGAGGAAGAACCAGAGGAGATAGGAGAAGGTACAGATGCGGTAATTCCTTACGAGGTACCCGCGGATCAACCCGACTTATCGGGTTATCGTTGTGACACCTATCCCCCAGGGAATCCCCTAGGAATGTTACAGGACAGGGAGCTACTAGTGCTTATCGTTCACCTGTTAGAGCACCCAGATCCCCTACTCCACCTGTACAGCATGCACCAGTACCCCCACCTACCATTAGAAACCGTCAAACTGCTCGCATTTCAGTGCGTCCACCTGAGCACACCTTTTCTCCACCTCGATCTACGTACCATAGGGGAGAAACATCGCGTGTCCGGGTAACAGAGATACCTATTCCTACTTGGGGTTTACCCGCCCCGGTACCCGAGCCACCTCGTCATTCTGATTCAGCATGGTTTGGTTTAGCAACTGATCAGCTCTTAGAACACTCACATACGATAAATAGCCTAAACCAGCATAGACACGATATGTATGATCACATGAGGTATATGCAGCAGGAAATCAGAATTGTACAAAGATCCAGTGCTGACAGCCACGGGCGTCAGGATCGAGCGATGATACTACTGGGGGCGTGTTTAGCGGTTAATGCGGCCCTAGTGGCTGCTGTGATTTGGTTGTGGTTCCATGTTGCAAAGAATGGATAGGACCTAGTAGTCTGGTCTTATGTATATAGTCTTTTGATATCCCAAGCAGCATTTTGTTACAGCGTGTTGGGCTGGCTTGGGAGTTGTTTATGGTTTTGTACTATCTCAAGCACTCGGCCCTTATCGGGTTAAGTCTACATGTCACTTAGTGACAACTTTTGATACGCATATACAAGCGCTGGCCTATACCAGGTTAAGCCTATGCGCTAATTTTGGATGCATATGTACAGTAATGATTATAATTAATACAAACGTGTTTTCTTTGGCATAGTTATGTGTTGTGAACTTGAAATATTGTGAAGTTGTGCTGATCATAGTGAATCGATATTGATTATTATACAATTAATTATTTTATAGAATGGCCCCGAAGAAAGCAAACCCTTTGTCCGAGGCGGAAGTGGCCGCAATGATTGCTCGTCAACTACAAGCAGTGACACCAACAATTGTAGCCCAAGTCACTGCAGGCATACGTGCTAACAATACTGTTAATCAACCTACGAGCACCACCACGGCCACTGTTAATACACCTCCGCCGGACACTAATGTAGCCCCGGGTGTTACTATCCCGGTGAATACTGATAATGTCATAAATAATAATAACACTCTCCCAACTATGAATGTCACTGGGAACCCAGAACCTGTTGTGCACCCTGATAATATCCCGAACCCTGTACCGGTTGTTAACACAACTAACAATGATAATACTCAGACCAATACCGATAATAACATAATAATAACTAACCGAGAACCCCCGCGTCAGGAGTACTCATACAAACAATTTACATCATGTAAACCGATTGAGTTTAAGGGTATTGAAGGACCTAGCGGGCTGGTCAAATGGATAGAAAAGACCGAGTCAGTAATTAATATCAGTGAGTGTCCACCGAACCGCGTGGTCAAATTTGCTACCAGTATGTTTCTAGACCAGCGCTGATGTGGTGGAACACAGTAGTCCAAATAAGGGGACAAGATGCTATTAATCGTATGTCATGGACTGAATTAAAAGCCCTCATGTTAGAGCATTTTTGTCCTAAAAGTGAGATTCAGAGGTTGGAACACGAGTTATGGAATTTGGAAATGAAAGGAGCGGATCATGTGGGATACACGAATCATTTTAACGAACTGTCCCGCTTAGTCCCATGGTTAGTTACACCGGAAGCGAAGCGAATTGAACGTTATATCTGGGGACTGACCCCTGCTGTGAGAAGTATAGTGAATTCAGTTGCCCACCCGACGTTAGAAAGTGCTGTATCTCAAACGGGTGTCGTTACTTTTGATCTGATGAGAAGTGGAGTGATAAGGATGCCAGGTGAAACAACAAGTTTAAAACGAACTGATTATGGGACAAGAATACAAGGAAACCTCAAAATAAGCGGACTCGTCCAAATACCCGAAGTTATGCCATGACCAGTTCTAATGTAAAACAAGAGACCTATAAAGGGACGTTACCGAAGTGCAGAAGATGTAACTTTCATCATGTGGGTGATTGCAAACCGATAATCTGTCAAAAGTGTGGAAGAACGGGACACTATGCCCCCAACTGTAGAACCCCACCAGCACTGTTAACCGTCCACCGCAATCAACTCAACTCCCTCGACCTCAACCAAACCGCCCACAACTCAACCAACAAACCCCACCTACCACGAACCTCCGTGCCTGCTATGAATGTGGCAGTACGGAACACTTTTCGGAGATACTGCCCCAATTTGAACCCGGGTGCAGTGAGAAGGCAGAACCAAGCACAAGCATCAACCTCCAATGCAGCTAAGGGACGCGCGTTTGTATTAGCACCGGGTGAAGCGCGTCAAGATCCGAATGTGGTGACAGGTACATTCTTAGTTTCGGGTCAGTATGCTTCAGTTTTGTTTGATACGGGCGCCAATAGAAGTTTCGTATCTGTTAATTTCTTACCTTTAGAAAATATGCCGGTTAGTGAACTAACAAAACCATATACTATAGAACTTGCTAACGGTATGCCTATACTTGTTAACCGAATAGTCCGAGACTGTTCCCTTATCTTAAACGACCACCCATTCCTTATTGATTTACTTCCAGTGGAACTGGGAAGTTTCGATGTTATAGTCGGTATGGACTGGCTATCTAAGTATAAAGCTGAAATTGTCTGTAAGGATAAGACCGTTAGAATACCTCTTTCGAATGATGAGGCTATAATTGTTCAAGGTGAGAAATCTGGAACGGTACTGCCTCTCATATCTCAACTTAAGGCATTGAGATATTTACGCAAGGTTGTACATTATACTTGGCGAGTATAACAGTTAAGGAACCCGAGGAAAAACGAATGGAAAACATCCCAGTGGTACACGAGTATTCAGATGTATTCCCCGATGAGTTGCCTGGTTTACCACCGACCCGACAAGTTGAATTCGTAATGACTTGATACCGGGAGCAGCACCCATTGCTAAGGCACCTTATAGACTTGCGCCTTCTGAAATGCAAGAACTGTCCAACCAGTTACAAGAGTTATTGGACAGGGGTTTTATTCGCCCTAGTTACTCACCGTGGGGAGCACCAGTGTTGTTTGTAAAGAAGAAGGATGGGAGTTTTCGAATGTGTATTGATTATCGGGAATGAATAAAGTGACCATAAAGAATAGATACCCCTTACCTCGAATTGATGACTTGTTTGATCAACTCCAATGTGCGAAGTATTTTTCAAAAATTGATCTTAGATCTGGTTATCATCAAGTGAGAATTCAGAAGAAGACGTACCAAAAACAGCCTTCCGAACTCGGTATGGTCACTATGAATTTTTGGTTATGCCGTTTGGGTTGACAAATGCACCTGCAGTGTTTATGGACCTCATGAACCGAGTTTGCAAACCTTACCTTGACAAGTTTGTGATAGTGTTTATCGATGACATTTTGATATATTCGAGAAGTAAGGAGGAACACGAACAACATTTGCGGGAAATCTTAAAATTATTGAGGCAAGAGAAGTTATACGCAAAGTTGTCCAAATGTGAGTTTTGGTTACAAGAAGTACAGTTTTTAGGACACATTGTGAACCATCAAGGAATCCAAGTAGACCCAAGTAAAATTGAGGCCATTAAGAATTGGCAAGTGCCTAAGTCACCAAAAGAAATTCGTCAATTCTTAGGACTAGCCGGATATTATAGAAGATTCATTGAAAACTTTTCAAGTATTGCACAACCTCTAACCCTCCTAACTCAAAAAGATCAAGCATATGAATGGGGAGAAGAACAAGAAATGGCCTTTCAAACGTTAAAACAGAAGTTATGTGAGGCTCCAATATTAAGCCTTCCAGATGGAACTGATGAATTGGTGGTATATTGTGACGCATCTCGTAAAGGTTTAGGATGCGTACTGATGCAAAGAAAGAAAGTAATAGCATATGCTTCCCGACAATTAAAAGTACATGAAAAGAATTATACGACCCATGATTTGGAATTGGGAGCAGTTATCTTTGCATTGAAGATTTGGAGACATTACTTGTATGGCACTAAATGTACCATCTATACTGATCACAAAAGCTTACAACACATATTCGATCAGAAGGAGCTAAACATGAGACAAAGAAGATGGGTAGAACTGTTAAATGATTATGATTGTGAGATTAAATACCATCCGGGTAAGGCTAACGTAGTAGCCGATGCTTTAAGCCGAAAAGACAGAATCAGACCATTAAGGGTACGAGCACTCGGAATGATTGTTCAAAGTAGCCTAACCGAACAAGTTCGCATTGCACAAGATGAGGCCTTGAAGACAGATCAGCTAGAAAAAGAAGAACTACATGGAAATGAAAGGAATTTTGAGAAGAAAACCGATGAAGTATATTATTACAAAAACCGGGTCTGGATTCCAACACTTCATAAACTTCGAAAGTTGATTCTTGATGAAGCACACAAATCCAAATATTCTATTCATCCAGGTACTGATAAGATGTATAAGGATGTTAAAGAATTTTACTGGTGGCCTGGTATGAAAAAGGATATAGCCGTGTATGTAAGTAAATGTGCAACATGTGCAAGGGTAAAGGCGGAATATCAAAAACCTTCGGGAATGTTACAACAACCAGAAATCCCACAATGGAAATGGGAACAAATTACCATGGACTTTGTGACACACCTTCCTAAAACCTCTCGAGGACACAACGCAATTTGGGTAATTGTGGACCGATTAACCAAATCCGCACACTTTATTCCCATCCGTAACAACTACACCACCGAAAAACTCGCTCAAATTTACATCGATGAAATAGTATCTCGACACGGAGTACCTCTTTCGATTATTTCCGATCGAGACAGTCACTTTACTTCACATTTCTGGCAAGCAGTACAAGAAGCCTTGGGAACCCGAATCGACTTAAGTACGGCTTACCATCCCCAAACCGATGGTCAATCCGAACGAACCATCCAAACCTTAGAAGATTTACTTCGTGCTTGTGTACTGGACTTCAAAGGGAATTGGGATCAACACCTCCCGCTCATTGAATTCTCTTACAATAACAGTTATCACAGTAGTATACAAGCAGCACCTTATGAAGCTCTATACGGGCGAAAATGTAGATCACCACTATGTTGGACAGAAGTGGGTGATACTCAAATTTCAAGATCTGATTTAATTCAGGAAACCACCGATAAGATTCACCAAGTTAAACAAAAATTGAAAGCTGCCCGTGACCGACAAAAGAGTTATGCCGATGTTCGCAGGAAACCGTTATCTTTTGAAATAGGTGATAAGGTATTTTTAAAAGTATCGCCATGGAAAGGTGTTATAAGATTTGGAAAGACTGGTAAACTAGCCCCGAGATACATCGGACCTTTTGAGATTGTCGCAAAAATTGGTCCCGTAGCTTACCGATTAAAACTACCCTTAGAACTGAGCACTATTCATGACGTGTTTCATGTATCGAATCTGAAAAAGTGTTTGACTGATGAAACAACAATAGTACCACTGGAAGATGTTCAGATCGACGAAAAGCTCAACTTCGTAGAGGAACCGCTAGAAATTGTAGACGGGAAAACCAAACAGTTACGACACAACAAAATTTCATTGGTAAAAGTTCGGTGGAATTCAAAACAAGGACCCGAATATACTTGGGAACGAAAGGACGAATTCCGAAAGAAATACCCACACCTGTTCCCTAGAAAACCGATGACACATTAAATTTCGGGGACGAAATTTCTTAACGGGGGGAGAATGTGACATTCATGACAAAACGAGGTACACTATATTCATTACGTAACAAGTAAACGATAAATCGGTTAATTTGTAGTGCTTAAACGAGTAACCGACCGATACTAATTATGACCCGTATACATACTGAGGGGTCATATACGAGTTATATATATGTTATAGAGGCTAACATATTGATATTTAGGCCTCGGTACGTTTAAAACTCTTTAAACGAAAAAGGTTTCGTTTATCGATACGCTATAAGCTTAAACGCAATCGTTAATATCAAAACAAGCATTGTAGCATCCGTTAAGCCGAAAAAGAATTATAAAACACTTATATGACATGTTCTAAGCCATCCGTGAAAATATTTTGGAATTTTACAACGAGTCAGTACGTTTTTCTTATTTTACAAAAATAAGCTGAAAAACACACGTTTTTGCGCTATTTCTCACACCCGAATTAATTTTCTTGCGAAAAACCGGACCCGAACTAAATTTGAAGTGGGCTTTTCATGTTTGGGCTTGTATGTATAGTGTAATGGGCCAAAACAGCCCATTAAGGCCCCATAAAATATTCCGATCGGCAGCCCTTAAACCCCCCACATGTTTTCTTTTATAAAGCTTATTCAACAAGCTTTGTTATTCATTTTAACATACAACAAACTTTCAAGTCCAGCAGCTCTAAACCCCTGTGCTCTCAACTTCCTTTCAAACCCTAAGGTGAGATCAAATTCCATAAAGTTTTAACAAAGTTTGATGTATATGATTAATATATAAACATGTTTTAATTAGTTTTAAACATGTTTAACCATCCAAAAACCCTAAAAATCAAGTAAAATTATGTGTTGATGTTAAACATGTTTACAAACCTGGAACATATACTTTTTTGGTCAAAAACGCGGATTAGAACATGAATACAACGTTTTTACGGTTAGAAAGTTCGGTTTGAACCCAAAACCGAAACCCTAATTATCAAGGCTGTTACATGGATGATTTATGCTTGGTTTGATGTTATATGATATGTAGATATACTGAGTTTGCAACCCGAGACCCGGAAAGTCGTTTAAGCTAGCAAAATTCATCGAAAACCGACAAGGTAAACCCGTAATACTCGTTTAGGGGCTGTTTAGTATTAGGTTATGACGTGCTTGTTGTTAGCTTGTGAAAACTTGCAAGTACATTAGGGATCATATAAATGAGTCCCTGTTCAAATTTGGTAATTTTTCGATAAACGGAGAATATTTGGTGAATTTATTCCCGTTTATGAGCGTTTATTTGGGAAAAATAGCTAAACATATTGAAAAATTATGAAACTTGGTTTTGGAGTTTAATATGTGATGGTAAGATCACTGGTAAAGTTTGGGAATCATTGGAAATTTCTAAGTATTGTTTGTGCGATCATGGCTTAACCGAATTTTAACAGCCGAAAAACGCACAAAAAGGCATTTTGTCAAAAGAGTTAGGTTCTGGAAATTTTGCAGGGGCTATGTAATGACATCAAGGCCATTGGTAAAAATTATCGGATTTTTCGGAGGTCGTTTGATATAAACGGGCCATTTATTACACGATTATAACCTATAAAATGAATTTTTATAAATAAATAAATAATCATAAAATTTCTGAAAATATTTTTATAAAATTCTCCATGTCTTAATGTATTTTTACAAAAATTTACATAATTTATATATAAGTACATATTTAGTTATGATTAATCAAAGATTTAAATTATAATTGTTTTAACGAAACCGGCAGTTTTGTGTTTAACGGACTGACTGGTATGTCAAAATCTCAAAAGTGGCCAAATATCATATTTTTGAATGATATTAATAAAAACGAACTTTTTACGAAAATTCCGGACAATTCGGGTGAATTGTGCGCGTTTTGTATAATCAAAACCGTGTAAAAACGGAAACGAACCCTGCAATCAAACCAGACACCGAAACTTTAAAATTCTTTCATAAATCAAATCATTTTATCAATCAATATATTTACTTAAGTTTTATGTGATCTTACCTAATCCCGAAACGTATAAACGATCAACTGAGCTAGGCTCGGAAAACGGTGAAACTGAGCCAAATCCAGTTTTAAACATTTCATAGTATACAACGTCACAATCTAAGACTATGGTCATGTTCTGGGCCTAACAGCTATACCCAGATTATCTATACAGCCCGACTTAGCTTAAACACTGTACTAGTAATAACAATACGATACCGTTTATAGGAATCAGGCTATAAACGAGACATCTGACTATTTGATACGTGATTTCTGTGCGAACTACGATAAGGTGAGTTTCACGACCCCACTTTCTAAACTGTGTTACGAACTTTTGGGGTGAAAAGCATGTTTACATAAACTGTTATACTGGAAAACGTGTGATGATGTGGATTATCTAAGTACTAACACTTGACAAGTCCCCACAAACACAAGTGATTAACTTCGTGCCGGTGGCGTGTGGATAGTACTATCGGTTTGACAAACCCAACTGTGACAGAGCCGGTGGGGTAAGCCGGAACATATGTAAAAACCAGTTGCACATTGTCATTAAATATTTACATACTGCTATGTGGTGTTAGACATAGTACATACATGGGGCAAATTGGCTGTTAAATGCCAACAGGAGTGCATGGGCAGGAGAGGCCATGCAGTATAGCTCGTTTCGGTTTCACTTGTGGCTTAGTATAATGCATCATACACAGACATTTATACATACACACTGTAAACTTTACAAACTCGTGAACTGATTTCATTGATACTCGTGAAACTTGAAACTCACCAACTAGATGTAGTTGACCCGTCTTAACATGCTTTTCAGGTAAAGCAAAAGTGGAATGATTTGCTTACATGCTTGGTGTTAGGAAGAAAGTTGAATAGCTGTGAATAGACGCAGATGTAATACTATATAAGAAGCTCGTAAACCGGTTATGTGTTTTTCACATCTAGTTTGTAAACTTAGTACCAACCCATGTATTATGATGTAAATTAGCTATGAATTTCCTTATAAACAATGTTGTTGATACCAGTGTTATCTGTTACATTCCCGTATTACGCTTCCGCAACTACCTAGTCGGGGTGTGACAAAAACGCAAATTGTAAAATAACTAAAATGTTTACCCCGTCATCCTCGTTCAATAAAAAAACCGGTTTAGACCGGTTCAGGTTCGATTTTTTCTGTTCGCTTTTGTTTTTTTCTTTCATTTCGATGGGTTTCGGCATCTGTTATGTTTCAATGATTTCGGTTTCGATTTCTCGGCTTCTATTCGGTTCCGTGGGTTTGGTTTAATATAAATTGGATCAAGCTTGTTTTAGTCCATTCTAACCCATAATCAAAAGTCACCAACATTTCCCCAACCCATCTTGACCTCCTTAAAAAATTCTTTTATTTCATCCTAACCCATTCTAATTTTCAAAATTATCCATATTGACCCAAAACAACCCATTTGGGTTTGTTTTGCCACCCCTACACACAACCATCCCCCTAACATGAATGCTATATGCTGAATTTTTGTATGTTATTCAGAAACCAATACAACATCAAAATATATCCATAGAAATGGTATATACTATTACCATCTATTTAAAGAATATAACATTATTCAACCAACCTCTTATAGCAACTCAGCAAACTTCAAACTGAATAACAAACCAAAATCCATCAGATTCGCATAACAAAACACTGACATCTCATCTGATTATTAAAAGATTAAACAAAGTAACTCACAAAAACCTATAAAACCTATAAAAGATATAAAAAAACCAGGTATTTTTCCCTATCACGACTTCGACGACTCGGAAAAAGCATCAATCTTGCGAGGTTTAAACTTTAAAATTAATAATCACCTGATTTTACCATGAAACATTCTTTACATCTCAGTGTTCTTAAATCTTAATTTCATCGCCCACCTATCCACCTTCGCTTACCCGCAACCTTCTTCAAATAACCCTGATATGTTTCCATCTTGAATTGGATCAAAGATTAATGCCCAACATATACTTTATGTTGAGAAACAAAAGATTCATGAGCGGGTTCATATTCCGGATACATATGTCTTTGATAAGGAGATTGTCGTTTTGATTGAAGATGTGCAAGTGATTTCCATGGAGGAAATGGTAGGGAGTTTTGTATAAATGACGATTTGGCAGGTTCCACCATTACCTAAAGAAACTGTTGTAATTTAGTTAACGGGACCAGATAAACAACGGAAAGCGAGTTTAATATCCGGTTGTAGGACTGAACGACTTTGCTATCTCAAAATGGCTTCTAAAATCGATGTGAATGATTAAACAGCCGGAGTATGGAGAATCAGCGTAGTTTATAATGTCGATGTATTCATGATCACCAGTGTTTTTATCCATATTTGTAATGTTAATATAACACAAATAAATAGTGATAAATTGGAACATCAAAAGATTACTACCAAGAACTTTTCCAATCCCCTTCCACATGGATTTTAGGATGTGTAACTACAAACAGAGAGAAACTAATGCAACTACTATTTAAATGACAAATATTTCATATATTCAAGATCCATGAAATTGAAAGATAAGATGAGAGAGGTAACCATTGATATGATGTGAATCCCGTGTTGATCCTGCAAACCTCTGTAGTACCGCATCAAGCCAGAATAATAATCAATTTCAAATTAAAACATAGACAGACCTTAGGAGTGAGTAGACTGCCAATTCTGTCGTGTTTTGATCACTTGCGCCAATTTCATCTAAAATATTTTTCTCGCCTAGATATCGCTATGGTTTTATTTTCTTTTCATTTTAGTCAAGCTCACAAACACCATTAGTTGAAGTCTGTTAATGAGTTGGAGTGAAATGACAAGGAAATTAAGCCTCAGGGATAAGTAGGCGAGAATTTTTTTTATGAAAAAGACAAATTCTTAAGTGTAACAAATTGCAATTTACTCTTTAAACATTTAGAAATTTGGATGAACCCTAACATATCTACTTCAAAATAAAATAAAAATATTAGTGGAAAGTCAAAACAAAACAACACAAGATTGTCTCAGTGAAGTGTACATAAAAGCAATAAAAAGTTTACCATGCCCGTGCTCAACCCAACCAAGTTTGACTCGTACTTAGAATGAATTTTGGTCAACCCAATATAGTTTGACTCGTACCACGTTTCAACCTTAACCATTATCGTTTCACCTTTGCATAAGCAACATGAAGACATTAATGAAACCCTGAGACAAAATGAGATTATTTTTAAATGCTTAATAGTAAAAAATTAGAAAAAAACAAACATATTGTTGGTCGGGTAAAAGTCATGTATATTATTATATTATTTTTTTACTTTTAGTTTAAATATTATGTGAACTTTGGTACTTCAAGCGTGTTTATGTGTTTCAGGATACTTGACGTTAAGGACGCTTTTAGGGATGAATTACAAGCTTCGAACAAAGATGTAGAAGACTCATGATGATTCACGCTTTCCTATGCAAAATAAAAGAAGAAAATAAAGATGATGTGTCAGATACCCCTTAGCGCGGCGCTAAGGGGCCCTGAGGGTGATCTTAGAGATACTTTAAGATCATATTTAAGAAATCAGATAATTGAGTCTTTAGCGCCACGCTAAAGTCTCATCCCCTGGGTGTTAGCGTCGCGCTAACATCCCTCCTAACGGAAAATTACCCTAAATTTGATCTAATTAGTTTTGATCCCCTATTTCGACCCATCCTTCATTCCAGCAACCAAGTACAAGCCCAAGTACGATTTTGCACCATCCCGAAGACTCCGGTTCGTCCGTTCATCGCATGATTTCGTCCTCTCATCAGATAAGAGAATCCTTCGTGATGCCGATGTCAGACTAAAACCATTGTATTCACTTTAGGCTAGGGTTTTGTGTAAACTAACTTTGATCAGATTCTATGTTTTGAATGAGTATGAACTTGATTGAATCTCTTTAGTCTTGTTTTATATTATGAATTGATTGCTTAAACATTTTATGATTTTGATTATCAAACTTTGCATCACTTTTCTGGTTGTGTTCATCACATGTAGGGTTAGCTCTTGTGTCATTGAACCAATAATCGTTAGTCATTGCTTATAACTAATTTTCATATTTTAAACTGGTAATTGGGTAAACCGGGTTCAGTTGTGTTAACAATTCTGTTAGGGTATCGTTGTCATCACAACCCAACTATTAGGTTTAGTAATTATGATGCAATTAATCTTATGAACCTGTGATTAGTCGGTCATCACATTACCTGAACCTAAAGTGAATCATTTTCTCATTATTGTTTACAGTTCACTTGAAGTAATTCTGTTTTACTAAATCATCTTTTTTAAACCGCTTAACATCGTTAGTCCGCTTAATATAATAATTAATAATTATGAACTTTACTTGAACTTTCCACTTATTCGTTGTGTAGAAAACCTTACTTACCCACACTAGTTATAGGTATTTTAGTCTTATAAATACTTGTTTTTTATTAGAGCACGACATCTACGTCAAAATGGCGCCATTGCCGTGGAATCAACGCGCGCAAAGTGCTAGTTTAGCTTAGATTTTGGTTTTTGTCTTTATTATTTTTTCATTAATTTTATGCGTTCTGTTAGTTTTTTTGTCTGTGGAGGTAAAGTTGACGCAGACGAGATATTCTAGTGAAAAAGAGCCACTACAGTTTGATCCGGAAATTGAGAAAACAACAAAGAGAAACCGAGCAGCTCAGAAACCCAAACTAAACTGAATACCAGAAGTCACAACACCAAAAGCATAAACAATGAGTACTCGAAACAAAATAGACCCGAATGATTACTCACCATATAACCAAGACCAACCAAATAACCAAGAACAAACAGCTTGGCCAAACAACCTACCACCTAACCGAAACTAATATGTGAACAGATCCGAAACCAAAATTCGTTTAACCGAGGAGAAGTCAACTCTAACCACAGGAGTCAGTTTAATATGGATAACAACTTGTCAATCAGATTCGCTCTAGTAAACCGTCAAAGACAAGCTGAGTTTAGAAAGGAAAGACCCGAGATTAACCAGGCTCATGTACTGGTGGATAATTAGCATATATGGGACGATTTGGTGTTCGATTCGGAGGATGAGCAAGAATTTAGAGATGAACATGGGGGTCAGTATCAGCAACAAGATATCGGTGATGACCAAGGAATTCGACATAATCATCTAGAAAATCAGAGAGATCGAGTATCGAGACGCCAACATAATCGTGAACAACAAGCACCGTGTTATGAGTTTAATGATGGAATATCGAGAGAATATGTCCCACCACCATTCAGAGGAGTTCAAAGTCACTTAATTCCACAAGTGGCCACGAATCCCCTACCGATCATTGTTCCGGTCAGAAACGGAAGGACCTTTTTGGTGAGGCAAAGCAGTTTGACGGGGTTACATGGGTTTCATGCAAAGGCTACTGAAACCATCCCTGCACTTGAATGATTTTAAATTGATATGTGCGCTTATATCAAGTCAAGGTTTTACCTCGGAAGAAGTGAAGATGGTAGTTTTCCAGTTCAGTTTGAAATATGCAGCGAAACAATGGTTCTTATCTCTGCCATCAGCTAGTATCTATACTTGGGGGGATTTGGCACAACAATTTATAGACGTATATTATTCGCCACAGAGAACCACCGAGGCTCGAAACACCATTCGAAATTTTCAGCAGATCACATGTGAACCTTTTATGAGAATTTTTAAAGATTTAAACGATTGCTGAGAACTTGTCCGCATCATGGAATTTCTTTATGGGAATTGATTAAGGAATTCCATGATAGTCTCTCAAATAATGATGTTCGTGATCTCCAAGCCACCACTAATGTATCCTTTCTTACAAATGATGAAAATGTGGATAGGGGGCATTTCGAGAGACATGCGAATAATTCAACGAGGCAATCACAGTCGAACAGAATGTCAAAAAGATCACTAGTAAAAGCAGTTGATAGTCATGGTTCAGATGACAGAATGGATAGGTTGCAAAAGAAGATGGATAGGTTGTTGGTTGCAGGTGTACAAGGAGCAGGAAAATCTAGAAAAACATATCCGGTATGTGAAGGTTGTGGTGAGTTAGGGCATGAGGTTGCGAGTTGTGGGGTTGCACAAGATGAATAAACTGAGGAAGAGGAAGTCAATTATGTGAAGGTTGAAATGAGATACAATAATATGAGTTCGAATACTTATCATCCCGGCCTCAGGAATCATCCAAAATTCAGTTACGGAAACCAAACACACAGCAGAATCTGAGTTTTCAGGGTACTTATTAGAAGACAGGTTATCAGTCGAACCAGAAACAGTATGGGAATAGTTCAGGCAGTGGTCATAGTAGGTACAATGAGAGAGATTCTGGGGGTTAAAATAAGGATTATCAAAAGAGTTATCCACAGGCGCAAGGGAAGTCTTTTGGTAACAAAGAGGAGTCGATTAAGGATGTGATGGAGTTATTGAAGCAAATGAATCAGAGGTTGGAGTTTCAAGAGAAGGCAAATGCTGCAAGGGACAAACAGGTGAGTCAACTGGCAGAAGAAATGTCAAGCCTTAAGAAAAATCCATCAAAATTACCGAGTGACACCTTGAAGAATCCTAGCCATCAGAATGACAGGTCTTCAAGTTGAAAGAACACCCAAATTAACCAGGTAAGTACCCTTAGGAATGTTAAGGTTTATGATAACGGAGTAAATCCACCATGAACCTTCATTAAAGGAGTGGTGGAAGACTTGGGGGAAAATGGGAACAATGATAATGAGGTGGAAACTGAACCAATAAATACACCAAAAAAATTTATTAATAAAAAATTAAACGAATCGATAAAGGAAAAAAGAAACACCGACCGCCAAGGAGACTGGTCCCATGGGTAAAACCGTTCCGTTTCCTCCGGCATTGGTGAATCCCGCAACATCATCTTTGAAAAAGTGGTTCCCACAACAGGAGAAAATGTGGGAGGCATTTAAACAAGTAAAAATTAATTTACCCCTCATTGATGCTATTAAACAAGTCTCCGCATATGCTAAATATCTGAAGGACTTGTGTACTCCAAAACAAACTCATAAACTACCTAAACAGATTGATTTAACGGCTAATGTGAGTTTGGTTTTGACAGGAATCCTCCAACCCAATTTACAAGATCCGGGCAAGCCAACAATACCAATTCAAGTGGGAGATTTTAAAATGACGAGGGCATTATTAGATTCTGGAGCATGGGTGAGTATTCTCCCGGGAAGCTAATATGACCAATATGATTTTAGTCCATTTAGAAAAGCTGACACCACCGTGGTTGGCCGATTTGACACTTAAGCTTCCTAGGGGAATTGTTAATGATGTAATTGTTATGATCGAGGATTTTAATTACCCGAATAACTTTCTGGTTATAGACTATGTCACAGTTGACCCAAAACGACAACTGAACGTGATTCTCGGTAGGCCCACTTTGGCAACCACAAATGCTTCAATAAACTGTAGAACCGGGGTAGTCGACATGGCTCTCGGGAATAAAAATCTTTAGTTAAATGTTTTTTCAAACGTTTCTAACCCTCTGGTGAGTGAAGAATGCTTCGCAGCTGAAATCAATGATGGGTTGAATCCTAATGAAAATGAGGAAGATGCCACAGAGGAGTGTGTTATTTGTTGCAGGTTAGCAGTAGAGCATTCACAACATTTGAAGGAAGAGGAAATAACAGTTGAAGTTTATGCTTCAAGTATTGGGAAACCACCATGGTCTCAACAGGTGGATAAACTACCGGACACTATTGACTCCAAATTGAGACATTCACTTGAGAGTCCCCCGGTGTTTGAGTTGAACGAACTACCAAAACACCTCAAATATGTGTTTTTGGGAGAAAATGATACAATACCCCGCCATCATCGCCACAAATTTAGAAGAAGATCCAGAATGGGTATGGTAGTGTTGAAAGAACATAAGGCAACACTTGGGTGGACGATAGCTGACTTGAGGGGGAATTAGTCCGTCTATCGTGATGCATAAGGTTATCATGGATCTCGAGGTGAAACCCGCACATGATGCACAAAGACGATTAAATCAGAACATGTGGGAAGTTTTGAAGAAAGAAGTCTTGAAATTGTTGGATGCGGGAATTATTATCCCGATTTCGGATAGTACTTGGGTGAGTCCAACGCAAATGGTTCCAAAGAAGGCAGGTATTTAGATAACCCGTAATGAGAGAGGTGAAGAAATTTTTACCCGACCAGTAACCGGTTGATGAATTTGTGTTGACTACCGGAAGTTAAATGCTGCTACATCCAAAGACCATTTTCCTCTACCATTCATTGACCAAATCATAGAAAAATTATCAGGTCAGAAATTTTATTGCTTTTTAGATGGCTTTTCGGGGTACAATCAAATTGTAATTCACCCCAATGACCAACATATGACCACTTTCACGTGTCTATACAATACTTTCGCATTTAGGCGAATGCCTTTCGGCTTGTGTAATGCCTCGGCCACTTTCCAAAGGTGCATGATGAATATCTTTTTAGATATGGTTGGGGATTCACTAGAAATTTTTATGGATGATTTTTCTATTTTTGGCTCATCTTTTGAATCGTGTTTAACTGAATTAACAAAAGTTTAAAAAAGATGTGTGGAAACGAATTTGGTCATAAGTTGGGAAAAGAGCCATTTTATGGTGCAAGAGGGAATGGTTTTGGGACATGTCATCTCGAGTAGGGGGGTTGACGTTGACCGGGCTAAAGTTAATGTTATATCTAACTTGCCACCTCCCACTAATGTTAAGGAAATCCGGTCATATTTGGGACAAGCTGGGTTTAACAGACGGTTTAGAAAACAATTTAGTGTCATCACAAAACCGTTGTGTAATTTGTTATTAAAAGATGTACCATTTGTTTTTTATAAAGATTCTTAAGCGCTTTTAATGTTCTTAAAAATAATTGGTTGAAGCCCCGATTTTGCTATCACTCGATTGGTCACTTCCATTTGAAATTATGTGTGATGCGAGTAATTACGCGGCCAGGGCTATTTTGGGTCAATGGATGGATTAGAAACCTGTTTCCATATACTACGCGGGCAAAACCCTTTCCGATTCTCAAATTAATTACACCACCACGGAAAAGGAGTTGTTAGCGTTAATATATGCATTGGATAAATTTCAATCTTATATTTGGGGAAGCAAAGTTGTGTTTTCAGATCATAGTGTAGTGAAATATTTGATGGCAAAGAAGGATGCAAAACCGCGCTTGATCAGATGGATTTTGCTACTTCAAGAGTTTGACGTGGAGATCTGGTACAAGAAAGGGAGCGAGAATGTGGTCGCGGACCATTTATCCAGATTGATTGGAGAGGAGGAAGAAGATGCCAGGGCCATCAATGAGTTATTTCCGGATGAACAACTGTTTTCTGTTTCAACTTTACCTTGGTATGCTGACATTATAAATTTTCTTGTTGCAGATACAATTCCTGAATTTTGGCCCAAGAAGAAGAAGCAACACTTCTTATCACAGGTAAAGTACTATTTTTTGGAATACCCGGAACTGTTTCGGGTGGGTGACGATCAAGTGATGAGAAGGTGCATTCCGGAGGAGGAAGTCAAGAGTGTCCTATACCATGCTCATTCATCACCATGTGGTGGACATTTTAGTGGACAAAAGACGGGGCATCGTGTCTTGACTTGTGGATTCTACTGGCCCTCCTTCTTAAAGACGCATCTGAGTTTGTTATAAATTGCGTTAAATGCCAACAAATGTGTGGCATTTCAAAGAGGGACGAGATGCCCATGCAACCAATCCTTGTTGTCGACATCTTTTATGTTTGGGGGATTGATTTCATGGGCCCGTTCCTTAATTCTTATGGGAATTTATATATCTTGGTGGTGGTTAATTATGTTTCTAAATGGGTGGAAGCAATAGCCACCAAGACAAACGACCATACCCTCATTTGCAAATTTGTCCAATCAAATATATTTTCACGATTTGGTGTTTCTCGTGTTATAATAAGTGATGGGGGTTCACATTTAATTTTTTTTAATGTTGGCAAATTTCTTAAATGGTATGGCGTTAACCACTGCATTTCCACTCCATATCATCCTCAAACCAGTGGCCAAGTGGAGGTTTCCAATAGGCAAATCAGAGAGATTTTGCAAAAGACGGTAAGGCATGATTGTAAAGATTGGTCAAATAAATTAAATGATGCATTGTGGGCTTACCATACGACATTTAAAACGCCTATTGGAACTGCCCCTTATTGGTTGGTTTATGGGAAGGGATGTTATATACCTGTTGAACTTGCTCATCGTGCTTTATGGGCGGTTAAGTATATCAATCTAGATTATGAGTGTGCAGGTAAGCAAAGGAAGTTGAACTCGTTTGAGTTAGAGGAATTAAGAGGTGAAGCATATGAATGTGCGTCAGTTTATAAAGACAAGATGAAAAGAGTGCATGATGCTAAGCTGAGGAGAAAGATGTTTGAGGAAGGTCAAAGAGTGTGGTTGTACAACTCACGTTTGAAGTTATTCATGGGTAAGTTGAATAGCAAATGGATGGGACCATATCAAGTCAAACGAGTAGGTAAAAATGGTGAAGTGGAAATCAAGGGTATTGATGATCATTTGAAGAAAGTTGTTAATTAACATTGATTGAAGCCATATTTAGAAGATGCAGACTTGAATAAAGAAGTGCACGAGTCAGAGGTTTGCTTCATTGCAGACGAATCGATGTATTCGGTTGAATAAGAACCAAGAGGTGTCTAGCTGTAGACACTAAATTCAACGCTAACTGGGAGGCAACCCATCTCTGTAAGTGTATACTTTTGTATAATGAGTCTTGTCTTTCTAATTGTTTGTCTCGAGTGTTAAATGTATTGCAAAGATAGATTGTGGGGAAGACACAACGCAGAGTGTTTCTCAAGTGTGTTGGTAAGTAACATATCAAGTAAACAAAGTGGCAGGTAAGTATTTTAAGTTCAAATGTTGGAATAATGTGCTCGACTAACTGTATAGAAATTACACGTATCAATTAACTATCACTACTCTCATCGCGTTTCTAGTCTAGTTGTAACCCTCAACGAACGGGGGTTCAGGGGAAGCACCCCTGGCAGCGGGGTTCAAGGGGCGGCAGTCCCTAGCAGGATCCTAGGGGCAGAGCCCCTGGCTGGGTTCCAAGGGCTTCTTTGTAATTAAATCATTCTTTTTCTATGTCCAAGGACCATTATGTCATTTTGTTAAACTTCTAGTTCGTTATATTGCTCTTAACGAATTGGGGTTTATTCGTTACTTCTGTCCTCCATAATGAATTGGCTAATACGTTACTTCATATCGAATTGGCCTTTATAGCGAACTGGTCCTTATAACGAATTAGACTTATAACGAACTGGACCTTATTCGTTTGGTATGGTTAACGAATTGAACTTCTTAGCGAACTGAACCCTTATAACGAACAAGTCCTCATAACGAATTAGACCTTATAACGAACTGGTTATCATAACGAATTGGACCTTAACGAATGAGGCTAATTCGTTATCTTTCCTTAACGAATTACTTGGTAGTTCGTCCTTTCCCCGTTAACGAACTAGGGTTAGGTCAGAGAATGTCAGAAACATTCTCTGACATTCCCTTACCTCGTATACTTTTCCGGCGCCGTCATCGCCGGAAAACCGCGATTTCGCCGGAAAAACGAGATCTCACTCGTTTTCCATCGTTTTTCGCCTCGTTCGATCCAGATCTGAGCTAGGGCGACCCCTAAGCTCATCTTAGGTTCGGTTTATACCCGATTCCACCCGGATCTCGTGACTTTAACGGTTTAATGGTGTCGGCTCGTCGTTTCGTGACTAAATCTAGCGGGTTAGAGTTCATACAACATCATACTATCATTACCTTGGATCGGGATCGGTTTTCCTTGGTGATTTTGGCTAGAGAGAGAGAGAAACTAGAGAGAGCTTAAGTGTGTGTGTTGGGATGTGTATGGAATGTGTGTAAATGAGAATTTCTTGGTAATTAATGCTTATATAATTATGGATCATAGGCTTAAGCCCATGGTCTTTTCCTCTTTCCTTCATAACCCAACACTAGCCCGACTCATAACAATTCATACTTTCATTTATTAACCGAAACTAGAAAACTGGATGTTACAAGTCTTCCCTCCTTAAAGAGGTTTCGTCCCCGAAACCTAACTATTACATAAACAAATCTGGATAAAACTTGTGCATCTCTTCCTCGGCTTCCCATGTAGCGTCTGATCCTTTGCGATGCTTCCATATCACTTTCACTATGGGTATAGCCTTGTGTCGGAGTTTCTTTTCCTTGCGGTCAACTATCTTGATTGGTTGCTCAATGTAGTTCAACTGTTCATTAATATCAATGTCCATTAATGGCACGTGCGACGTGTCATCGGCCAGACATTTTCTCAGATGAAAAACATGGAAGGTCGAATGAATTCCTTCTAACTCTTCGGGCAAATCCAGCTTATAAGCCACTTCACCTACACGATCAATAATCTTAAACGGTCCAATGTACCTCGGACTCAACTTCCCTCTCTTCCTGAAACGGATAATTCCTTTCCAAGGCGAGACCTTGAGCATCACATCACCAACGTTAAACTCAATCGGTCGTCGCCGCTTATCAGCATACGACTTCTGTCTGTCTTGAGCAGCTTTCATCCTTGCCTTGATCTGAGCAAACTTTGAAGAAGTTTCTTGCATAACTTCTAAACTTCCCATCTCTTTCTGACCAATCTCTCCCCAACATACTGGGGTTCTACATCGCCTACTGTCAAGCATATCGAATGGTGGCATACCAATACTTGAATGGTAACTGTTGTTATAAGAGAACTCTGCTAGATGCAAATGGTCATCCCAACTTCCTCCAAAGTCTAAAACACAAGCACGTAGCATATCCTCAAGGGTTTGGATCATCCTTTCAGACTGTCCATCTGTTTCAGGATGATATGCCGTACTAATGTTCAATCTTATTCCCATAGCTTCATGGAACTTCTTCCAAAACCTCAAAGTAAACCGAGTATCTCTATCAGACACGATTGATAACGGTACTCCATGCTTTGACAACCTCTTTTATGAACAAGCTTGCTAACGTTTCTGACGAGATATCCTCTCGTATAGGCAGAAAGTGAGCACTCTTGGTCAAACGGTCCACAATCACCCAAATGGCATCATGATGCTTAGTTGTACGAGGTAGCTTAGTTATGAAATCCATGGTGATGTGTTCCCATTTCCATTCAGGTATCACAAGCGGTTGCATTTTCCCATAAGGCTTCTGGTGCTCTGCTTTGACTTGCAAGCAAGTTAAGCACTTACTGACATAATCTACTACATCATTCTTCATACCCGGCCACCTATAATCTCTTTTCAAATCTTGATACATCTTAGTAGCTCCTGGATGAATCAAATATCTTGACTTATGAACTTCATCTAAGATTCGACCTCTGAGATCTCCATGGCGCGGAATCCACATTTGGACAAACCTAGTCTTAACGCCATGCGTGTTTTCCATCAACTCGTCTTGTTGACCGAAAATTTTTGCCCTTCATCTACCAGCACCTCTGATTGCACTTTGACGATTTCTTCAAATAGACTTGAGTTCATAATCAACTGGTATGACTTCACTGTTGCAATGACTTCCTTAGTGCATCAGCGACCACATTATCTTTACCAGGATAGTACTTAATATCGCAGTCGTAATCATTTATCAATTCTAACCATCTTCTCTGCCTCATGTTCAGCTCTTTCTGTTCGAAGAAGTACTTTAAACTCTTATGATCCGTGTAGATAGTACACTTAGTACCGTATAGGTAATGCCTCCATATCTTGAGAGCATGCACTACTGCTGCTAGCTCTAAATCATGTGTTGGATAAGTACTTTCATGGACTTTCAACTGTCTAGACGCGTAAGCTATCACTTTTCCTTGTTTCATCAACACGCAACCAAACCCACAATGCGAAGCATCAGTACAAACAACCAAATCCTCGTCACCATCGGGTAAAGCAAGGATTGGAGCTTGCGTGAGTCTCTTCTTTAATTCCTCAAAAGCTTCTTCTTGAAACTTACCCCAAATGAATACTATCGACTTTTGGGTCATACCGGACAACGGTGAGGCTATCTTGGAGAAACCTTCAATGAATCTCCTATAGTAGCAGCTAACCCTAAGAAGCTTCGTATATCAGTCGGATTCTGCGGAGTCTTCCAATTTTTATCGCCTCAATCTTAGCTGGGTCCACTGAAATCCCTTCTGGATTAATCACGTGACCTAGAAACTGCACTTCTCGCAACCAAAATGCTCACTTCGAAAACTTGGCATATAACTTCTCTCTCTTTAGAGTCTCCAACACTTCCCTCAGATGCTCGGCATGATCAGATTCACTCTTTGAATAGATTAGTATATCATCGATGAAGACGATAACTGACTTATCCAACATCGGCTGACACACCCTATTCATCATATCCATAAATGCTGTCGGAGCATTTGTTAGACCGAATGACATCACGAGAAACTCGTAGTGTCCAAACCGCGTTCGGAACGCTGTCTTAGGGATGTTTGCCTCTTTCACCTTTAGCTGATGATAGCCTGATCTGAGATCTATTCGCAGAACCAACTTGAACCTTGCAATTGGTCGAACAGATCATCAATCCTTGGCAAAGGATATCTATTCTTTACCGTAAGCTTGTTCAACTCGCGATAGTCTATGCACATTCTCATACTTCCATCCTTCTTCTTCACGAACAACACCGGTGCGCCCCACGGGGAAACACTTAGCCTTATGAAACCTTTGTCGAGTAGTTCTTGCAGTTGGGACATCATTTCTTTCATCTCAGAAGGCGCTAGACGGTAAGGCTCTTTCGCGACAGGCTAGGCTCCTGGTACTAAATCTATCTGGAATTCAATCTCACGCTCTAGTGGCAACCCCGGAAGATCCACAGAGAATACTTCTGGGTAATCGCACACGATAGGAACATCTTTCATTTCTTTCTTCTCGGCAGTAGCGTTGACAACATACGCAAGGTAGGCACCGCACCCTCGCCTTAGTAACCCTTCGGCTTTTATCATCGAAATGACGTTAAACCCTGAACTTTTCTTATCGCCATAAACCATCACCGCACTACCATCCAAGGACTTCAACTTTATTATCCTACTCTTACATACTATATGAGCTTCGTACTCGGACAACCAATCCATTCCCAAAAATACATCGAACCCTCCTAAGGTCATAATATACAAAGTAACAGGGAACTCATGTCCCTCTAATTCTATCTTAAAATTCTTAACCATTTTCATTATTTTCACCGAGGTGTCACTAGCGGTTTCTACTATGAAGGTTTCAGACACTCGGCAACATTTCATTTTAGCTAGTTTACTAAATGTCGTAGCTACAAAAATTCTATTCGCACTCGAATCAAATAATACCGAAGCAGAAATACTGTTTACTAAGAACGTACTAGTCACAATATCAGGAATCTGCCTAGCTTGTTCCTGGGTCAGCATGTAGGCTCTAGTCCTCGGCCTTGCTTGATCGGCATCCTTCTTTCCACTACCTCCAGCTCCACCATCAGTACACTCCCTTGCCATATGACCCGTCTTACCACATTTGTAGCATACGGGTTTTGCATCACATTCATTAGCATAGTGCCCTACCTTCCCACACTTATAACAGGCATTTGTTCCAAGCCTACACTCTCCACCATGAGCCTTTCCACATTTGTGACAAACATCCGAACCGGTACCCCACTTGCACTCGCCACCGTGCACCTTTCCACATGTCTTGCATGTCTTTCTCTCCCACACCTTCTGCTTTTTGTCCTTAGGGTCGCTTGACAGGAGTACCTGATCGCTTGACAGGAGTGACCCATTTCTTATCCCTCCTCTCTCCCGCCACTACTTCGTCTGTCGCCAAATCGCTGTAAACCATTTCTGAGAGTCCCACAGCAGAATCAAAGGTAGCAGGTCTACTAGCCTTGACCAAGACGCGAACTCTTTGCGGTAGTCCCCTGATGTAACACTTAATCCGCTTGGCTTCAGTGTTCACCATGTCTGGCACCAGCCTAGACAGGCGGTTGAATTCAGTGGTGTACTCACGGTGTGTCATCTTTCCCGCCTTCAGATCATCCCACCTCATCGCCTTTATCTCTTCACAACTCTTTCTCTGCTCCACCGACTCCCACCAGTACATTGCCTCCTCACCAAACGATTGGGTAGCGTATCCCACAGCTTGGTCGGGACAGCACTCGCTAATTCGGATAATTTTATCCATGGCGGTTATCCATTGAAAAGTAGCGATTGCGTCTCCCAAACCAGTTAGCTTCGGAGGGTCACAACCTTTAAATGACTTGTAGTTGCACCCACCTCGGCCCCTCCTCCTATCATCAACCTTCACTGAATTAATCACTTGATTCTTCCCTCTCCCTTTCATCATCTTTCTTACCATCTCCTTCCGCCCTTTCAGCGGTTCTTTCACGGCCTCCAGCAGACCCTTCAGGATTCAAGTTCTTCATAGCAGCTGCTACCGCTAGGGCAATGACAGCTTGAACATCGGGGTCAAGTTGAAACCCTTCATTGTTGCTTGGGTTTCGCTCAGCAACGCTTCCTTCATCTTCTGTGTTGGAGGCTGCTTCCACCAAAGGTTGTTGGACACGACGAGGCCTTCATCTCCTGCTCCCACGATTACCCTAGATCCAGCCATCATATTCTGGAAGGGAAAACACAAACGTCATCACTCAAGGAACTATTTAGTACAAGGATAGTAAGGCTAACAGGTAATAACAGTGGCCAGCTGTGATTAGCTGATCACGTTACTTTCCATGCCCTATACACTCCCCCTTGTGAGTCTATTTGTGTTGGTTCTACTCTTAAATAGTTAATCAGTCAATCAATCAGGAAAATCATATCCCTACATACACATATCCTTTCTTTAGCAATTAAGCAAACATTAACATTCATTATTCAACCATATACTTTACCGTTACTGAGTTTGCTTGAGTGACACATGGCTATCATGAACTGGCATCTTCTTTCTTTTCTTACTTAAATCCCATTCTCTGTTCGAGTCTAAGCATGTAGGATGCTTAAATCTCTTGAACTTTGCTCTGATACCAATTTGTAAAGCCCCGTTACCGGTGCCCTACATTGGACGTTGGATTTACTCATAAATGCAGTTCCAAATATCATAGTTAATTAAAAACTTTGCGGAATAATATAAAACATCAACCATTCGGTACAAATATCCATAATTTTTCTTTTAAAACATAACATAAAATATAACATTCAAAACATCATGACAATCTTCAGATGCCAGCCTCTTCAATCCTGCCATGTGTCCATCTCAAACCAGCTGTCTCAATATGTTAACCTGCATGCATACTAAAAGTCAGCTACCCTGAGTGAGTTCTAGTTAATCACATAACTTACTTTACATACACATATACGTGCCCGAAGGTACGCGTTACATACCTAACTTGTACTTCATTCATCCATACACATTTATAGCTAACCTTACATTAAAAAGGGCATTTCACCCTACATACCTCAGATATTATTAGGGTCTGGTACCCTCCATCCTCGGATATTATTAGGGTCCAGTCTCCCTTCATCCTTGGATATTATTAGGGTCCGGTCTCCCTTCATCCTCGGATATTATTAGGGTCCGGTACCCTCCATCCTCGGATATTATTAGGGTTCGGTCACCCCTTCTTTCATACCTTCATACCATACCTTTCTCTATTCATAATTGTAACTTTCATACATACATACATACATCATTCATTCTTCATATACCACAATTTTATCATCAAACATTTACCTGGCAGTACATGCAATATCCGAAGATCGTTCACGTACCTATAAGCGGTCATTCATACCTTTCACATAAAACATATATGGCATACACTTATCACTTAGGATAAGTGTATTAACTAATCACATCGAGTGTGCACACAGCCCCGAAAACATAACGAGGAATGGGCCTAGAAACTCACCTGAACTCGATTACTTTCACCGTTAATTGTTATTCCTTTCCTTAGTTGTGCTCGACTAACTGTATAACAATTACACGTATCAATTAACTATCACTACTCTCATTGCGATTCTAGTCTAGTTATAACCCTCAACGAACGAGGATCCAAGGGCAGCGCCCCTAGCAGCGTGGTTCTAGGGGCGGCAGCCCCTAGCAGGGTCCAAGGGGAAGAGCCCCTGGCTGGGGTCCAAGGGCTTCTTTGTAATTAAATCATTCTTTTGCTAAGTCCAGAGACCATTCTCTCATTTTATTAAACTTCTAGTTCGTTATATTGCTCTTAACGAATCGGGGTTCATTCGTTACATCTGTCCTCCATAACGAATTGGCTAATTCGTTACTTTTGTCCTCCATAACGAATTGGCTAATTCGTTACTTTTGTCCTCCATAACGAATTGGCTAATTCGTTACTTCATAACGAATTGGCCTTTATAGCGAATTGATTCTTATAACGAATTGGACTTATAACAAACTGGACCTTATAACGAACTGGACCTTATTTGTTTGGTCCGTTTAACGAATTGAACTTCTTAGCAAACTGAACCCTTATAACGAACCAGTCCTCATAATGAATTAGACCTTATAACGACCTAATTATCATAACGAATTGGACCTTAACGAATGAAGCTAATTCGTTATCTTTCCTTAACGAATTACTTGCTAGTTCGTCCTTTCCCCGTTAACGAACTAGGGTTAGGTCAGAGAATGTAAGAAACATTCTCTGACATTCCCTTACCTCGTATACTTTTCCGGCGCCGTCATCACCGGAAAACCGCGATTTCGCCGGAAAAACGAGATCTCACTCGTTTTCCATCGTTTTTCGCCCCGTTCAATCCAGATCTGAGCTAGGGCGACCCCTAAGCTCATCTTAGGTTCGGTTTATACCCGATTCCACCCGGATCTAGTGACTTTAATGGTTTAATGGTGTCGGATCGTCGTTTCGTGACTAAATCTAGCGGGTTAGAGTTCATACAACATCATACTATCATTACCTTGGATCGGGATCGGTTTTCCTTGGTGATTTTGGCTAGAGAGAGAAACTAGAGAGTGCTTAAGTGTGTGTGTTGGGAGGTGTATGGAACGTGTGTAAATGAGAATTTCTTGGTAATTAATGCTTATATAATTATGGATCATGGGCTTAAGTCCATGGTCTTTTCCTCTTTCCTTCATAACCCAAGTCCATAACCCACATCCATTTAACCCAACATAGCCCGACTCATAATAATTCATACTTTCATTTATTAATCGAAACTAGAAAACGAGATGTTACAAAATAAAAAAGAGTTAATGTTTGAGTCATGTGTTTGTATATAATGATGAGCGAGTTGTTTGTTTGTTGAATAATCTGGGTTTCATCCACCGTAAGTCACTAAATAAATCTTCTTCCGCACCCTAACCTAAGCCACAGCAAAACCCTTAGCTCTATTCTTTGTGCAACCGGTGGGTAATGGGTGGAGATATGACTTGCATCCAAGCTTATAACTTATATTCATACTTGGTATAGAGGGCCGAGAGATACTAGCACATTTTTTGCTGGTCCAGATATTAAACCGAGAGGAGAGATGTTATATTCTGAGGGGTGTGATAATGTGTGCCCTAACCGGAAACAAAGTACACTCGTCTGAGCGGTTCCAAAGTTTTAAATTGTAACATAAAATTATTTGGTGGGTTATCAACCTTGACAGTCTCAGTTCTTGGGAGTTGGGTATGACCTTATGTCACACCCCAACCTACGGCAGAAATGCCGGGGCGTGAGCTGATTGCTCACAGTTCTCAAGGTACTATCATGAAATATTTAAATGACAATATCTATTAATTAAATTTAGTTTTCAAATAAATCAAATACAAGAAAGTACATAATACAAATTTTATATTTCTAATTATCTTGATTAAAATATTCTTCTAACTAAATTCTTCACTAAGTCTTCACCAATCTGCATTACATTTCTACGATAACCTACATATGCATATAAAATATAATTTTCTCAACACATGTTGAGTTAGTAAAACACCAGTTAAGTGAGATATAATATAATATATAATAGACAAAGAAAAATGCAAACTGTGTCAAGTGAGATAAGCAATTTAACCAATGAGCAAGTAAATAATGATGTCAGTAAGCCTGATGCCAGATGAACTGAACGATGGCTAACATGACGGACGTATGATCATACTAGACTAAGAATATGTTGGACTTCTCTGACAAGTATTCAAGTAAAGCATAGAAGAATATAAAACACGTTAGATATAAATTATTAAACACACAAGACTAACAGCTGCAAGTTGAGTATTAAATAATAGGTAAGTAGATATAGTACACATATGTCACCAAAAGATTTAAAATAAGTAAAAAGGGGAGTGATTACTCACCTTAGTAAATAAGCGAGGCAATAATGAATACGGTAGGTACGGTAGCAAACAAGAGTCACGCTCTTCAAAAATTACCGACGGAAGATCCTAGTAAAGAATAGTCGTGGGAATAAATATAATTTCAACTATGAATCTAAAAGAGGATTAGGAATTCGATGATGATCGGGTGTAATCTTACAAAGGCTAAGTATTATTTTAATTTATTATTACTTTAATATATCAAAATTTTATGGAAAATAGCCAACCTTAATTGTATAAAATTATAATTATAAGTAGAATACTCAAATAAATAATATTTATAATTTATGATAAATTATATAAAGAGATTCGCTTTAAATGTTTATTTTAAACTAAAAATACGTTTTAATATATTTATATATCATTTTATTGTTAATAATAAATAATAGATAATAAATAATAATGTTTATATAAAATATAATCTTTTATAAAAGACTTGAACTCTATTTTTAATACATGAATTAACGTGATAATATATATATATATATATATATATATATATATATATATATATATATATATATATGATTGATTTCTTTTAAGAACCGCTTTGAGCTTTAAGAACTCGAAAGAACTCAACGTAACAAATTTTTATTTTGAATTTTTTTTACACATGTGTTATACGTAAGTGTAAGTAATGTACAAAAAAAATTGCAGTATATTTTTTACACACCGAATCGACTTTTTGCACATGTGTAACTAACATTTAAACTTGTGTAATTACCAAAAATACTTATTCTCTCTCCTGATTTATTTTTTAATCAAATTTAATCTCAGCCACATATTCAAACTCATTTAATTAAATGTGTGGTCCAAAATTGAGTTCTTAAAGTTCTTACAACTCATCAAGTTATCAAAATATCCCTCCCCTATATATATATATATATATTAAAACCCATTTTTAATACTAAAAACTTTTATAAATTGTTTAATAGTCTATTACGTGTGTGTGTGTGTGTGTGTGTAAGAGTGGGTTCATTTCAGAAGTATTTTTACTGCGAGAAGTGCAAGAAGTAATCTGAACCACTAGATTATTTGATCAATGGCTCAAAAGCCAAATGGCATTCTAGTAATTAATTAGAAGACCAAGGAAGTTAATAAAATGGGATATGGGTACTAACGGAATTTTATATTTACACATTATTGTCATTCAAAAGAATGATCCCTGATTTTTCTCAAAAAAACTTTTAAATCTCATTCTTCAATTTATGAGTTTCTATCACTTTTGTAAAAATAAAAGATCTGTAGCTCTAACACCGTTTTCCATATGCCACCAACACATCCTTTAGCAACGCAGTACCTTAAGCAACCCACTTACTCGTCGATGTCGTTTTCACCGTCATAGTATCCGCCGTTCACCGGCATTGCAATCACCTCTGCCGCCGATATAGAATATGGTTAAGTTTTAGTCGTTGGTTGTCGCCTATTTCGTTTCTTTCATGACTAACATCATTCGTAATTCAAGGTAATGATAAATTAATCAATTATAATTTAAATCAATTCCTAAAATGTTGTCAAAATACGATTTGATTTAGTTTGGATTTTTGGTAGAAAAAGATACCGGATTGTTTAAGTATTCACGATAATAAAAAGAAACATGATAAAAAATTATAAATTTAAATATAATGCTATTTGTTTCAAAAATTAATATTTTAGATTAACCTTAATAAACGTTTGGTTCAGTCTGTCCATCTCATTTATTCAAGTATGTTTTGATTTTGTTTGTATTTTGTGTTTGTTTAGATTAATATATTCTTGTTTATTTATTATTATTGTTATTTTTTTTTTTGCAGGTTATATATATTTGTTGCTCCATTTGTATCTAGGTAATTGCATCTCAATATATTAATATCATTTCATACTATATAACAAAAGGATAAGCACATATGTATTGGAGTTTCAAAGGTGATTAATTATATTTCTTGATATTAAAATATATATGAGTAAGTTATATGCAATTCCATGTACATTATATATATATATATATATATATATATATATATATATATATATATATTTGATGTTAAAATTCTGTAGTTTATATGTTTTTGTGTAGGTTGTGTATTTCGTTGAAATTAAGAAGTGTAGGTTATATGATTTCGTGTTGGTTTATGTATTTTTATGAAAAAGTACTAGTGTAAGTTATATAATTTTGTGTACGTTTTTATTTTTGTTGACGTTGAGAAGTGTAGGTTATATGTTTTCGTGTAGGTTATATATACTTGTTAATGTTAAATGCAATGTGTAGGTTATATTCTTTGTGTTAATGTTAAAATACATATGTGTAGGTTATATGTATTTCTGTGCATGTTATATATATATATATACTTGTTGATGTTGAAATACATGTGTAGGTTGCATTTTTTGTGTAGGTTAATGTTTTTTTATGCAAAAAATACAAGTATAGGTTATATGTTTTTGTGTAGGGTGTGTATTTATTGTTGACATTGAGAATATTGAAATACATGTGTAGGTTGTATGTTTTTGTGTATGTTGTATGTATTTCTGTGTATGTTAATTATATATATGCACTTGTTGATGTTGAAATACATGTGTAAGTTATATGTTTAGTGTAGTTTATATGTTTTTTATGCAAAATTACAAGTGTAGGTTGTTTACTTTTATTGACATTAAAAGGGTAGGCTATATGTTTTCGTGTAGGTTGTGTATTCTTTTTTCCATTTAATGTAAAAATGTGTATACATATACGTATACTAAATTAGTTTTAAGTTGATATTATAATGCACGTTTATGTGTAGGATTTATAATTTTTTTTCTTTCTATTGTGTAGGTATTTCAACTGAGGAAACTAAACTTATACGCTGATGACTATGAAAAAATTTTATTTAACTAGAAAGAAATTGTAATGTATGAAGAAATTGTTTTTGTGGAGAAATGAAAAGAGAAATTTTTATTTTTTTTTACTTTAAATCTTTATAATTATGAATTTAATTATTATGGCTTGATTGATTATACTAATTGGAAAGAGAATATATTTAATGTTACACATATGCCCTTTTCATTAATATTTAAACATTGAAGATTTAAAAAGAATGAATGGTCTAGATTGATTTCTCGCACTTCTCGCTATAATTTCACTTCTCGCATGAACCATCCTCTCTCTCTCTCTCTCTCTCTATATATATATATATATATATATATGTGTGTGTGTGTGTGTGTGTGTGTGTGAAAAACGATTAGTTAATGTGCTGGATTTAAATCAAATACGGATTAACTATTCTATTTATAATATTAATAACATAATATAAATTATTAAATATATATGATTATATAAAAAATAATAAAAAAACAATCAAAACAGTGCTGCCGGAAATCGAACCCGCGCAACACGGTCGGCACATACTCAACACACACACCCACCGCCAACCAACTGATCAAGTTGATTAATTGGTAACTCCTCAGAACAAATAAAATATAACAAGACAACCCAGGACCCATATTTTGATAAGAACCCTAACAAATTCAATACGATAATCTGCTATACCATCAGTCGATTGAAGTTAGGGTTATTGAAGCTTGGATACAGGCGAAATCAACAATATACATTATTACCTTAATCGGTGTCGAAAGACGAGTTAATTGACGTAACGATAGCCGACCTAAACTGGATCAAGAGCGGGTACTCGAAAGATGTTTTAATCAAATTAATATACGGGTTTAGTTAACGATGGTTGATGGATGATGAGGACCAGTTTAATTGCAAATTAGTGTTCGTTATCTTGTATAATCGTTAACGAGCATAAAAAGTTAGTTCAAATAAGAAAATCGTATCAAAATTTATTGTTTTAACATAACTACTAATGTCGGTAGGCCGATTATGGCATATTTTAACGAATCCAATAATTGATTTCCAATAAATCAACGAGAATTACGATCCAAGAATGTTAAACAGGGTTGTGGGTTTCCGGAAATTAGGAAAATGGTTCAACATGTATATGGGTTAAAGGATCTAGATATTGAATTTTAATGTATTAAAATGTGTTACTTGCATTTAAGCTCCCGAATATTGAAGGTGGAAACATAAATGGGTTAAAGTTTGTTTTTTGGTGGTTTTTGCCAAGGTAAGAAAGTTATATTTGTATATTAAATAATTAACTAAATAATAATATAATAATAGTTAATCTTTTTGATAATCGCGATATTTTTATTCACAAAAATAACCCGAACACGAAAGCGGGTCGGGTATTGGATATATGAAAAACCCGAGTTGTTACACCTTATACCTTACTAGTATTAATCATGGTAATTGATGAATCATCGGTCGAGGTATATATGTTGCATGAGTGTTTTCTTGAAGGCAAGCAAAAGATAAATATGGGGATGTGATGGTCGGGTAAAAGTCATGTATATTATTATATATTTGTTTACTTTTAGTTTAAATATTATGTGAACTTTGGTACTTCAAGCGTGTTTATGTGTTTCAGGATACATGACGTTAACGACGCTTTTCGGGATGAATTGCGGGCTTGGAACGAAGATATAAAAGAATTATAATGATTGACAAACTTTCCTATGAAAAATAAAAGAAAATAAAGATGATGTGTAAGATACCCCTTAGCGTGGCGCTAAGGGGCCCTGAGGGTTATCTTAGAGATACTCTAAGATCATATTTAAGAAATCAGACAATTGAGTCTTTAGCGCGGCGCTAAAGTCTCACTCCTGGATGTTAGCGCCGCACTAACATCCCTCATGACGGGAAAATCACCCTAACTTTGATATAATCAGTTTTGAGCCCCTATTTCGACCTATCTTCATTCTAGCAACTAAGTACAAGCCCTAGGACGATTTTCCACCATCCCGAAGCCTCCGGTTCGTTCGTTCATCGCATGCTTTCGTCCTCTCATTAGATAAGCAAATCCTTCGTGATGCCGATGTCAGGCTAAAACCATTGTATTCACTTTATGCTAGGGTTTTGTGCAAACTAATTTTGATCAGATTCTATGTTTTGAATGAGTATGAACTTGATTAAATGTCTTTAAACTTTTTTTACATTATGATTGATTGTTTTAATAGTTTATGATTTTGATTAACAAAATTTGCATAACTTTTTGGTTGTGTTCATCACATGTAGTGTTAGCTATCGTGTCGTTGAACCAATAATCGTTAGTCATTGCTTATTACTGATTTTCATATTTTAAACTGGTAATTGGGTAAACCGGGGTTCAGTTGTGTCAACAATTCGGTTAGGGTATCGTTTGTCATCACAACCCAATTGTTCGGTTTAGTAATTACTGGACAACTAATCTTATGAATATGTGATTAGTCGGTCATCACATTACCTGAACTTGAAGTGAATCATTTTCTCATTATTGTTTAAAGTTCACTTAAAGTAATCGTGTTTTACGAAATCATCTTTTATAAACCACTTGACATTGTTTGTCTGCTTAATATAATAATTAATAATTATGAACTTTACTTGCACTTTTCACTGATTCCCTGTGGAGACAACCTCATTTACCCGTACTAGTTATAGGTATTTAAGTCTTATAAATACTGATTAGTGCACGACATCTATGTCACATATAAACCATGGTTAGTGTGTCCGATCGATTCTATGCTAGAAGCACTTCTCCTGAAGGAGATACAGGAATCTAAATTTGCAATTGCCTTATCATCCCCAAATATTGTTCAAAAAATATTTTCACTTGATGTGAACTGTTCATAACCCGTGACACACTTGCTTCATGGTTAAATTTTCTTTTTGTTTCTCCAAATTCATTCTTAACAAGCATAGAGTATGACAAGTGATATATGTATATAAATATGGATACAGAGAATCAAATACCAAGAAGTACCATTAAGCATTCGCTTTTAATATCCCAATGGCAATGATATATCATCATTTTCCCTACATCTAAAAGCCATAATTATTAAATAGAAATATGTGAAAAGATAATCTCAGAATTCACTCAAGCTAGCCAAATGTGATTTTTGTTACCTAGAGATAGAAGTATGCATAATTATATATATATATATATATATATATATATATATATATATATATTTATATATATAGGGATGGTTAAAGAGAAAAATGAAATTATCGCAAGAAATGAATATGGGCCAGTAGTTTTATTTTAGGTTTTAAAAGCTTCAAGATTAATTAAGAAACTATAAATGCATCTCTCTCTTCAATTAATATATGTATTAAATTAATATAACTAATCAAATTACTAAAATTGAAAAATATAAAGAATTCATTTATTTTCTATCCAAATTTTTATCCTACACAGGTACAATTTATCCTACAAAAGTACAATTTATTCATACGTTAAAATTTCTTTCTATCCAAATTTATTCCAACTCAATATATAAATCTCCATCAACACGTAGTTACACTGTGATAAATAATATAAAAAGCTATTTTACATGTGTTAGCATAAATATCAACAAAAAAATACAACATACACAAAAATATATAGCCTACACTTGTTCTGAGAATAAAAAAATATATAACATACACACAAAATTCATCATCAATAAAATATACACGCACACGAAAACATATAACCTACACATGAAAACTTTATCCTACACAAATACAATTTATTCATACATTAAAAAAAATTTCTATATAAAACCAATTTCATCCAACTCAACTTATCAATACCCATCAACACGTAGTTACATTGTAATGAATAATACAAAAACCTATCTTACATATGTTTGCATTAAATGTGAAATATACAACCTACACAATAACATATAACCCACACTTGTTCTAAGAATAAGAAAACATAACCTACACACGTGTAGGATATGTGTATATTTGTTTAGTTTATATAATTGTTGATGTCGAATTTAATATGTAAGTTGTATGTTTTTTGTATATTGTACGTTTTTATTGCTCAAAACAGGTGTAAGTTATATAATTTTGTGTAGGTTGTATATTTATTGTTTATATTTAATGCACACATTTGTATGACATTTTTTTATTATTTATGAAAACTAAATTAGTGTTTTTATCTTTTTAATTATTTTAGTTAAATTATGTAGATATATTAATTAGAGTTCTTAAAACTCAAAGTGGTTCTCAAAAGAAATCAATCCTATATATATCTATAATATATATAAACGAAGATCCAAAAATCTTAGGTGTCGCGATTTGGTCGCTCTCCTTTTTTTGGAGTCACCAGATTTGCTTGATTTTTAAATGGAGACTTCTCATGCATTTGACCCGAATTCATGGGTATGGGTCTTACCAAACCCATATATTCCTTAAACGGGTTATAACATCTCATTAAATAAAAAACTATTCTCACTAAATTATTGATGTAAAAATCCTATAAAATAGGATATAATAAAAATTAATATCTTATTTATTTTAAAAAAGATATATATATTGTTTAAATTAAAAAAACCAATTTGATAGTATAAAAAATAAACGGGTCTTGGGTCTCATCAAACCATACGTATATTATTAACTTTCATAAATATTATTTATAATTAAAAAACCAATTTTTTAGAAGAAAAATAAACGGTCTTGGGTCTCATCAAAACCATATACCTTTTAAACCGGGTTATAACATCTCATTTATTTATGAAACAATTTATAATCAAACCATAAGTATATTATTAACTTTGATACAATAATAAAATATAAATTCAAAAAATAAATAAATATTAGAACAAACAATATAAATCAACCCCCGTAATACGGAGGATAAAAACTAGTATATATATATGATCCTCGTGAAGCTGTTGTATTCAAGACTAACCAAATTCCGAAAGAACCTTGCCATCACATATATATTAATCAAACTCAAATGCAGTTTGCACCAAAATTAAAATAAGTTCATATTAACATTTTTGAAACAAAGAGTGAATATAACAACAAATTGAACAATACGAAACTTGAACATGAAAACCTAAAATGGTAAAATTAATCAAAACCACATATTATATAATTAATATAGACAATACGTGAACAATAATTAGATTTGCCGGACCTAGAAATTAACGGTGTTTTTCAAAACCTTACCCATGTAATACAGAGTAATGATTAATATGGATTCACGTCGATTCAATTGAAGATAGGGGACCGAATAATCGATATTTAGGGGATTTGTGGCGGTTCTGAAGAAGCAGCGGTTTGACACCTCTATAATGGACGATGCGTTGTTAATGATTGTTAATGGTGACACTAGATATTGGATGATTGTTTGTTACCTTTCCCGGAGAGAATCAATTTCGCTGGGATAGTTAGCCTGAGAATTAAAGAAACATTTAATTTAATTTAATGGTGTTTTATGGAGAGGAGAGAAAGTGGAATATGAAAGGGTGTCTATCTACTCACTATGGGGCGTGGTCAAGTGATGCGGCGGGCACCCTTGGGAGCGGAACACCACCTAGGGACGCCTTTGGTGGTGGGGCGCGGACCCAAGGGTCGTCCAAACGATGGGCACTCTTGTTGAATGTGGGCCCCACTCCTCAACGGTAACTAAAAAAATTAATTAAATATATTTATTTTTTATATAATATAAATCATTTTTTCAATTTTTACTCAACCAAATATCAAATTTCACTCAAACAAACTCTAAAAAAATCTCTCAACTTTCTACCATAGATCTTTTCTCAAATTTCACAAGCTCGAGCTCAAACCCGAATCCAAACCCGAACACAAACTCGAGCTCAAACTCGAACCCAAAGTCATGGGATCCGTCTCAACAGTGGTGGGCTAGTATGCTCGTAAACAACAATGACCCAACCAACCCATTCTATGCCATCCAACATCGACCCGTAATGCCTCCAACCATGCAACCATTTCCCAACGATATGTTGTATCGAATGCCAATGCCGTTTATGCCTCCGCCAACCCAAACCCAAACACCCAAACCCAAATACCCGAAACCCAAGTAGACGAACCGCAAGTTCGTCGCAAATGAAGTCAGAAAAAGAAGGTTGATTCCTGTCAAACAACTATCGAAATGGCTGAAAAAAAGTGGGAATATGATGAGGAAGCGGCGTTGGCGCAAGCGTGGGTCCACTCATTCGAAGACTAAATTGAAGGTAAATCATCAAATTATATATATATATATATATATATATATATATACTATGTTTTATTTTATTTTTTTTGTTTACTAATACTAAGCTTTTATATGTATCGTAGGTAACAGTAAACACAACGCGGTATTTGGGAAGAAATACGTAGAAAGTTCTTTGAGATAATGGGTCGAGGTCGCTACCGCGGGGATGATTCCGTCTCCAACAAATGGAAGGCAATGGTTTTAAAAATGTACCACTTCTGCAAAGTTCACAATCGCGTTACTAGCAATAAAGGAAGCAGCACTAACGATTTCGACCTCATTGAGACTTTCTTGAAACAATATAGGGGCCTTCATGGTCACGATTTCAGTATGTTGGAAATTTGGAGGAAATGCAAGAGCTCGCCAAAGTGGCATCCAGTCCCGACATCTTCATCGCGACTGTCCAAACAGTAAAAAACCACGTCTACTTCTGTCAATCAATCACTATCTAAAGTCGGGTCAGATGGTCATTCTCAATTTAACTTAAACGAGATTGATCCCGATTTTCCTTTTGATGAATCGAATGAGTTGCCATGTCTGGTAGGAAGAGAAAAGGGTAAGGCGGTGGCTAGAGATGGAAGATCTTCGCCTAGAATGACATCCTAGATGAGTTCCGATGTGAGCGTGCGGTTTGACAACTTAGAGCTTGCACTTAAAGAGTTTCGTGATGAAAAAAAACACTCCAAAATGAACTCAATAAAATGCATGAAAAAAGAAAAGCGATGCATGCGAAATACATAGCCAGGCATGAAGAAAGAAAGAATGCTAATTCGAAGCAGCAACGAGAAAAATATTTCAAGCTCCTTGCAAATGATCTCTCGTATATAGATGGGGTCACACGGGGTTTTTGGAGGGGAAAAAAGCAACGATAATGGCAAAATAGGCAAACGAGACGAGGACTTCGAAAATTAGTTCTATTTTATTTTATTTGTACTTTTTTTATTTTTATGTTTTTTAGTTTAATTTAGTGTGATTTTTATTATTATTGTATTTTTAGTTTAATAAATTTGTTGGTTTTTTGGCTTTAAAAAAAAATAAAAATTAAGGGGCTTCGAAGCCTCTTCATCATAGAGGGGCATACTTGGAGTGGGGCTTTGAAGCCCACAGTGCCCACATGGCGCTGCGGATGGGCTTTGAAACCGCTCACCATAGAGGATGGTCTTATAATGTAATATAGATAATGGTTTTATAATAAAATTTGTATTCGTTCACGTGACTTTTATGCTTATAGTCAAACAATCTCATAATTAAAATTATCTTCAAATAATTTGCTACTTTATAACTATATCACACTCTTGGAGCTACCCCTAGATAAAACTTAAAATACCTGTGTTCTTTCGTATGTACATGTGTAAGGGGCTGTTTGAAACTTCTTTGAATGACACCATTAAGATATGAGATCTGAATCGCTCAGATTCAGAGTGTTTGCTTGAGTTAAACACAATCTTTTAATGACTGAATACACCTCTTAATCTCTTAGACATAAAATAACGTTGGATGAGATATTAAACTAAAATAACATTAACCTAATAGAGCGTTCATCCCTCCCAATCCCTCAATCCTAACATCGCCACTCCTTACCAGTTCTGCTACGGTGTTGCTACATGATCGGTGAACCATTGCACGATCCCATCTGACGTTCGAACAATCTGCTCAATTGAAACCATGTTACGTAAATTTTTTTCTCCATTAGCAATTGCGATATTTCTGAAATTGATAAAACATTTGGCTCGTTCTTTCTTCTCTCTTCTACAAGTTGAATTTAAAATGTTTATGTGTTTATTTTATAACGTGGAAGTCAGATTGATCAGATTGGGACATAATTTGTAACAACCTACTTTTGTTATAATAATAAATAAATTTCGTTTATTTTATAGTGGGTCGTCATCGGTTTAGATAAATAGAATATGAGTTGGGCTAGTGTTGGGTAAATGGATATGGGTTATGGACTTGGGTATGAAAGAAAGAAGGAAAGACCATGGGCTTAAGCCCATGATCCATAATTATATAAACCATTAATCACCCATTTAATTCATTTCAACACATATCCCTTACCCACCAAAACACACACATAAGCTTTCTCTCTAGTTCTCTCCTTATCTAGCCGAACCAAGAAGGAGGAATTGATCCCGACCTGAGGTAATACTAGTATGATATTGTATGAGCTCAAAACCGTTAGATTTAGTCGCGAAACGACAAGCCGACACCTTTAAACCGTTAAAGTCACGAGATCCGGGTGGAATCGGATATTAACCGAGCAAAAGATGAGCCTAGGGATCACCCTAGCTCAGATCTGGATCAAACGGGACGAAAAACGGTGAAAACGGTGCTGAAACACGTTTTTCCGGCCACCGCCCGGTTTTCCGGCACGGCGGCGCCGGAAAGGCGGCTGGGTATTTAAACAGCTCGTTTCAGCAAGTTTTTAGTTCATTTTAGCACGTAACGGCTTGTTTTTACAGCAAACATCATGTTAAACAGCTCGTTTCAGCGATTTTTCAGTCCGTTTCAGCACTTAACAGCTCATTTCAGCACTTAACAGCTCGTTTTTACAGCAAACATGCTAAACAGCTCGTTTCAGCGACTTTTCATTCCGTTTCAGCACTTAACAGCTCGTTTTAACATCAAACAACATGTTAAACAGCTCGTTTCAGCAAGTTTTCAGTTCGTTTCAGCACGTAACAGCTCGTTTTTACAGCAAACATCATGTTAAACAGCTCGTTTCATCGATTTTTCAGTCCGTTTCAACACTTAACAGCTCGTTTCAGCACTTAACAGCTCGTTTTTACAGCAAACAACATGCTAAACAGCTCGGTTCAACGATTTTTCAGTCCGTTTCAGCACTTAATAGCTCGTTTTAACAACAAATAGCATGTTAAACAGCTCATTCCAGCAAGTTTTCAGTTCGTTTCAGCACGTAACAGCTCGTTTTTACAGCAAACATCATGTTAAACAGCTCATTTCATCGATTTTTCAGTCCATTTCAACACTTAACAGCTCGTTTCAGCACGTTTTGATCAATTTTGCAGCAATTCAACAATAAAAAACCAATAGTTCAGCTCATTTTTTCCCGTTTTAGTAGGTTACATAACCAATACTTCAAAACGTTTTGTGTTTTTAATCCAGAAAACAAGTATAGGCAAACGTTTAGTGTTTTCAAAACTAGTATGCAAGTATGTCTGTGTTTTCAATCCAAAACCTGGTGTCACGTGTAACAGAGTTTTCTCAAAACCAAATGAATGCAATTGACTCGTTAACTGTTACCTAGTACAAGTATTTTAAGTTATGAGAGTATGTTCAACAACACATGACTCTAAGACCCACGTATGAACTCACACACAAACACAAACTTGACCGACGAATCGTTGGTGATAATAAGTAATGTCAGCAGTACCGAAAGTCCTAACATGTATCCACACATCATATCATGGCAAAGCAACCAAATATTCATCATACAACTTAACTTATGATCATTCAGTTCACGAGATAGATTCTGGCATGTACAAACTGATTTTATTCACAAAGAAAAGATTAAGGATAAATTCTACAAAATTTACCACAATATGATATATGAATCAGGTTTCTCAAACAATTTTTATTATATTTTTCTCAAGCATAGAAAACTCACAATAATTCAACCATTACAGATAGGTACTAACATTTTAGCAGATTGCGCAACAAAAACTAGTTTAATGGTTCTATCAACTTATTAAACCAAATTGTGTAAGACCAATTGGGTTATATTTTAAACTCATAATAATAAGTTCCAGAAGTGGAACCAACCCGTTTGAGTTTGTCATTAGGGAGTTATGGTGTCCGAAAAATGGACCAGAATATAACTCCCCGAATCAGCTTTAACATATGTTTTTGTAAAATCATAAAAGGTATTCAATACTCATCCAAAAATTACAAAATTTACCTTTCTGGAAACTAGACTCATAATACTATATCCTAAAATCAAAAATCGATCAATAATCATCATTTAACAGCGAGTTACAGACCAATCAATAAATGAGAACGAATCTGTCAGCCAACTGTTCTCAACAAAACTCAAACCCTAACATGTTTATGACATCACTAGGGTTCAAATTAATCATGTTAAAAACCCCCGTTAGAAAATTTAAATCCAACAATGATAAAAAGTAAAGATTTAAAAATGTCACTTGCAACTTGTATCAATATTGTTTAAATTAGAACGAATACTAATCGATTGAATCCAAGACCTAATTGCTTACATTCAAACCCTCAAACACCCAAATTTCTCAAAATTAAAGTATAAATCACCTACCTAACCAAGATGAGCTTCAATCGATGTTAATGAGTGATGAAAGTATTAGCAGTAGGTGATGGATTAGGGTTCCGATTGGTTACTGAAGGGTGGATGTCTGGTTGGTCACACAAAAGAATTAGAATGTGGCTATTAATTATCAACAGTCACACTTTTGTTTTAATGTAACTGTTAGCTTTTAGCCATACATAAAAATTTATAAGTGGCTATAAAATAATGCTTTATGGTCACATAAACCCCTTAAGTGTGACCACATATATAAGCTTTTAGCCACATATGAAACAATTAAAGTGTGGCCATTAACTACTAACGGTCATACGTTTTGTTTGCTGTCACCGTTAACTTTTAGCCACATATAAAACTTATAAGTGGCTAACAAACAATACTCTATGGTCACATATACCCGTAAGTGTGTCCATATGTATTAGTTTTTAACCACATCGTTATCAAACTACTGTGAGCGTAGATCATATTTGGCCATGGTTTACTAAGTGTGGCAAGTAAAAGTCACATTTTTTTATGAAATTGTGGCTAACAGTTTCTAACAACTGTGTTTTTTGTCACACGAATTGAAAAAGTGTGGCTAAATGTTCCAGCAGGTGTGATTTTTTTGGCACAAAAATCAAATTTATGTGGCTAAAGGTTCTAACAGATGTGTTTTTGTCACACGAATTGAAAAAGTGTGGCTAAATGTTCCAGCAGGTGTGATTTTTTGCCACAAAAATCTAATTTATATGGCTAAAGGTTCTGACAGGTGTGTTTTTTGTCACACGAATTGAAAAAGTGTGGCTAAATGTTCCAGCATGTGTGATTTTTTGCCACAAAAGTCTAATTTATGTGGCTAAAGGTTCTAACAGGTGTGTTTTTAGTCACACGAATAACAAATGTGTGGCGAAAGCGATCATTAGCCACACATTTAGACCGAGGTGTGGCAAACCGCCCAGAGCATGTGTGTGGCTAAAAGCCAATATTCACGTAGTGTAAACCTCTGAGGTATGTTTTTATTAAAAATGCTTACTTTTCATGTACGAAATTGCATGAAACTTGGTAGGATGGTAGATCAGGTCACGATTATTGAAAATGTAATGAAATTGTGAGTAAATGGTTTAGTTAGTTAGGTTCGAGTTAAATGAGTAGTGTTCGGTTCGTAAAAAGGATGGGTAAACGAAGTCGGTTTTGCATGAAATCTAAAAGGGAAGTAAATCAGGTTGAAACAAATAAGAAAGACATAAACTTGGTGTTAAACGAGTTGTAGAGACGGTTGGGGACGGACGCGTGACGTTCGGACCATGTTTGGAACAAGTGGGTAAGGTTCTTAAGGCCCATAACTCATTATATTGGTAAAACGAATCATAAGGGGTTGAAAGAAAACGTTATACCGTAAGAGTAGGAAAACCCGGTCGACATCACATTTATAAGAACTCGATTCTTTTGTATTACTTGATTCGATTCGTTTGTAAGAACTCGATTCGATTCGTTTAGGATATTTGATTCGATTCGTTGGAATATTCGACTTGATTTGTTTGGCTTATTTGACTTGATTCGTTTGGCCTATTAGACTCGATTCGTTTGCCCTACTCGATTCTATTCGTTTGATCTAATCGATTTGATTCATTTGGCCTATTTGATTCGATACTTTTGGCATATTCGATTCAACTCGTTTGGCCTTAAGTCCAATTAGCTTGATGACTTGAGTAGTAAGACTTTGATAGAAAGTAGTTAATTAACACATATATCTATTAAACAGTTAGCCGTGCCCAGCTGAAGAAAGGTGTTACAGTCAATTCTGAAAGAAACAGGATCCAGGTGAGTTCCTAGCCCCTTCTCTATGTTATGTTTTTCAGGGCTGTGTGCATACTCCTATGTGTTATTTAATACCGTTACCTTAAGTTGTAAGTGTATGCAATATGAATGGCTTATAAAAGATATATGAATGATATTGAAATGATGAACGGATGTAGAAAATGTTATGAGTATATATGTAGATGTTTATGAATATATGTATATATATATAATGAATGTATGACCAAGAATGTATGGTTTCATGGAAAGAAATGTATGGTTGTATGGTTATATGGAAAGAAGGGCACCATGCCCTAATTAATCCGAGCTATACGTTTGTATGACAGTATGGTTGTATGGAAAATAGGGAACCATACGCTAATATATCCGAGGTATGCAATAGTATGGTATGAAAATAAGGGCAACAGACCCTAATAATAATTGAGGATGAAGGGCACCAGACCCCAATAATACTCGAGGATGAAGGGCACCAGACCCTAATAAATTCTGAGGATGAAGGGCACCGAACCTAAATAATATCCGAGGATGAAGGTCACTTGGTCCTAATAATATCCGAGGTATGTAGTGTGAAATGCTCTTTAAAACGTAGAGATAATCATGTATGTATTAGTACGCTAAAACTAGAAAGCATGTAAGTATGAAAGAATGAAAGAATGTATGTATGAAAGTGTGAAAGAAAGTAATTATGAAGCCTAAAGTATGTATGAAGTATAAGAAAGCTAAGTAACTAATATGTATCTTTGGATCATATATATATGAATGTAATGTATGTTGCCTGATTAACTAGAGAACTCACTTAGCGTAGCTGATTTTAAGTATGCACGTAGGCAAATAGGTTAAAGTAGCTAGCTTGATGGAGACACATGGAATGTGACTGAAGAGGCTGGCATCTGAAGAAGAAGTGCTATGATGTTTTATTTATGATGTTTTAATTAATGTTCAAAGACATAATTTCAATGTTTGTATTGAATGGTTGACTTTTAAATGTTCTGCGAAAAGTTTTAATCCTCTTTGATATTTAGAATTGTGTTTATGAGTAAATCCAACGATAATTTAGGGCACCGGGCTCGGTGCCTTACAAGGAACGTTGAATTTAATATCATGAAAGAAACCACAGATCGTGTTATGATGACAGCTCTGACAAATATGTATCAAAAACAGTTTGTAGCCAATAATGTGTTCTTGATGACGGAATTGTTTATGACAAGGATGCACAATGGAAGTTCAGTCACGGGTCACATTAATGATTTCAACTTAATTATGTCCATGTTAGCTTTCGTGGGCATTAAGTTGGATATTGAAACTGAAGCTGTGATATTGTTATCTTCTTTGCCTAAGAGTTGGCTTGGAACTGTAACGACCATTACTATTTCTATGGGATCGATGGTTTGACATTTGAGGAGGTCTGAGACATTGTGTTGGGTGAAGACGTTCGCTGGAAAAGCACGAGTGGTGGATCATCATTTGATATGTTTTATATTGGCAGGGGAAGGTGTCACACTCCAACCTACGACCGAAATGCCGGGGCGTGAACTGATTGTCATAGCTCACAAGGTTACTATAATGCAAGTTGATAAATGACAATATCTATTTAATTTGTTTAAATGAAACAATTACAGTTAAGTACATCAAGTATAAAGAAATTTCAACAATGATTAATTAAGTTTGTATCCTAAAAGACATTTCTACGTGATCTTCATCTTGCTAAACAACCAAGCTGATAACCTGCAAACGCGTATAAAATATATTATTGTCAACAACACATGTTGAGTGAGTAAAACACCAGTTTAAGACATTTGAGGAGGTCTGAGACATTGTGATGGGTGAAGATGTTCGCTGGAAAAGCACGAGTGGCGGATCATCTTTTGATATGTTTTATATTGGCAGGGGAAGGTGTCAAACCCCAACCTACCACGGAAATGCCGGGGTGTGAACTGATTGTCACAGCTCACATGGTTACTATCATGCAAAATGGTAAATGACAATATCTATTTAATTTATTTAAATGAAACAATTACAATTAAGTACATCAAGTATAAAGAAATTTCAACAATGATTAATTAAGTTTGTATCCTAAAAGACATCTCTACGTGATCTTCATCTTGCTAAACAACCAAGCTGATAACCTGCAAATGCGTATAAAATGTATTATTGTCAACAACAAATGTTGAGTAAGTAAACCACCAGTTTAAGACACAACAGTAATACTATATCATAAATAAAGAAAGATGCAAACTGTTCATGTGAGATAAACAGTTAAACCATAGCACATACACAAACAATTAACCATAAAGAAAGGGCTAAACCGTTGCCATGCGAATGGGCATTGGTTACCAAAAATGAGGTGTCGGTGAAACTATGGTAAATGCGTCGGACGCCGGCCACTACGACGGTCGTATGATCATACTATACTCAGAATATGCTGGGCCTCTCTGAATGCGGTTAACGTAAGAAAGTAAGCAAATAGCAATTAGGCATAAACTGATATGCACACAAGGATTAAACAATTGTGATTTTAAATATTAGATAATAGATAAATACTGTAAATACGCATAAGTCCCCAAAAGGATTTATAATAAGTACAAAAGGGGGAGTGATTACTCACCTGATTAGATGAACGAATTACTAATGAGGATGATGAGAAAAGTAAACCCTTCGGGATATACCATCAAGGATTTCTAATTAAATAATATTAATACGAATTAATTATAAATGATATAACATACTTTAATGAATTAAGATTTAGATGTGATTAAGTCAGGTTTGGGATTAGAATATTTATTAATTGATCGATGGATTTCTATAATAATTATTATTGTAAAAATTAATATTATTGTTTCACATTTATTAAAGTTATTTTATTAAATATTTATAAAATTACCCTTGTTTACTTGATATGATAAATATATAATGAAACTTATAAACTAATAATTTTAAATAACTAAATTTGATATAAAATACACTTATAGTTACCCGAATAATTAAAATATGAATTTATAAAATAAATAAATAATCATAATACTAATGGGTATTTATTATGGCATAATAATAGCAAGTTATATATATTTTATTTAAATCTTCTAAGAAAAATCTAGTTTATAAGTTTGTAATATATATTTATATATATATGAGCAAGTTTAAGAAGACGTTCAACGACAAGAAACATGAATTAAAGTCTCAGGTTTTAATAAAATAATGATGATTTATCATTAATAAAAATATACTTATAATATATATATATATATATACAAACGAAATTGGTTGACAAGAAACGACGACTTAATGATGCCGGTTTATTAAAAATAAATTTTATTTAATATTTAATATTAATTATAATATATATATATATAACCCATTAAAACAAACAAAATTACTTAAAAACAAAAAAATAACAAAAACTAAAGTGGCTGGGATTTGAACCTGTGCGGGTGGCCAGCACAAGACATAACCCACACACCCCAGGCAGCTGAGCTGGGGTGTCAGTTGTGAATTAACCAGAAACAAAACATTAAGTACATAACTTGATAAAACCCCCAAATTCACATGAACCCTAGAATATTCAATTGACCAATCCGTTATAGGTTCGTTATAATTAGTTTAGGTCTTTCATTCATGGGTTAAAGATGAACTAAAAGCATGTTTTAATTACTTGTTAACGTGAGGGGATGATGATGATCGACGAGATAAGGGTTGCGGCCAAATGACGATTCAAGATTAGCAGTAGCAGCAACGACAATCTAATTGAATAAAAGGATTAGGTTAGCAACGGGTATAGGACGCTGAGGATGAGTCCAATTGCAATATAATGCTCGTTATTATGTATAATAATTTTCACGAAGTGTCGGCCAAACGAAAATAAGGAATACGGACGTGTTTTGAATGAATGAGCATAATTAAAGACCTCGGTGTACCGAGTAAGGAAAGAATATCACGTATTGATTCAATTGCCATGTTAATTTACTAGAATTAAGGCTCAAGCAATGAAACGGGTCTTCAGTTGCGGGTTTGGGGCGCGAATACGGGTGAACGGATCTGGGTATAGTTTGGTCTTGAATACAAAGCATAATATTTGCTGATTGACCCATATAGTTCATGTGAGGATACATACTGATTTAGAACTTAGTTTAGGATGAGGTATGTATATAAATCAAAGTTATTTTGATAAATTAAATATATAATAATAAAAAAATAACAAAATAGTAATGACTCGATAACCGCAATGCTTTGTTGATTAAAATTATTTGATAATGAAAACGGGTTGGGTATTGACTTTAATATATTATATGAAAATCCGAGTTGTGACAATCTCCCATATTTTAGAGAATTTCGTCCCGAAATTAACAAAATACTATAACACCATTAACTTTTGAGGAAAAGAATTTATTTTTTAATTAATCATAATTTAGAATTTTGAATAGTCAAAACAACGCTACAGATGAAAATCCGATAAGGGCACTTGTATATAGGATGTACCAGCGGCGTATCCACCATGTCCTTATCATCTTTACATTTGTACCATTATCTCACTACTTTCGATTCTATATTATGACACACAATCGAACACATTAGATTTCCATGAGAGGATTTTGATAATTATGTTCCGGAACATAATTATTTAGATCGTCGGATGGTCCATATAACCCGTCCCATCGTGTGGGTTACAAGACATTTGAAAGACAAAACATTACAAGAAAGGTTTTTAGTACGTTTTGATTGTAACTAGTAGATCGTAGTTGTAACATTTTACTAAAATAAATAGAACCCTTGAGTTGATTTAATAAAACATCAAAGTTTCTAAAACGTCTCTTGGTAAAAGTTATAAATCTTGGATGTTTGAGAAGGAAAGGATTCCTTGGGGTTGGATGTGAAACAAGTTGGATAACTGAGGACAAGAGACAAATTAGGAGTACGGTATTACAAGTAGTTGCCTTTTGAAAAGATAGATTTTAATGTATGAGCAGGGTCACTTAAAAATAATAAACTATTTATATTAAAATTGTTTAATCCAAAAATCAAATAAAGATTTGTTATAATGCACGATTGAAAAAAAATGTTTAGATAAAAAAATGACAAAGACATCTTCTTTGATAAACTTAGTTATGATTGAATTGATTATTCTGATTTAAAATGACTTGATTAATTAGATCTATAAAAACTTGAATAACTAAAGTTGATTGAATTAAAATATTTGATTATGTTGGAAGGTAGGGTTTAATAGAATAAGTTTAGTAATTTTGAGCTTGATGAACATGATCGGATCGAGGACACACATGGCTTAGGTGATTAGAATTTCCATAGTTGCAGTATATACAAGTAGTATGGTATAAGATTTGGACAAACGTCATAGCATGGGTTTTAGAATTAGGCGGCAAAGACTGTTGTGGAACGTCTTGTGGTGTGTGGCAAGTATTAACAAGATACCTGAATGATTATATTGAGTACAAAATGATATGGGGATTGAATTGAATAGTGATAGTGGCATGTGAAGCATAACAAGTGAATTCTGAAGTAAAGTTTCTTGTTTGAGATGTTGTGATTTTGTTGAGATTGGTTGTTAATTTGATTAACATCATATAGTTGATATTTAGACTTGCGTTTGTTATTGTTGATGTTATGAGAATGAGTAGGGGTTAATGAATTGAATTTATTAGCGAATAAGTTAATGAACAAGATTGAATTGATTGCATTTATGCTTTGGAAATTGAGTTGATATTTTAGAGATCGCAGGAGCTATCTCCTTGACTAACATGTGGGCATGAGCGGTTATAGAAACTAAATGACTGATGTTGTTTGATGTTGAGAATACATTCTATGATTAGTATAAATGTGATTTAATGAGAAGATTGGGTACTTGTCTAGATTTCATATAAGTTATTGTGTAAAACGAAAATTAAATTTGTTATGTTTATTCATAACTTAAGAATAAGATGGAATCTAAATTGAAAATCAATGAGTTACTTTGATGAGTGAATGAGTTTTATCAAAGTTTGACATATTTTAACAAATTAAAATTCAAGATTGAATACTTGAATATGTTTAATAGTTTTTGTATGCGATATCATGAGTATTAAATTGTGCTATATTATTTAAATTACTAGAGGTATTGATATTATAATAATGTGATAAAGATGAATGGGTGGAAACCAATAGAGTGTAAATTGTTTTGATTGACTCGTTATAACCAATTCTTGATGAATGAAGAATTTGTATCCGATCAAGAGAATAAAAATGTTTTGAGTGTATGAATAGTTCAAATCAATAGATCTTGATTCCAAAATGATTTAATAAGTAACTAATTGAGTAACTGAATAATATAATAATTGAATAAATAATTAAATCAAATTATAAATCGTTTCGTATAAAATCAAATAAACAAATAAATAAATGAATAATGAATGTTTTTCGATGTGTTGGCTTTCCCATGAGCTTTCCATGGTATTTTGTTTCCCCAACTTATTAGCATACCAAAATGTGTTAGTTGGCCTCCCATGAGCATTACATGGCAATTTGAATGGCCCAACTTAATTAACGAATTTAACGAATCAATTAAGTTTGTCGGCCCATGAGCGTTACATGGCGATTTAACCGACCAAACTAAGTAACGAATAAACGAACTCAAGCATAAGCAGTTGAAACATCTTGTGTATCACCACGGATCATAATGTTCCAACAAAATATCGCAAATATAATGAATTGTGCAAATGTATACTTGGCGTGCCCATGGCATCCCATGGGATATACACCCGACTAGACATTTTAAAACAATAAAACACAATAAAGAGTATAATTGTTTAGTCGATTACGTTAAACGCTTAAAGTGTCGGTCGCATGAGAATTTTTGCTATGGCGGGGAATCTTGTCACACTCCCTAGTTCTAAGTGAAAATGAACAAAAAAAAAAGCTAGGAAATTCTCTAGGAAATTCCCAACAATAAAGGGCAATCTAATAAAATTAAATAAAAATATTTTGAGATTGAGGCGTAGCTTTAGAGTTGTAAAAATATTTTGAGAATGAGACACAGTCTCGGAGTAATAAAATATTTTGAGAGTGAAGCATAGCTTCAGAGTTGTATGTGTATGACAATAAAATAAATAATTAACTAAGCAGTTAAATAAGTACATAATCTAGCAAGTAATTACGCAAGTTATAAACAATCAAATAGAACATATCAGGTAAATAAATAAGCATGTATGGGGCTCCTAATCATGTTACTAAGGCACCATTAACAACCTATCTAAAACCTTCGGCTCTGATACCAATCTGTCACACCCAAACCTACGGCCGAAATGCCGGGGCATGAACTGATTGTCACAGCTCACAAGATTACTATCATGCAAATTAGGTGTCAGAGAAACCATTTTCAACGTGTCGAACGGCAGCCACTACGACGGTCATATGATCATACTAGACTGAGAATAGGTTGGTCCTCTCCGAATGCGGTTCACGTAAGCAAGTAAGCAAATAGCAATTAGGCATAAACTAATATGCACACAAGGATTAAACAGTTGCGGTTTTGAATACAAGATAATAGATAAATACTGTAAATACACATAATTCCCCAAAAGGATTTAAAATAAGTAAAAAATAGGGGAGTGATTACTTACCTGATCATATGAACGGAATACAAATAAGGATGACGAGAAAAGTAAACCCTTCGGGATATACCAATAAGGATTCCTAATTAAATAATATTAATACGAATTAATTATTAATGATATAACATACTTTAATGAATTAAGATTTTGATGTGATTAAGTTACGTTTGGGATTAGAATGTGTATTAATTGATCGATGGATTTCTATAATAATTATTATTGTAAAAATTAATATTATTGTTTCAGATTTATTAAAGTCATTATATTTTATATTTATAAAATTACCCTTGTTTACTTGATATGATAAATATATAATCAAACTTATAAACTAATAACTTAGATAACAAAATTTGATATAAAATACACTTATAGTTACCCGAATAAATAAATACGAATTTATAAAATAAGTATATATTCATAATACTAATGGGTAATTATTTAGGTATAATATGTAACAAGTTATAAATATTTTGTTTAACTCTTTTAACGAAAATCTATTTTATAAGTTTGTTAAATATATATATATATATATATATATATATATATATATATATGTATATGTATATATATATATAATATAATATAAATATGAGCAAGTTTAAGAAGACGTTCAACGACAAGAATCATGAATTAAAGTCTCTGGTTCTAATTAAATAATGATGATTTATCATTACTAAAAATACAATTATAATACATACATACATATATATATTTATATATATGTATATATACACGAAAACTTGAATGAAATTGGTTGACAAGAAACGACGACTTAATGATGCCGGTTAATTAAAAATAAAGTTTATTTAATATTTAGTATTAATTATAATTTATATATATATATAACCCATTAAAACAAACAAAATTACTTAAAAACTAAAAATAACAAAAACTGAAGTGGCTGGGATTTGAACCTGCGTGGGTGGCCGGCACAAGACATAACACACACACCCCAGCCCAGCTGAGCTGGGGTGTCCTGGGGTGTCAATTGTGAATTAACCAGAAATAAAACAATAAGTACATAACTTGATAAAACCCCCCAAATTCACATGAACCCTAGAATATTCAATTGACCAATCCTTTATAGGTTCGTTATAATTAATTTAGGTCTTTCATTCATGGGTTAAAGACAAACAAAAAGCATGTTTTAATTACCTGTTAACATGAGGGGATGATGATGATGATCGACGAGATAAGGGTTGCGACCAAAGGACGTTTCAGGTTAGCAGTAGCAACAACGACAATCTAACTGAATAAAGGGATTAGGTTAGCGACGTGTATAGGATGTTGAGAATGAGTCCAATTGCAATATCATGCTCGTTATTATGTATAATGATTTCACGAGGTGTCGGCCAAACGAAAATAAGGAATACAGACGTGTTTTGAATGAATTAGCATAATTAAAGACGTCGGTGTACCGATTAAGGAAAGAATATCACGTATTGATTCAATTGCCATGTTAATTTACAAAAATTACGGCTCAAGCAATGAAACGAGTCTTCGGTTGCGGATTTGGGGAGCGAATACGGGTGAACGGATCTGGTTATGGTTTGGTCTTGAATATAAAGCATAATATTTGCAGATTGACCCCAGTTGTTCATGTGAGGATACATAATGATTTAGAACTAAGTTTAGGGTGAGATATGTATATAAATCAAAGTTATTTTGATAAATTAAGTAAATATAATAATAATAATAATAATAATAATAATAATAAATATTAATGACTCAATAACCGCAATGCTTTGTTGATTAAAATTATCCGATAACGAAAATGGATCGGGTATTGATTTTAATATATTATATGTGAAACCGAGTTGTGACAGAAGGGAAAATAACAAGAGCAGTGGGAGTCAGGGGAGGAGGTCTTCTAGAACTAGGAAAAATGTGAAGGGCTTGAGGTGTGATGAAGTTGGACATGTTAAGAGTGAGTGTCCATACAGATTACAGATAAAGGTTGTTGAGGTGAACACCGCTGAATAGGTTAATGAAGGCGATAATGATGACAAAGAATTATTTTGTAGTGTTGATAGCACGGTGGACTCTTGGGTCATGAATTCCAGATCTTTGTTTCACGCTACGCACAATGGGGAGACGATGGTGAATTTAAAGGTTGGTAACTTTGGGAAGGTGTGTATTTCTAATGGTGATGTTCATGACGTTACGGGCATGGGGGACGATAATTTGGTAACTCCATTGGTAACCATTTGGAACTTGAAGAATGTTATAGTTATTCCATCATTGAAGAGAAGACTTATCTCTATTAGTCAACTGGATGAACTAGGCATGGAAGTAAAGTTCGATGGAGGCAAATGGAAGGTAACTAAAGGTGTTAGGTTATTGCTCGTGGAAATGGGTGTGGTTCATTATACATGGTTGAAGTACATGCTAAGGGAAGTATGACTGTCCCTCAAAAAAAAGTCGTGTTCGCTGATTCAAAGGGGCAAAATAAGGTTCAGTTTGCAAGAGTGGAGCCTGGTGCTAAGGTAATTCAAGCTGAGCGGGGTCGAAGGTCTGAAACATGCAAGAGGTTTGGTGACAGTGAGAGTGGGGGTTATGTTTCGGGAACAGTTACAAAACTACGTTGGGTTTTAAAACCATTATTATGATTCATAAAATCTATCTTGGGGATCTCTTGCTGAAAGTGGAGAGTGGTAACAGTTCTCGGGTTATCTCTGGATCTATTGGATCGTGCGTATTAGTTGAGAAAGAGGACGAATCAGTTTTGGCTGATGAGTTGGAGCTCGGTGGAGCTTCAACTAGCCCTTTTGGTACTTAATGTTGAAGTGGTTGCTACAACTAGGGGGTAAGTCTTAGCTTGTTTATGGGAACTGGAAGCTTGAAAGACTTGTTAATAAAGATTATTGATATTACTGATTCTTTCTTTGCACATGATTTTTAAAATTTGAAGTAGTTATATTATATTGAACTGTAGGGCTGTTCACGATATAGTTTTTACGATTTTTATGGCAAACCATAAGCTAAACTATTATTAGTGGGTTTTTTTTTGTTAGTGCATGATTTGTTGTTCGCAGCTGATCGAATAAGTTAAGGTTAGATTAGTTAATAGGCTATATTGTAATATGGCCTATTCACTATTGAATGTAGTGAATGTGGTCCATTTGTAAGACTAGCTACCTATTCGTTAAGTTAGGATACCATTCTCTAAGGGATTTAGCGAATGGATGCTCATTCGTTATTTAAGGAGCCCATTAGTTACAGTAACATTCATTAGTTAGTGATATATAAGGAATGAGCTAAGGCCTATAAGTAGAAATGTAATAGCTTGTCATACTCAAGCCTTAAGTCAGTTTTATCACCAAAAAGTTACAAATAAAAAATGTTTAAGCTACTATTTAATGGTCAACGCTTCAACAATGTATGGTCTTATGACCTTAAATCTTGTATTGATGCGATATTTCAAAAATTCCAGACTCCATTGGGTCTTTATGCAAGTTTCCATCTGGGTATTCACAAATGTGTATATTATTTTACTCAAAAGGCAAACCCGCAGTTTATCGTCCCATTATAAGTCATTAAACTTGATCACTACTGTACTTTGTCCCATTGCTCGTGTCTTATTACCATTAAGAAACATACCACAAAGGACACAATGTATGTAAGCCATACGAATGAAATATTGCGTACTCATCCGTGGGACAGGAACTCTAGGTATTGCTTGATAACAGGGTATATCTTTTAGTGGGGATTATTTGCTAGTTTGCTAAAGTAAAATAATTAAAGTATTTTGATCTACTGATTTCAAGGTTTAAGTTAAGTTGGGGTGACATGGTATAATTGAATCGTAAAGCATATCACAGAAATTTCTGAAAAACTTGTTATAAGGCTTAGGTGGACAACGATACCAATGACTGACTTAACGCCAGTCATAATAAATCCGAAATATAAAACTATGATGGACGGAAATCTTGGTCAATATGATTCCCTGTTCAAACTTACAAAGATAGGTAATACTTTCGTAGTTCAGAGTTTAGGTTTTCATTTAGTTTTGATTTTAGTTTGATATTGATAAAGTTTTAAAAATCCAAAAAGATTTTATCTTCTACTTTATTTCCGATTACCGAGTTATGAAAATTACAAGTTTGAAAAATGAAGAAGATTTTATCCACGATTTAAGTTAAGTTCGTTAATGTAAGAATTTTTAAAGTATTTTTGTTTTAATGTATTTACCTTAGGGTAAAATTTTAAAGTATCTTAATGTATTTTTAAAGTAAAAACATCAAAAATTTGATTTTGGTAACCAGTTTAATGAGTTTGAATGGTAAAATTCTCATTCGTTAAAAGTAATATCACATCCGTTGCTACAATTTAACGAATGAGGGTTCATTCGTTAAAAGTATATAACGAATGTGTTTACATTCGTTATCCATCACATTCACTTCCGCTCAATTATAACGAATGAAGACTTATTCGCTAATGTATTAACGAGTGAGAAATAAATCTATGGTTATTCGTTAATGTCTTAACGAATGAAGAGTCATTCGTTAAGGTATGATAACGAATAGGCTATTCGTTTTTCTTGGGAAAAAGGTCAAGATGTATGGAGTATACAAACCCTAAGAAACGAATGAGACTTCATTCGTCTTCTTCATTGTTACTTTCAAAACCTCCCAAACACAAACGAACCCTTGCAAAATTTTTCCAGAATCTGAAACATATTATATCGATTTAATTGTTAATCGTATTATGATCGACAGGTACAGAAGAGGATCTGGAATGTCTTAAATTGGTTTTTGATTCAGTTTTGCTTGCATATGACTTTAAAACCCTTAACAGCTTAATTTTTGACAAGTTGGACCTTAAAACTGATTATAAAATCAAATTAGATATTTAGGTTTGGTCATCGATGTTAAATCGATAACATTGAACAAGGTTTGATTATATAAAATTGTGTTTTGAACATTTTAGAAATTCACACTACATGTTTGACTTTTTTATGTTCATATCAATTTTGACGTTGACCTGTATTGGTCAATGTGACGATTCGTTGATGTACATTCATTGTTTAGTAACGAATGATTGTCCTCATTCAGGTATTGTTGATAACGAATGATACACATTCGTTATTTTTCTAAAAAAATAAGCTAACTCGTTGGATTATCTAACGAATGGGACATTTATTTATATAATGAATGTGTAAGAATTAACGAATGCGTCTATTCGTTTAACAAAAATTATCAAATGTTCCTATACGTTTAATTAATGTTAACGAATTTGTTCATTCATCAAAAACATTAACGAATGGAGGCTATTTTATAAATAATTGTTAACGAATGTGACTAAAATTGAATAAAATTTTAACATCTTGTTAACATTTTGTTAACAAAACTTAGAAACAATATTTTAAAGTATATATCTATAATTCTAATATGAGTGGTTTTAGTTGAAAATGGCTGGATAAATGCTCCCGAGGGCGAGCAAGAACAACCTGTTCCGATAGATATGTCGGTGGACAATCCCTAAGTTCAAGAGGAAGCACAAAAAGTATTATTAGACACACAGCATATATGGGTTCTTGAATGAAGATTTCTTTGGACAAGCTATGTTCGGTAGAAATATAGCGTTTCTAAAGCGATCGGGGATCCGTTTCGCTATTTATGCAAATGTCCCTATTTACTCCAATATCATTAGACCTTTATAGATACTGCGAAGTATATTTCAGAAAAGAAGCACATTGAAGCCGAGTATCAAGGGAAGAAGATCATCTTTGATGTTGACGTCATACAAAAGGTCTTGTAGTTCACAGATACCGATGATGATCGATGTGAGTTCGACAAATATTTGTTTAAGGGATTATTTGGACGGTTAAAGTATAAAGATAATTTGGAGAGGTCCTAGTACAACAAGGCCAATATGTGTGAGCATTATAAGTACTTGTTACACGTACTATACATTGCTTTGGTGGACACAAAGGTGGATTTGACGAGTGTAGAATTATGTTGCAGTCAGCTTTTGTTGCACTAGTTATCAACAAGCCGTTCAACTTTTCTAAGATTGTGTTCTATGATCTCAAGGAGAACTGCATGACTCGGAAGAACATATTTGATGTATCCACGGTTCTTACAGCTTATCATTAGTCATTTGGAACCGAAACTCGTGAAAGATCCAAAAATTCATGCTGATGTTATGGTTCTTGAGCATATGAGTGAAGAAACAATGAGGAGGCTTAGAACTTATTGTTGACAGACTCTTCATACAAACCGAAGTTCAAGAGGTTGATTGGTCAGGTTGCTCGAGTTGATTATGTAGAACCACCTAATGATCAGTAGATCAACGATGATTCGGATTCTGAACGAGAAGGTGGTAAGGTGGGAACGATGATGATGGTAATGATGGTGATGATGGTGGTTAAGGTGGGGATCAAGGTGTTGCTGCTGAAGTACGTAAACATAAGTCTAAGGGCAAATCTATTGTTGTTGACAAGCCAGCCAAGAAAAGAACCTGTAGAGGTTTAGGTGTTGAGATTGAGGATCCCTAATCACAACTGAGGATGCCAGTTAATGTATCTTAAACACCGGTGGCTACTAGTGATCTAAGTACCCCGGTTGTTACACATATGACAACTACCCCTGTCGATCCGAGATTTGGTTCAATGTTATATATGATACCTACTCTCAACAATTTGTGGCTACAATAAGTCCAACTGTACCTGTTCAACAAGTGTTCGAGCCAAATAACTCTTTCATGACATTTAATCGACCTTCTAGCCTGATGCAGTAGATTCATTCAAAATTTTATGAAATGGCAGTTCAACATCAAATCTTTCAATTGATGATTTGATTCATCTTCAGGAGAATCAGATGGCAGTTAATCGTCAAGCCCAAGAGCATATGAGAACTGATGAAAGACAAATTATGAAGGGCTTACAGTACATACAAAGAGAAAATAAGGAGTTAAAAGCCCTGGTCACTGGTCAGGGGGAGAGATTGAACAAGCAAGATGAGCTGATACTTAAACTTACTTGTAAATATTACATGCTTAAGAAGTTGAATAATGATGATCAGGATCCAGAAGCTGGTGGTAGTGGTGGTGATCAGCAACTAGGTGGTACATCAACATCTGGTGGTGCTACAGTTGAAGGCGATTTGGGTAAGCAGTTGGTGGTGTATCACGATACCGCTAACGTGCAGCATGTTGACTCAATCAAGGCGAGCATGATCTTATTTATGGATTATGAAAGGGGGTCATGATGAATATGGCATACGCCGATGAGATTGAAGAAGGATAGTTTGTCGATCACTCATTGACAAAAGAGCAAATTGCTATACTACTTAACTTAAACGAGGAAGATGTGAATGATTTGGAGAAAGAGGAGGATGTTGATGTTATTGATACTGAGGAAGTCAGATACAATACGGGTGTTCCGTTCAATGAGGTGGAAGACGTGATTGCTGAGGAATACCATGAGATGTGTACTCAATCGAATAATAGTGATGATGGGATTCTGTTCTTTACTACCTAGCTTATTGAAGCAGCAGAAGAGTGTCTGAGGAAGGATAAAGAGAGAGAAAATGAAAAGAGTAAAGTATCAGAGACTGATTCATGAACTTCGGATGGTATTTTTACTCATAACATGTCGAAGACAAACAAGATGATCGAAGCCTTACGATATGCTTAGAAAGAAGACTATTTACAGTCTAAGGCTTGAGAATCGGCTTACCTGATGAACAAGTTCAAATCCCTGAATACGGTGAAAGGTGATATTGGTTGTATGACTCAGCCTTAAGGTATGTATAGTCAAGTAGGAGCATGGCGTTCAGTAAACATTTACTGACGTGCTCACAATGCTGAGATGGGATGTGCGTACACTTGAAAATAGTCCGTTCATAAACCAAGGTGGAAATCAATTGGTTGGATGGTTCCATCATCACTTAGTATGGTTTCAAATTCTTCAAACCGTAGTTGCCGACTCGGAAGTATATTGATAAAATTGATCCGCATAATGGATGGAGAAAGTTGGTACTTAAAGTAAAGCTACCACGAAAGTTAAAGAAGGTTCCTATGAAGACTTTTCCCCAAAGCCTTTATAATTAATTCAATAGGTGGTATTACGATAAAAATACCTGCGAAGCAGTAATCTTATTGGGTTCGAATTTGAAGACCGATTTTATAAGAGTAATTGACCCAATGTGGCTGGTTAATTTATCTTAATCCGACAATGAAGTTCTTTACAAGAACGGAATCAGATGGGATAACATCCGAGACAGTGAGTTAGCATTTCAATTCCAACGTGTAGTTTGTTTTTGCTATGTGTTCGGGATACATAGTTGTGCGGATTGGAAGACCAAAAGGTTCAAGCTATGAAGACAAAGAACTCAAGACGAGGGGAGTTTGTTGATACACAGTTTTGCGTCTCGGTCTTTGTGTATCATATATTGGTATATTAGTTAAATATATTAGGGGTATTAATGTAAATTGTCAATTCTTTAGGTCTATCTAACGAACGGGACAAGTTAATTAGTCCTCATTTGTTATATATATTTAACGAATGTCAGCTAATGTATAAGATTCATTCGTTAGGGGATGTTAACGAATGACCATAAGCCTATGATAATGAACGAGAGGTTTATTTGTTAAGTTTGTTTAATGCATGGAAGGGTCATTCGTTAGGCATGTTTAACGAATGAGACTTTCTTATATATATACCATGTAACTCTTATTCATAATTAATGTTTCCTATTATTATTACTCAAGCAACGTTACTCTGTTCGAATACACTCTTAACACACGCATTTAATGTAATTAACACAATTCTCATCGTAATCTGTATCAAAGGCTAGATCTATAACGTTCTGATCATCTATGAACAAATCAATGGTTTCTCAAATTTGATCCATGTCTCATTGTTCAATTGATGTCTTATATAGAAAGGATAAACGAAAATGATTACCATAAGCTCATTATCTTGAAATAGTGTATTCCAAGATGTTTTTGTTAATGACTTTAAAGTGTCATAACTTGTTGGGCTAGCTATGTGTAGCTAAAGCACTACTTGTTGTCAGCATTATGGAAATTAATCAGAAACCATCTAAGTGGGAGACTGTTTGAATTTGTGGACCGATTAGTGTTAGGGCATGGAATTTATGCTAAGGATCCTCTATCATTGAATAATTTATGGATCAATTATACTTGTGATATGTTCCAGGTTATAAAGAATCAAGGATTCTAGGTATTATCTGTTTACTAATGATTGTATTTGAGTGGTGTTGTGTTTGATAGATATAACGGCTGGACGACTCGGTCATCCTATTTTTGTGCAACTGGACGACTCCCGCACGTGGTCAAAAGAAATGTAACGGCTAGTGGGAAGAGTGGCGTGATTATAGGAGATGTTAGTTGTTATTTCTTTGTTTATAACGAGTTCTGATCAACTAGGTTTTGGGCACTCACTTACTAGCTGACATTCGTAAACATTAGCTGAGAACTCTCTGTAAACACACACTTAGTTTCTTTATATTCGTTGATCATAAACTCCATATTTGTATCCCGATTTTTTATTAATAAACTGTGATAGACGATTTGTCATCACCCAAGGTTTTTTCCCTTGATCTCAACAAGATCAAGGTTTTTTCCTCACAACAAATCACGGTGTTCATCTTTATTTCATTTATATAATCATTGTTGTCATCATAGCACTAAACCTCACCTTACAAATTTGGTTACTTGATCCTTAGCCGATTTTAAACCAAAACAATTTGGTGCACATCGTGGGGTAATTGGTGCTGCAATCCAGAAAATACCCTATCAATATTCAACCTTTCATACCCATATCACTATCAGTGGCCTCTCAACAATCTTCTGCTTCATCCACTATGCTTTCATCAGTTTCTAACCCATAAAGAACCTTGCCACCGATGCCTCCCCCGCTAGCAGCAGCTCCAAGGACCACCGCGGCTGGAAACAAGACACAACTACCAGTCTTCCAGAGCTCGAAAACCACTGCTACCACTTCGGTGGTTAACTCTAACAATGATGTTTCTGCTATATTTTCACAGGTTAAAGCATACATGGAGCTGCAGAACAAGACTAACCAAAGGATCATTCAGGAAATAGAAGACCTGAAAAGGACTAAGAGGCCTGCAGAGCTACTCCAGGGTCCTTGGCTCAACCTACTCAAGGATCATCCATCCTCCAACCGAGATCCATGAGTCAACAAACTCAGGGATCCTCAGTTTTCCATCAAGGATCATCCATCCTTACTCCGGGGTCCACGGGTCAACAGGCTCAAGGATCCTCGTTCTTTCAACAAGGATCATCTATCCTCTAATCAAGGTCAATGGGTCAGCAGACTCAAGGATCCTCGATCTTTCATCAATGATCATCGATCCTTCAACCAGGATCCTCTAGGTTATGTTACCAAGGATCCTATAACTTCCAGCCTCAAGGATCCTTACTCCCTAATCAAGGATCCTCTGGAATTCATCATCAGAGGTCTTCGGAGGTCCATGAAGGAGATATTATCCCCATGCAGACTATCGCATCTGGTGGACCAACTCCTGTAGCAGACGCTTCATACCTCAGCCATTCTTCTGGAATGCTGACGTTCTCGCAACAAGGAGGTAACATGTATGATCCTATATCCTTATATGATAATCATGATTCCATGCAGGATGCAGGTAGCAACCAAGCTATGGCTAAGGAACTACAGAAACTTTAGGATATGATATCCAACTTACCAGGGGTAATTCGTCCAATCCCTGAGATACCGGAAGGAAGCCACAAATTGTCCAGATTTGCTCCACCAATCTGTGACGCGGAGATCCAAAAACGCTTACAAACCCCAACATGAAAGTATATGATGGGACCACTGATCCTGAAGAGCATGTGGCCCAATACAGGGAAAGCATGGAGATCAATCCAATTACGAAAAGGCTCAAGGAGGCTTGTCTGTGCAAGTGTTTTGGATCCACACTATCAGGATCTGCTTTAAAATGGCTGCTAAGTCTTCATCCCTTTTCTGTTACTTCTTTTTCACATTTAGTTAACTTGTTCAACAACCAATTTTCTTGCAGTAGAAAATTTGAGAAGTTAACTAGTGACTTATATAGAGTTGTCCAACCCAATGATGAATCCCTTAGGGATTTTGTCACAAGGTTTAGCAGGGAGGCCCTAGAGATCCCTAATTTTGACATGGCTACGGCTATAGAAGCCTTCAAGATAGGGCTAAATATGGGCTCCCCCTTTTATGACGATCTTCTGATGACTCCTTGCAGGTCTTTAGATGAAGTAAGGAACATGGAACTAAGGTTCATACGGCTGGAGGATGACAAATGTATCCAAGAACGATTAGGGGATCAAACGAAGCAAGAATCCCCTGACAAGAATAACGAATCCTCTTTCAGAAACAACAACTCGAAGCCGTACTCCAATTTCAACAACCAAAACGTCCGAGCAGTTGAAGAGGGAGATGATAATGAAGATTACCCCAACATCTCAGAGTACTGCTTCTCTGTGGATACTCATGGCTTAATTTGTGCTATGAAGGATCTAGGAGAGAAAGCAAGGTGGCCTCGAAAGAACGAGAAGTCAACGACCTTCAGAGACGAATCCAAATGGTGCGTATTCCATGAGGATTTTGGCCATATGACGGACGATTGCATCGGTTTGAGGAGGGAAATTGGATACCTCCTAAGAAAGGGCCATTTTAAGGAACTTTTGGGAAGAAAAAAGTCAAGGATCCAGGATCATGAAGAGGTTCCTCAAAATGCAACTCCGCCCCTACCAGATGCATAAGTGATCAACTCCATCTCCGGAGGCTCAGATATATGCGGCACTTCTTTCTCTTCGACAAAAAGGCACGCCAAAAAACCAAGCTGGAGAATGGAGAACGACCAGTCATGTCCACCACTCTGAGGACTGACAAAAGGATCTTCTTCGATGAAGAAGATAAATCAAACATCCAGGATTCACATCATGACGGTTTGATTGTCACTTTGTTTATTTCTAACCATTATGTACGCAGGATCCTAGTCGATGGTGGAAGCTCGGTCAATATCATCCAACATGATGTACTTCAGAAGATGAATATCCTTGACTCGGAGATCATCCCAAAGACATTAGTGTTATTTGGTTTCAGTGGCCAAACCAAGATAACATTGGGGGATATCAAACTCCCAATATAGATCAAAGGGTTAAATTCTTACCAGAATTTCTGTGTTATTGATAACCTATCTTGTTGCAATGTTATTTTGGGCAGGCCTTGGCTACATTGTATGAAGGCAGTAGCCTCTACATACCATCAGTGCATCAAACTACCGACTCCTTGGGGAGTAGTAAGGATAGATGGTGATCATGTGGAAGCCAAGAACTATTATTCTTCATCTATGAAGCCGACAGCCAAACAAACGATAACATAAGCAACCACAACAGCATCCTAGGGACGTGCTGGAAGCTCGGGAGCGGGACATAAAGGAAGTATCCTTGGATCCCGAAGATCCAGATGTGAAAGTGTTCCTAGGATCCAGTATCCCTAGTGAGATCGAGGAGGATTTAGTATCCTTTCTAAAGCGAAGAAAGTCCACGTTTGCCTTCAGACATTCATACATGACAGGTATTTCTAAGGAGGTAATTACTCACATGTTAGGCCTTAATTTATCTGTTAAACCTGTCCATCAGAAACGAAGGGAATTCTCTCCTAAGAGGAACGCGATCATACAAGAAGAAGTTGAAAAACTTCTTAAGGCCGGTATGATCAGAGAGGTTAAGTATCCTCGATGGCTGGCTAATGTGGTGGTTGTTTCTAAAAAGAATGGAAAGTGGAGGGTGTGTGTTGATTTTACTGATTTAAATAAGGCATGCCCCAAGGATCCTTTCCCGTTACCACATATAGACTCCATGGTGGATGCAACAGTAGGACATGATATGCTTACCTTTATGGATGCTTCCTCTGGATTTCAACAAATTCAGATGGAACCATCTGATCAAGAGGATACATCATTCATGCCCCCTACCGGCATATACTGTTATATTGCTATGCCGTTCGGACTAAGAAATGCAGGGGCAACTTATCAAAGATTGGTCAACATTATGTTCAAGAATCAGTTAGGCATGACTATGAAGGTCTACATAGATGACAAGGTGGTGAAATAAAAAAAGGCATAGGATCACCTCAGATATCTTGAAGAAGCATTCAACTTCCTGGATCAGTAAAATATGAAGCTGAATCCGTCAAAGTGCCATTTTGGAGTCAAAGCTGGGAAGTTCCAAGGATACATGGTGACCAAAAGAGGAATAGAAGCGAGCCTCGAACAGATAGAAGCCATCATCAATTTGAAGTCTCCTGTGAATGCTAAGGATGTCCAGAGGCTGACGAGAAGAATAGTTGCGCTCAATAGATATCCAGATCCTCCGAGAAATGCAAAGATTTCTACGACATCCTTTGGAAAAATTAGAAGTTCGAGTGGACGAAGAAGCATGAAGTTGCACTTAAAGCCTTAAAGGATTACTTATCCTCAGCACCAGCTTTGATGAAGCCTGTGGATGGAGAATCCTTATAGTTGTACCTAGTTGTTTCAGGAAATGCTGTAAGTGTCGTCCTCGTGAAGGATCACAAAGGTGAACAACATCACGTTTATTATGTAAGTAAAAGTATTTTAGATGCGGAAGCCAGGTATTCTCATTTAGAAAAATTAATTCTTGTAGTTATTATGGCTTCTACTAAATTGAGACATTACTTTGAGACACATACTATTATTTTGAGAACTAATTATCTTGTTAAGAATGTGCTTAGAAAACCAGAATTGTTAGGAAGGATGGCCAAGTGGGCTATCAAGCTGAGTGCATATGATATTCATTATGAGCCCAGAACAACCATCAAGTCACAAGCGCTCGCAGACTTTGTTGCTGATTTCAGTTGTGACATGCAAAAGGAAGCTGATCTAGAGGTTCAACAACTAGAAAAAACCAAGGATCCTTGGATCCTCTTTACTGATGGGGCCTCCAACGTAAGAGGAACAGGATTAGGTATCCTACTGAAATCGCCACAGGGGGACATAATACCCAGTCAATTGCATTTGCATTTCATGCCACCAAAAATGAGGCAGAATACGAAGCACTTATTGCAGGTTTACTTTTAGCCAAACAGATGAGGATCAGGAATCTTCAAGTTTATATAGATTCTTTACTTATAACTAACCACTTTAACGGCTCTTATACCGTGAAAGGTGAGAATATGATCAAGTATTTAGAACTTCTCAAGGAATTAGCAAAATCCTTTGAGTCATTTAGTATCATGCAGGTACCAAGAGAAGAAAATGTTGGGGCAGATGCCTTAGTAAACTTAGCATCATCATTGATGATCCCGGGTGATGTAAAGATACCTGTCATTCATATATTGTCTCCGACAATTGGAGAACAGGAAGTGGTGGAGGATACAATGGATTGCACAGAAAAACTTATGGATCTGATATCCTCTCAAAAATCCGGATCTTGGATCCTTCCAATTAAGAAGTTCCTTCAAGATGGAGAAATCCCTACAGGGGAAAATCCTAAATCTTTCAGATTGAAGGTATCACAATTCATTATTTTACAAGATATTGTATATAGAAAATCTCTTGCAGGTCCCTATTTGAGATGCATCGAGGATCCTGAAATACAAGAGGTACTCCAAGATTTCCATGAAGGCGATTGCGACAACCACACAAAAGGAAGAGCATTATTCTCTAGGATACCTAGGACTGGATACTTCTGGCCAACAATGAAGAAGGATGCAATGGAGTACTCAAAGAAGTGTGATGCTTGTCAAAGGCATTCAAACATCCTTCATCAGCCAGCAGAACCAATGTATCCTATATCCTCTTCATGGCCTTTCATGAAATGGGGAATGGATATTGTTAGCAAGCTACCAAAGGCACCATCCAGAAAGGTCTTTATGCTTGCTATGACAGACTACTTCTCTAAATGGATTGAAGCAAAAGCATTCGCACAAGTCCGAGAAATGGAAGTTATATCCTTCATTAAAGGAAACATTATAACTAGATTTGGTATCCCATCTGAAATTGTTTGTGATAATGGATCCCAGTTTATTGGGAAAAGAACTACTAACTTCTGTGACAGTTGGAGCATCAAGATGATTACTTCTACACCAGTTCACCCTCAAGCCAATGGTCAAGCAGAATCAAGTAACAAGATCGTCATAAAAACATGAAGAAGAAGCTAGGATCCAAAAAAGACAAGTGGGCCGAAGAACTACCTTATGTTTTTTGGGCTAACAGGACGACACCCAAGAATGCAACAGGTCAAACACCCTTCTCACTAGTGTTTGGATCAGAAGCAGTAGTCCCTACTGAGATGGTGGTTCCTACTGCCAGAACAAGCATCCATGATCCTGAAGTTAATAATAGAATCCTTCTCGAAGATTTGGATACTATTGAAGAACCCAGAGACCTAGCCAAGATCAGAATGGCGGCATATCAACAAAGGGTAGTTGGGGCATACAATAAAAGTATAAGGATAAGAAGATTTCAAGAAGTAGATCTGGTCTTGAAGAAAGCCTTCCAAAACACAACCAATCTGGCATATGGAAAGCTAGCACCTAAGTGGGAAGGTCTTTATCTGATCGAGTCGGAGGCAGGAAAGGGGGCATATCATTTGCTCACTATGGAAGGCAACAGGCTACCAAGAGCATGGAATGCTATCCATCTCAAGAAGTATTTTTTTCTGATCAAGATCCAATATCCTCCAAGGATAGGGTACCCTTAGAGGATCAAGGATCCTAAAATTTGTAATATCTATCTGATCACTTATTCCTTTTGAATTTTTAATGACTAAAGGATAATATATTCTTAATGTTTATTTTTTCCAAGTTTTAAGTAACAATGCAGGCTTCTACAATGGGTTTAATGACTAAGAGGTTGGCCACCTCTCCTTCACGTTTAAGGTACTTTACTATTTCCCTTGATCTAGCCCACGATTAAGGTATGACCCCGATGGTCATATCTTCCAAGGTTTAAAGGTTTTCACCTATATTATAAATTAGAGTTTCTACACTCTCGCCTGGAGGCACATTATCCAACGTATAGTTCGGGGCAGCGGGACCAGTACATGCTTAGTGGCTGACAATTTCGTTGGCTTCGGCAATATGGAGGATCCTACAATTTATGGTAGACGTACCATACCATCGGTTTATAAGATTTTCATGTTATCTCACGTTCGGGCTAAATCCCGGTTTGGGCGAATCCCCAGTTAACATCCGTATAATTGGGCTTATCCCCAGTTCACGGGCTTATCCCCAGTTGCACGGGCTTGTCCCCAGTTTATTTTATGGGCTTTCCCCCCAGTTTGATGGGTTTAATCCCAATTGATCTTATAAGTTATTTGCAACAGATATCCTAAGTTCAATTATGAGGGTCAACACTTATGGATTCAAGATCCTTACATTATTTATAAAAAGGATCACTGAAGGACCCCTACTTACCTATCAATTTACATTAATTTGGTTAAGATCTTTGTAAACTCTACTATTTAAGGATATAACATTCTTAATTTATTTTTGCAAGGATATTCTATCCAAAAAATTTTTACTCAAAGATATTTCTTAGAATTTTCAATAAAGCAATAAAGGCTTCATCCCCACAAACAGAGGATCAATCCACCTTTGTTACCCCTTGGAATTGTCTTAAGGATCACTGATCCTTCACCCTAATTACTATTGTCTGTTACAAACCATTATCTATAAAAACATAGCCAAACAAAATAAAAAAAACGGGCTCTGGCCTTGTTTTTGATATCCTTCATTGCCCATTCAAGCAGCTTCCTCACCATCTACTGCACCCTTTCCTTCCTCAGTCTCGACCACCTCCTTCGCTCTGCTTGTTCCAGCTTCATTCCCATCCGCCATCACCATATCCTCTTCACCACCAAGAGCCAGCAAAGCCACCTTCCATTTTCCCACATCCCAAGCAGCCTTATCGAAAGTAGGATCACCGGCTTCTGTCGTCATCTTGATCCTAGTCTGCAACACCAATCTTGCAGCCCACATCTTTACTTCCTCAGTGGCCTGCTTCACTTCCTCTTGGTGTTGGGATTCTGTGGTGGATAACAGATCCTCCAAACGTTTCTTGTCTTTAATGAGCTGGGCTATGGCTTTATCCATGGTGACCACTGCACTTCCCATTCCCGAGAGGCTATCACTCATGTGTCTCACAACCTTGTCGTAATGATCTTTGCAAGCATTCACAGCCTATACCCAGCAATTATGCAAAAGTTGGAAGGATACTGGATCATCAAATTATAGATAACACAATAAAGGATGCTTACAGCAATGATCATATCGAAATGAGTCTCAGGCTATGAGGATCTTTTTCTCTTGGAAGCTGCCGATTTGGCCCTGGTAGTTGTGGTCCTTGGCTCGGAAGGGGTGGCTGCCTTCAAAGCTTCTTTCTTGATAGTTTGAGGAGTGATCATACTTGTTAGGGCCCAAATTTTATAGACGGATCTGTGGTCAGCTCAGGATCCTGATCAGCTCGGGATCCTAAATATGCTCGAGATCCCGAATATGTTCAAGATTCTCAGATAAGTTTAGTATCCTAAGTATTAATGCTAATAAATAGATATTTCTCTCTTGGTGTTGATTTATAATTGTAGATATTAATTGTTGATTTACTCCATGCGAAATATACGGTTGGTGGTTACTTAAAACGTGTGGAATGAGTTATAACCGCTAGGATTAAGGGCCAAGTAATGGTTAATGGTCAAATATTGATTATTATGCTGAAATCTCGCACTTATAATTAATATTAGCACGTGGGAGAACTCTATTATTGTCAGGAATCATTTCTATGTATAAGGATCCCGGATTTACTGACAGGATTTCAGTATTCTGTATCCTTGATAATTACTAACTGTTGAATTATCACCGAATATTTAAGGATATTTTGCAGATGGGACTACGTTTGAAGAGTGACTCCCTAAAGAATCAGTCAAAGACGTGAGGTGTAACGGTTAAGAGACCAAGTCCAACATATAACTTCGCATTTAAAGCCATTAAACCACGTGATCAAAGCATGAGACGTTTTATTGAAGACAAGGGCGCATTTCCTAGGATTTCTATTGTAACTTTTCTTATTTAAACGAGCTGATATAATCATTTAGAAGAGACACTTACACGACTTAGCTACTAGCAATCACTGTAAACACTTAAGCACTCGATATCTTATCATCTCCACCACTTGTAATCACCCTTTCCCTCGTAATCAAATCATTGTGTTCACTTTGTTCTTGATCAAGCACTCTACCTCACATACGAATTTGATCACAAAATTACTTTGTTAATTTTTGACCGAAACAAGACTATCAATGTCCTCCAGAAAGAACTTGCCGACTGATTTGTGAGATTTCTGAGCACCTGCAGGAACCAAGTAACAGATAAATATTCTATTTTCTTTTATTTAATATACAAATACAAATCTTACTTGACATGTTGGTGTTATTCCGAAGCCTTCCATGCCTCCTCCTCCTGCTGGTGTTATTCCAAAGAAACCGGACAACACTCAGAAGAAAGCTGCTACTCCCGTATTCTTATGAGCAAGACCATCTCCCCAGGATCCCGTTATGGTGTCCAACAACGACCTTCTGTCTCTGTATAGACGATTACATGAACAGATAGATCGCGAGAACAAGACCAACCAGATGCTTGTGAAGGAACTGGAAGATTTCAGAAAAGCCAAACAACCGGTGGAAGAATTTATACCACTAATCCTTAGATCTCTAGATTTCACTCCTTCAAGATCTTCAGGATTGGTGCGTCCAGAGCCAGCCATGGCGTACAATCCCGGGTCCTCATCTTTCCAACAGTCAAGACCCTCAGGATTGTTCCATCAGGCGTTATCCTCAGGTCCTTATCAGCAGGTGTTATTCTCAGGATTGTCGCAGTAGGGAGGACTCACAGGATTATTGCAACAGTCCAGATCCTTAGGATTGTTTCATCAGGTGGGATCTTCAGGTCCTTATCAGCAGGTGGTATCCTCAAGATTTCCGCAACAGGCAGGATTCTCAGCAGTGCCTCCATCAGGGTTCTTCAATCCTCAGCAGCCGTTTGCTCAGACTCAGCAGTTTGCAGGGTCCTTTGAGGTGCACCAGGGAGACTTTATCCCGATGTAAGCTAACACTTCTACCGCTCCATTTGTCACTCCAGGAAATACTATGTTCGGGAATGCAATCTACAACCCCCAGACTGCTCCTCAGAATATCAATCAGGGTAAAACTTTCAATACAAATCCCTTTAATGCTAATCAAGGATTTTTGCAGGATGCAGGCATAAGTTCAAGTTCAGCCCGGGAGTTACAGAAGCTTAAGGACATGATATCAAATGTTCATGGTTTAATCCGTCCCATAGCTGAAGTCCCCACTGATAGACATGGAGTATCCCGATTCGTACCATCAATTGGTGACATACAGATACCAAAGTTTTCAAACCCCAAATATGAAACTGTATGATGGTTCGACGGATCCTGAGGAGCACGTTGCATAATACAGAGAGCGTATGGAGATCAACCCAATCCCGATGGAAATCAAGGAAGCATGTCTTTGCAAGGGCTTTGGGTCTACCTTGACTGGAGTAGCCATGACATAGCTACTGAGTATTCTGCTTAATACTATCACTTTCTTTTCTCATTAGTTAACTTGTTTTAATAACCAGTTTTCTTACAGTAGAACATTTGAGAAAATGACAGGTGATCTTTATAGGGTTACACATAATCCTGGGGACTCCTTGAGAGATTTTATTACCAGGTTTAGCAAGGAGTCACTGGAAATTCCAAATCTAAACCCGGCTTCGGCAGTGGAAGTTCTTAAGTTGGGGTTAGAAAAAGGCTCCTCTTTCTATGATGATCTTGTTATGAATCCATGCAGGTCATTAGATGAAGCAAGAAGCAGAACTCTGAGGTTTATCAGGCTAAAAGACGATAAGATAAACTCTAAAAAGATCTATATCCCAAAGTATGATCAGACGAAGAGAAAGGCCAAAAACCCGGGAAAATTATATCGATCAAAACCTTACTACAAGCCTGATAACCCCAGGATTAATGTAGTGAATGATGGAGATGATAAGGAATATCCTAAGATCTCTGAATATTGTTTTTATGTTGATATTGGTAGATTAATGTGTGTCATGCAGAATTTAGGTGAGAAAGCCAGATGGCCAAAGAAGATGGAGAAACAAGGATCCTGGAAAGACAAATCAAAATGGTCTGCCTTCTACTAAGATTTTGGGCACTTGACTGAGGATTGCATTGCACTCAGAAGGGAGATTAGTTATCTTCTCAGCAAGGGCCACTTGAAAGAGCTACTTGGCCGGAACAAGGGAACAGAGAAAAATCCTGAAAAGGCGACTCCTCCACCGACAAATGCAAAAACAATCATGTTCATATCTGGAGGATCTGACATCTGTGGAACCTCTTATTCTACTGCAAAAAGAAATGATGACCAAAGAAAGTTAAAAGTGGTTGACAGACCAACAAAGACATCTATTCTTACTCAAGCAAAGACCATATCCTTTGATGAAAGCGATAGAGTCAATATTCAAGATCCTCACCATGATAGTTTGGTAATAACATTATATGTGGCTAACCATTATGTGCACAGGATCCTCATAGATGGTGGAAGCTCTATCAACATTATTCAAGTAAATGTGCTGAGAAAGATGAATATTCCTGAGGATGAGATTATCCCCAGTGCCTCAGTATTGGTTGGATTCAGTAGAGAAACTAAGAATACTATTGGGGATATCAAACTCCCAGTATATGTCGAAGGGGTAACTAATGCAAAACTTTTGTGTTATTGACTGTTTGTCTTGTTGTAATATTATATTAGGCAGGCCCTGGATACACGACATGGAAGCAGTCCCCTCCACTTACCACCAGTGTGTGAAACTCCCAAGTCCGTGGGGAATTATCAAAATCATCAGTGATCAACAAGATGCAAAGAATTGCTACACCTCTTCTATAAAGTGTACTGCCAAATCCCGGCAGGCGCATCAATTACAGAATTCTGCACGAGACGTAATGGAGGCCAGGGAACAAGAAGTTAAAGAAGTACTTCCTTATCCCGAGGATCCTGAAGTCAAAGTGCTGATAGGAACAAGCATTCCTGAGGATATTGAGTCAAAATTGCTCGATTTCTTCAAGTCAAGACTGTCAACATTTGCATGGAAACATGAAGATATGACAGGTATTTCCAAAGATATTATAACACATAAACTTGGAATTGATAATTCTTTCAGGCCTATCCATCAAAAGAGAAGAAAATTTGCACCTGGGAGAAACACGATCATTCAAGAAGAAGTAGAAAGACTCTTGAAAGCGAATATGATTAGGGAAGTTCAATATCCCCGATGGTTAGCAAATGTGGTGGTTGTACAGAAAAAGAATGGAAAATGGAGAGTTTGTGAGGTTTTCACAGACTTGAATAAAGCCTGCCCTAAGGATCCATTCCCTCTGCCGCACATCGATTCAATGGTAGACGCTACATCCGGCCATGAAATGCTGACATTCATGGATGCATCCTCAGGATTTAAACAAATCCAAATGGAACCTTCAGATCAAGAAGATACAACATTCATGACTCCTACAGGTATTTATTGTTATATTGCTATGCCCTTTGGACTTAGAAATACAGGTGCAACCTATCAGAGGTTAGTTAACATGATGTTCAAAGAGCAACTGGGGGACAAGATGGAAGTTTATATCGATGATATGGTGGTGAAGTCCAAGAAAGTTGAGGATCACCTCCAGGATCTCAAGACTACATTTGATATCCTCGACAAATATAACATGAAGCTGAACCCTGCAAAGTGCCATTTCGGAGTCAAGGCTGACAAGTTCTTGGGATACATGGTCACCAAAAGGGGGATAGAGGCGAGTCCAGAGCAGATACAAGCTATCCTGAATCTGAAATCCCCAGCATCAGTCAAAGATGTTCAAAGGCTGACTGGCAGGATAGCGGCACTTAACAGATTCATATCCAAATCTTCAGAAAAGTGCAAAAAGTTTTATGACATCCTGAGAAAAAACAAAAGGTTCGAGTGAACCAGTAAGCATGAGGAAGCTTTAATGTCCTTAAAAGCGTATCTTTCCTCTGCTCCTCTGCTGGTAAAACCCGAAGAAGGTGAACCTCTATCTCTATATCTAGCTTTATCAAATAATGCTGTGAGTGTAGTTTTAAATAAAGATCTCGAAGGTCAACATCATCCCATCTATTATGTAAATAAAAGTCTATTGGATGCTGAAACCAGGTATTCTTATCTTGAGAAATTAATTTTAGCACTTATTATGGCATCTACTAAACTTAGACATTATTTTGAAACTCATCCTATTCTTGTTAAAACTAATTACCCTATTAAGTCTGTTTTGAGAAAACCAGAAATGTCAGGCAGGATGGCAAAATGGGCTGTAAAGCTGAGTGTGTATGATATAGCATATGAACCTAGGACTGCCATCAAATCCCAGGCATTGGCAGACTTTGTGGCTGATTTCACCAATGAACTTAAAGAAGAAGCAGACTTGGAAGTCAAACAACTTGAAGAAACCAAAGATAAGTGGACTCTATACACTGATGGTGCTTCAAATGTTAGAGGAACAGTTCTCGGGATCCTGCTAAAATCGCCACAGGGGGACATTATACCTCAATCCATATCCTGCGGATTCCAAGCCACAAACAATGAGGCAGAATATGAAGCCTTGATAGCATGATTACAACTAGCAATCGACATGAAAATCAGGTTTATTCAAGTACATGTTGATTCATTCTTATTAACTAATAACTTTAATGGTTCATATACTTTTAGAGGAGAAAAACTAATGAAATATTTAGAGCTAGTCAAAAAACTAGCAAAGTGTTTCGAAATGTTTGATATTTCATAGGTACCTAGAGAAGATAATGTTGAAGAAGATGCCCTAGCATACTTAGCTTCATCCTTCAGAATACAGGAAGGTGTCAAGATTCCTATCATACATATCCTGAGCCCCGCAATAGAAGAGCAGGTGTCAATGAAATATCAGAAGATGATGAAGATATCAGAGTCAAGAATCCTGAGGATAATGAAAATTCTTGGATTATCCCAATCAGGAGAAATATTCAGGAGGGAGTTATCTCCAAGGATGAAAACCCAAGAGCTTTTCGCAAAAAGGTAATCCCATATACTATAATGAATGATATATTATACAGAAAATCTCTTGCAGAACCATATCTTAGGTGCTTGGAGAAGGCAGAAGCTCAAGAAGTTCTTCAGGATATCCACGAAGGAGATTACGGGAATCACACTGGGGGCAGAGCACTATTCTCCAAAATCCTGAGAACAGGGTATTTCTGGCCAACGATGAAGAGGGATACTATGAATTATTCTCAGAAATGTGATGAATGCCAGATACATAGCAACATTCTGCACCAGCCGGCTGAACCATTGTACCCTATTATATTCCCTTGGCCTTTCATGAAGTGGGGTATGGATATTGTGGAAAAGCTACCAAGAGCTCCGGGAGGAAAAGTCTTTATGCTGGCTATGACATATTATTTCTTGAAGTGGATTGAGGTTGAATCTTTTGTTCAAGTCAGAGAGAAAGAAGTTATCTCATTCATCAAGCGCAATATCCTAACAAGATTTGGAATCCCGGCAGAGTTAGTGTGTGACAATGGCTCGCAATTCATCGGCAAAAGAACAACTAAATTCTGTGCTAGTTGGGGAATCAAGATGATCACTTCGACACCTGTCCATCCTCAGGCTAACGGACATGCCGAATCAAGCAACAAAATCATTATCAATAACCTGAAGAAAAGTTGGTGTCTAAGAAAGAAAAGTGGGCCAAAGAACTACCTTTTATTCTTTGGGCAGATAGGACCACTTCAAAGAATGCTACTGGTCAGACTCCTTTCTCATTGGTATTTGGAGCTGAAGCAGTTATCCCGATAGAGATGGTTATCCCTACAGCTAGAGTCAGTCACCAGAATCCTGAAGATAACACTCAAAGTCTACTTGAAGATTTAGATGCAGTAGAAGAACTCAGGGATTTAGCAAAGATCAGAATGACCTCATATCAGCAGAAGATAGCAAAGTCCTACAACAAGAATATCAGGGTTCGTAGATTTCAAGAAGGGGATTTGGTTCTCTGAAAAGCCTTTCATAATACTACAAATCCTGCAGATGGAAAGCTTGCACCAAAGTGGGAAGGTCCTTACTTGATTGAGTCAGAAGCAGGAAAGGGGGCATACATATTGTCTACTTTAGATGGTGACTTATTACCAAGGGCTTGGAACGCTATCCACCTCAAAAAATATTTTATGTAAGACTTCTATCTCAAGGATAATTTAACAGTAATGTTAAACAACTAAGGTATGTATTCGAATTTATATTTTATTCATTTTCAATATTATTATTCTTTTATCATGGTACTGACTTAAGCATCGGAGGGGTGTTAGCAAGGCTAACACCCACCCCTCACCTAGATTTGAGTGTTTTATAGCCTGAAGATATGTGGTATCCCCACATGGAATGAAGTCTATTTGGGCCTTGTCGCCAGCTTCTAAGGGCCTTGCAGCCAGTTAAGGTATTATCCAATGTCTTCTGAGGTTTAAGGGGTTTTCACTTCTTCTTAAGATCGCCAGTAGTGCATGTTTATTCAGTCGTAGTTCGATAGGCGGGGCCAGCACATGAAATATAGTGACTTGTTACCTCGTTATCCTCAGCTATTGGTTTGAATCCCACGGTTTAAGGGGTTTTCACCTCTTCTTAAGATCGCCAGTAGCGCATGTTTATTCAGCCGTAGTTCGAGAGGCGGGGCCAGCACATGAAATATAGTGACTTGTTACCTCGTTATCCTCAGCTATTGGTTTGAATCCCAAGGTTTGAGGGGTTTTCACCTCTTCTTAAGATCACCTGTAGCGCACGTTTATTCGGCCGTAGTGCGAGAGACGGGGCCAGCACATGAAATATTGTGACTTGTTACTTTGTTATCCTCAGCTATTGGTTTGAATCTCAAGTTTATGGTAGACGTACCATTTCCTAAGGTTTAAGGGGTTTTCACCTCTTCTAAGGGCCTTGTCGCCAGTTTATTCCTAAGGTTTAAGGGGTTTTCACCTCTTCTAAGGGCCTTGTCGCCAGTTTATTCCTAAGGATTAAGGGGTTTTCGCCTCTTCTAAGGGCCTTGTCGCCAGTTTGTTTAGGCCTTGTCGCCAGTTTGTTTAGGCCTTGTCGCCAGTTTATTTGGGCCTTGTTGCCAGAATTTCTGAATTTATTTTCAGGATTATTTTAGCATTGTAGATCTATGAGTATATCCCCAGAATCGAAGGAACATCCTGAAAAATGATCTTATTACAAGGATAAAATGGTTTAGACATTATCAAGGTTGATAGCTATAAGATTCTGTATTTAATAACAACAGGAATTTCGAAGGACTGATCTATTCTCGAATGATGTCAACTTTATCCGGTGCTAAAACATAAAATTTTGGTGCTACATGGAAAACAGTTTATCATTTGAAAATATAACAGCTGAAACTGGTAAAAAAAACAGCTGTCAAATTTTGGGGATAATTGTTAGGGCCCAAGTTTTATAGTCAGATCTGTGGTCAGCTCAAGATCCTGGATCAGCTCAGGATCCTAAATATGCTCGGGATCCCGAATATGTTCAGGATTCTCAGATAAGTTTAGTATCCTGAGTATTAATGCTAATAAATATATATTTCTCTCATGGTGTTGATTTATAATTGCAGATATTAATTGTTGATTTACTCCATGTGAAATACACGGTTGGTGGTTACATAAAACATGTGGAATGAGTTATAACCGCTAGGATTAAGGGCCAAGTAATGGTTAATGGTCAAATATTGACTATTATGCTGAAATCTCGCACTTATAATTAATATTAGCACGTGGGAAAACTCTATTATTGTTAGGAATCATTTCTATGTATAAGGATCCCGGATTTACTGACAGGATTTCAGTATACTGTATCCCTGATAATTACTAACTGTTGTATTATCCCCGAATATTTGAGGATATTTTGCAGATGGTACTACGTTTGACGAGTGACTCCCTAAAGAATCAGTCAAAGACGTGAGGTGTAACGGTTAAGAGACCAAGTCCAACATATAACTTCGCATTTAAAGCCATTAAACCACGTGATCAAAGCATGAAACGTTTTATTGAAGACAAGGGCGGATTTCCTGGGATTTCTGTTGTAACTTTTCTTATTTAAACGAGCTGATAGAATCATTTAAAAGAGACACTTACATGACTTAGATACTAGCAATCACTGTAAACACTTAAGCACTCGATATCTTATCAACTCCACCACTTGTAATCACCCTTTTACTATTAATAAGAGTGACGGTGATAGTTTTCACCGTCCGGGGGTTTTTTGTGCCGGAGATTATCATAATCAAGGGCTTTTTCCCTCGTAATCAAATCATTGTGTTCACTTTGTTCTTGATCAAGCACTCTACCTCACATACGAATTTGATCACAAAATTACTTTGTTAATTTTTGACCGAAACAAGACTATCAATGTCCTCCAGAGAGAACTTGCCGACGGATTTGTGAGATTTCTGAGCACCTGCAGGAACCAAGTAACAGATAAATATTCTACTTTCTTTTATTTAATATAAAAATACAAATCTTACTTGACATGTTGGAATCTGAAGAGATTTCACAAAAAGCCTCAACAAATCTGGCTTGGAAGGTTCTGACTTTGGGATCCAGGGCAAGAAAATTTTTTGCTCTTTCTTCTGTACCAGGTAGCTTAGCCAAGGAAGCAAAGTTTTCAACTATACAAAATGGAAAACAAGAAGGAAGATTAAAAGTTAGACCAGTTATCATGGATTGTTTCGCTATCAAGGATCTGGGATCCTACCCTTTTTAACCCAGGTTGTAGGTAAATCAGCCCCACCAGGTATGGAGCTCCGATTCACAAAGAAAAACTTATTCCTCCAGAAGGAATCATTTTCGGGTTACTTTCGAAATCGGATTGGGCTGTCCAGGTTTAGACTTCAACTAAAATCGGTTCGAACCGTGGGTAGTTAAGGTATATAGGTGTGATAACTCTTAGACGCCGAAATAAATCTTCTCCTCCTCTATAATTCTCTCGATAGTGCCTAAAACCCTCCAAATCATAGCCTGGATATAAGACATCCTGGTGGATTCGAAGAAACTCTGGGTAAAAGAAGGGAACGAATACGAATAGCCAATAAGAAAAGGACAGGCGGGAAAGCAGACCCAAGTTTTTGAATAGACGTCACATCGAAGTAGCGAGTCATATGGTAGGAAAATGGTTTCCAGTGGGAACAGTGGTCGAAATTCATCGATCACGGGGTCGGTAAACTTACAGATTTCCCAGGAGGGATTGGTGTTAAGGTTCTGTGGTTGCATCTCCGATAACTCGGAACAATCGGACTGGTCAGAATGTTTGGAGGGAGAAGAAGAAGAAACGACATACATTTTTTTAGAATATTGTAATAAGAAAAAGAAAAGAAGAAGGATATTTGAACAGTCTGCCGGGATATATGGTTATAAAAGGATTGAAGGGATCACATATAGGCGGCTATAATTGATAATAAGGGTTTTTGATAACAACTATCGCTGACACATGTCTAATCGTTCTATCTCTTGCAGAATTCAAATTTCAAAATGACAGTTGTATTGCATAAACACCCGCCATTTTGGGGGCAATTGTTAGGGCATGGAATTTATGCTGAGGATCCTCTATCCTTGAATAATTTATGGATCAATTATCCCTGTGATATGTTCCAGGTTATAAAGAATCAAGGATCTTTGGTATTATCTGTTTACTAATGATGTTTTTAAGTGGTGTTGCGTTTGATAGATATAACGGCTGGACGAATCGGTCATTCTATTTTTGTGCTACTGGACAACTCCCGCACGTGGTCAAAAGAAACGGAACGGCTAGTGGGAAGAGTGGCATGATTATAGGAGATGTAGTTAGTTGTTATTTCTTTGTTTTTAACGAGTTGTGATCAACTAGGTTTTGGGCACTCCCTTACTAGCTGACATTCGTAAATATTAGCTGAGAACTCTCTGTAAACACACACTTAGTTTCTTTGTATTCGTTGATCATAAACTCCATATTTGTATCCCTATTTTTTATTAATAAATTGGTGATAGACGATTTGTCATCACCCGGGGTTTTTTCCCTTGATCTCAACAAGATCAAGTTTTTTTCCTTACAACAAATCACGATGTTCATCCTTATTTCGTTTATATAATAATTGTTGTCATCATAGCACTAAACCTCACCTTACAAATTTGGATACTTGATCCATAGCCGATTTTTAACCAAAACAATTAGGTTAAGTTCCCCGCCGACCGAGTTATGACCCTAGAGAGTTGCACCTTGGGTAACGAGCCTTAAACCTGCTTTAAAACTATTCAACCGGTATCGGCTATTATTAACGAGATTATAATGTTTATTTATTTGATAAATGAACATGGGTCGGACTAAGGACAAGAGATGGGCTTTTATGGACTTGAGGGCCCGGCTGAATTAACTAGTATATTATTATAAATTTAGTGTAAACCTAAAACTAATGAATAAAAAACCCTAGCAACCAAAACTCTCCATCTCTTCTCTCCCTCTACCGCTGTCGGCCAACCACTGCCTGCCAGAGAACCACCACTACTACCGCCTCAAGCCGCCGTCGTGCTGCCCAGCCACTGCACTGCCACATCTGCCGCTCTCCACCACTGTTGTCGGCTGCCTCCACGCACTGTCACCATCGAGTCTCATACATCTCCGCAAAGCTTTTTATCTCTCGGTGTCTCAACAGGTTATTCGTTAACCGTGTTATGATTTTTCTCACCGGTAGATTGTATAATAAATTGTTTATTATATTTATTGTGATCGTATTGTTTGTAAACAGACCTTGCCGGATTTTTTTTGTGTTGATTACTCGTATTTGTTCCGCTGTGTTTTTATATTAATTAACCAGATTAATTAATTTATTATTATCGGAACCGGTTTTCATAATAAAGTTTGACTAAGCACCACTGATACCCAATAGTTTATCATGACTCTTATTTAATGATACTCTTCATATGGTGAAATGAGAAATAAATTCTTGAATGGAGTTTATTATGACTCTTAATTAGAACTATTATGTCATAGGTTTAATGTCTAATGTTAAGTCTTTAATTAAAGGAGATTTTTCATCTATCCATGGCTCTTGATAAGAGTTATATTTGTGTCTTATCTATATTATATATAAAGGAAGAGTGATGGGCACAAACATCTTTTCATAATTACATGTGAAGGACAAAACCGACATTTCATAATAGGACATGAAAAGTAATTTGTCAATGTACCTATCAATTCTTAAAGCTTTTAGTACAACATTATAAAGCTTCACTTTTTGTGAGATTACTCTTCAAGCCTTTAGAAAACAAAAGGTTATGGTTTTTATATGTTATTATTATGATGACTAAAACAAAAGGTTATGGTTTAAATATGTTATTATTATGGTGACTATCCACATTCTTAACTCTCATGTTTCATTATGTTTCTATTAACTTGTTAGCCTATATATAGTGGATTCTTGTGCTTGTATTAGATATACATACATAGATACATACCAATGAATAACAACCACTCTAAACGGATCGTCATAGCTAACGTATGATTGCAAACTTTAGTCATAGCTATCACTCACATTTGGGACGCCACTTGATGAAGCCACAACACGTTGAACATAAAAACCTATAAAAGAAGATGTTATGAAGGCGTGAAATACGGAATGAGAAGTTACCATGCGTTGTTGCATTTTACTTAATACTAACCTCCTTGATTTGTCATTAACCCAATTGTGAGTTCGGTGGATTGGTTATGTTGTTGAAATGATGGGTCTAACATTTCTATGTGGTTAGTACGATTTTGTATGCTTAGGTCATTGAACCTTGGCGGATGTCCTGATCAACGGCGTTGTGGCGATGCCGTAACGATGAGAGCGACGTCATGAACATTTTGTGTCGTTTGATCATTACTGCGACGACGACGGCGCCCTGGTTGCTGGGTTGTAACCAGAGGTGGAGTAGGATTGTTTGGAATGTGTGACGATGAAAATTTTGTGGTGCTACATTGTTGCTTGGTGATATGTTGGCAACAATATATGTCCTCTCTTTGTATTATTGTTAATTTTTAACCATAATAAACAGTTTCAAGTTTCAATGTATTACAATTTTGTATGAAACTTCTTATTTAGACTCAACATTATAAAACTTTGTTTTTTTACCACATTTTAAATCATTAGTTTTATATAGTTTTAATAATTATAATTATTAATATAAATATCATATTTCTATAATAAATAAAGAGTTCAAATATAAGTTAATAAACAAAATGTTATGGTTTAAATATATAATTATTATTATGGTGACTATCCACGTTACTAACTCCCATGTTTTGTTTTTCAAATTTCTTAATGTTATAATGTTAGGTTAAATGTAAACATAAAACCATAATCATGTAATTTAAACATGAACTATATACAATGTTACATTAACAATAAAGCCACAAGTTTCAAACTTTGTGCATCACGTCAAAGGATTTGAGAGTATTGTTTTGAGGAGTGGAGAGGAGGAAGATTATAAATAGTTAATAGGGATTAATGATGAAACCGCATGAAATGCATAAAGAAAGTAGCGGTCTAGGAAACCAAGGCAGTGTAATTATTATGTATTATCATAATTAACAATGCTTCATTATGTGAACATAATGTAATGTAATTAATTGTGCATTATTATATTTACTTCATATAGCTAAAAAACGTTTTGCATCCCTAAGGATTGAAGAGTTAATAATTATGATTATTAATATAAAATTTAGATTTCTATAATAAATAAAGAGTCTAAATAAGTTTAGAAAAAAGGATATGGTTTAAATATGTTATTTTCATTATGGTGACTATCCACGTTCCTAACTCCCATGCTTTGTTTTCCAAATTTCTTAATGTTATAATGTTGGGTTAAATGTAACCGGTTTGTTTACGGGTCACGGATCAGCATCTTATCGGGTCACAAGGTCAGATAGTCAACTTCATTCCGAGTCATCGGCGGGTATATGTGATATCATCAAATATTTAACAGGACATGTGTGTGGAAGAAGTCTAAGTGGACCAATGTATGAGGTAGGGATTAGAGATGTAACATCCTACTTTTGGTTATAATAATAAAATAAATTTCGTTCATTTCATAATGGGTCGTTATCAGTTTAGATGAATAGAATATGAGTTGGTCTAGTGTTGGGTGAATGGATATGGGTTATGGACTTGGGTATGAAAGAAAGAAGGAAAGACCATGGGCTCAAGCCCATGATCCCTAAATATATAAACCATAATCACCATTAATTCCCTCATTTTACACATATTCCATACACCACCAAAACACACACTTAAGCTCTCTCTCTAGTGTCTCTCTCTAGCCGAAACATAGAAGAAGAACCGATCTCGATCCAAGGAATGATAGTACGATATTGTATGAACTTAAACCCGTTGTATATAATCACAAAACGACGAGCCGACACCGTTACATAGTTAAAGTCACGAGATTCGGGTGGAATCGGGTATAAACCGAACCTAAGATGAGCTTAGGGGTCACCCTAACTCAGATCTGGGTCGAACGGGAAGGAAAAACGATGAAAAACGGTATAAAACGGTGAAAATACGTTTTTCCGGTGAGTTTTACGGTATTCCGGCAATGGCGGTGTCGGAAAAACGTGTACGAGGTTTTCAGGGAATGTTCTGACATTCCCTGACCTAACCCTAGTTCTCTATGGAAACCTAACGAATTAAAAGGTGATTCGTTAGTTGATTCGTATAAGAGGGGCATAACGAACTAGCTCTAGTTCGTGTCTGATTCTTTAAGGGAAAGGGTAACGAATTACCCTTGATTCGTGATAGTTAGTTCGTTAAAAGAAATAACGAATTAGAAAGTCCAATTCGCTACTTGGACCGGTTCGCTATATGGACTGATTCGTTAAAGAGTCCAGTTCGTTAAAGGGTTCAATTCGTTACAGGAACTAGTTCGCTAAGATAAGCCAATTCGTTATGAACCAGTAACGAATTAGAAGTTTAACATAATGACAATAACAGTCCCTGGACTTAGAAAAGAATGATTTAATTACAAAGAAGGCCTTGGACTTTAAGTAGCAAATTATTTAATGGTTCAAAATCCTAATGGAAAATGTGTTAACACCAGCCAGGGGCTCTGCCCCTTGGACCCCGCTAGGGGCTGCCGCCCCTGGAACCCCGCTGCCAGGGGCGCTGCCCCGGGACCCCCGTTCGTTGAGGGTAATAATTAAACTAGAAAGACGGTATGTGTAGTGATAGTTTATTGATACGTATAATTATTATACAGTTAGTCGTGCACAGCTCAAGAAGGGAATAACCGTAAACGGTGAACGCAACCGCATTGAGGTGAGTTTCTAGCCCCACTTCCTTGTTATGTTTTCGAGGCTGTGTGCATACTAGATGTGATAGTCAATACACTTACCTTAGGTGGTAAGTGTATGCCTTGTATGATTTATGTATGACGATCGCTTGACGGTGCGTGAAGGATCTTCGGATATTGCATGTGCCGTCAAGTGTTAGTTAAAGGTATGATTGATATGTATGATGTATGAATGACGTATGTATGAATATGTATGATGTATGAACAATGTATGTATGAAATGTTGATGGTACGTGAACGCTCTTCGGAGATTGCACATATTGTCAAGGAAAGTATGTAAATGACAGGTATGTTATAGTAGCATGAATGTAGGGAACCGACCCTAATAATGTCGGCGAATGAAGGGAACTGACCCTAATAGTATCGGCGAATGTAGGGAACCAACCCTAATAATATCGGAGAACGTAGGGGACCGACCCTAATAATATCGGCGAAGGTTATAGGGCGGAATGCTCTTTAAAACGTATATGTATGAATGAAAGTATGTAAGTAAGTACGAAAGAAAGAATGAAAGTACGTATGTAAGTAAGTGTGTAAGAAGATATGAAGGTATGTACCTCCGGGTGCATATGCTAGTATGTGAATGTATTGTATGTCGTCTGATTAACTAGAACTCACTCAGCGTAGCTGACTTTTAGTATGCACGCAGGTGAGTAGAATGAGGCAACTTTCTTGAGGGGAAGCACATGGCATGGATTTGAAGACAATGGCATCTCAATGAAGTGTTATGTTATGATGTTTTAAAAGATAATGTTTTATGTTTAAATACTTTGAATGCTCGTTAAGACAAGAAAGGATGGTTATGTAATTTAATGGTTTGAATGTTTCAATATTCCGCGAATTTTTTTATTAACTCTGATATTATGAACTGCATTTATGAGTAAATCCAACGTTAAAGTGAGGTACCGGTAACGGGGCCTTACAAGAGATGACCGAAAGCTAATTCAATTGACGATCCGTCAAGAGAGGTTATTATTCATTGGTATGTATGTATGTATATCTACTACAAGCACAAGACGCCACTATATATAGGGTAACAAAGTTAATGGAAACACTTTTCTAATTAGTTGTGGGTTTTAATAGTTACTAGGTTTTGTTTAAATATGATGTTTCTTTAACATAATGGTTCTATCTGTTAGTTTAGTCCAAGTTTAAAAAGATTCAAACTTTACTTAGGTTTATGAAGGATTTGTCGGTTAAAAATATTCAGAATCAAATTGGATGCATTCATAGTTTTATTATGTGATGAACCTTACCAAAAACGAACCATCAAACCGACCCAAATTTTTTATATTCGATTCCATGAAATTGGAGCATATAAAAATAGTGCACCCTCATGAAAAAATTTCTATATCTGTCACTGGGCATAAGGACAAAAATGGATTAAAAATAAAATATAAATACGTTAGCTAAATAATAGAGCTAAAGAATAGAGCCTAAAATCTGCTTAATGAATAAGTACGCAATTTTCAATTTTGATACGAAACTATCAAATTTTATTGAAAAACTAATATTTGAAAATAAACGAAAGCAGTTTAAGACAAATATAAAATTCTAAATTAAGATTTTGGAAGTAATTAGTTAATTATTTATCATATATTTTAAACACGAGTACTACTGAAAATTCTAAGATTGTTAAAAGGTTATATTAAAACCATCTTCTTTGTAATAAACAAATAAAATAAAAACACAGTGAGTCAATGTCACGAGGATTCTTATAATAAGCTTGTCTTCTTTATTTGTCTGCAAAGAACTTTAAGTATTTCAGTTTAGAACACAACTTGACTATTGTGTTGACTTTTGTTACTTGCAGAACTTAAAGCTGCAGGTTCATAAACCTGGTGGTTATTGAAAATGGAAGTGTAAGTGTTAACCAGGACCTAAAAAGGGTTATAAGGAATTTCAATTCTCCATACTAATGTGAATGATTGCTGCAGCAAATGAATCATGAGATTGTTTCGGCTCAGTGCCACTTGCACCGACAACATCAGGATCCTTATACTCATCGTCGTTATTCAATTTCTTTAATGCATCGTCTTTTCAGGTTAATTGAAGAATAAGGTCCTCATGTTCTTTGATTCTCTCCCCTGAGACGTAACAATCTCACGTAGCTCTTTTGTCTCCTTCTGGCAGTAAGAGATATAACTTATTAGTCTTCGTTACCGGTACCGATTTGGTACTGTCGGTACCAAAGTTTTAAGTTTCGGGATCGGTACGGTTTGGTACCGGTATTTTCCAAAATTTTACCTTCGGTACCGGTACCAAGAATTCGCCATGTTTAGGATAGGTATTTTCGTTACCGGTACGGTACCCTGCTCATCCTTAATTCCTACTCACTCTTCTCATTTTTGTTATACTATGTATTCTAACCTTATCCTATATAATAATAAGAATAAAATAATGCTAATTGATTAAATTTAAAACTCTTATATGTCAAATGTAATTTGTAACCTGTACACATATAGAGTATACTTTTTAGCAATTAAAAAATACCAGATATACACCAAATAATTTATAAATTAGAACCTAAAATAATATCTCGTGCATTGGAATTTCAAACCTCAAAGATCATTCACAAATAGTAACGAGGCATACACTTAATAAAATAAAAAGATAAATTACATAAATGAAAATCTCCTTTGATGGGTAAAGTAAAAAATATTTTCTTAACAAAAAACCATTATATTGTCCTCTCTAACGTGGTGTAGTGATAGAAAGCTTGGGTTTTTCAATGGAGACCCAAATTCAATCCTCACTTACAACACTTTATGGGGGACATGGCTAGCTCAATGAAAGAATCCTGAGATCTTTGTAAATCTCTAGTTAGATCCTGAGGGCGTTCGGGTTTTACCACCGGTGGGTCTTTGGGTGGATGGGTTTTCCCGGAACTGAAGATAACTTGGAAGCGCTTAAGGGCTCTGTACGGCTGGGTTGGGCAGCTAGCGGTGGCCTTTTGCCATCAGATCATCCCGTACGAAGTACTTAGGCATTCTATGTTTGTTGGCCGTTCAAAAAACATTATACTACTCGGACTTCAAAAACATAGTAAGATAGATTGAATGATAACAACCTTCAAAGAACGTTGACTTCTTTAAATGTCTTAATAAAAAAGCTATCCTAAAAACTGCATCTCTTTCTTCTTCCTATCAAATATAATCTGCAAGCCCCACCATTTTTTTTGTCAACATTCAAACATCAATGCAACCATCTCCGATTAACCATATTCATTAACAAAGATCCGTCGAGTTTAAGGGGGCACTGGAAAAATTTTAAATGGGGGATCAAAATTTTCACAAATATACAACAAAAAAAGAAAAAAACTAAGGGTGATTTCCCCACTTTGGCTAATAAGAGTAAGCACACCATTGTCACGCCACTATGATGTCAAGCATTACTAACGGTTTTATTATTGAAAAACGCAATTGAACCATTAATAACGGTTTGTTTCATAGTTTTAGTTCACCTTAGATATTCAACTTTGACATGGTATGTAGGTTGTCAACTTAATTCAATTAGATATTGGTATATCTAAGATATAATTTTTTATTTGCCATAATTCGAACTTTTGTAAGTTAAAGACCTTGTGCTCTCGAGCCTAGAAATAATCTTGTTTAACAAACAACCTTGAGATTCACTTATCGATCACGATTAATGTCGCAAGCCTAAACGAGCCTAATTATGAACGATTTTTAAAAGAAATTAAGAATGACCAAGTTAAGAGCTAAGCACATTTAAAAGTTATATTTGAAATGATTTTTGTCATTGTTTAATAGTTGTAGAAGAGAAGTTTGGTTTGTAAATTTTAATGACAACGAATTGACTGGTTGGTAGAGCATCATTATATTAAGTACCATGAATATTTGTTGTATAAAATTGAAATTTTATCCACCATACCTGTTTTTCACATATGATGTAAAAAATTATCGAGTAGGGTGGCCTGAATAATGGTTGGTCTGCCTATTTTCTTCCTGAAGTGCGGGAGAGGTGATGTTTATTTATGATATTGACATCCTGAAAGTGTTATATGTATTACCTTGATTGGAATTAGAAATCAAAAGAATGGTCGATGCAATGTTGACAACAAAGACTAGACATAAATAATATGGGTGTTAACCTTGCGATGTGTAAAATTTGGTTTTAGTTATGAGCAGTGGGACCATATAGGGGTGTTGGTGAAAATGAAACTTCCATTGAATGCATGCATAAATGGAAATCACAAAGTTTCATAAAAAGGATGTCATCAACCCAGCTTCACGGAACTAATGAAGAAACAAAGCCCTTAGAAAATGGTAAGTACAAAGCTCCGCTAGACACCTTCATCTTATATATGTACACATTGTTTTGATTCATATATTTAAAAAGGTACAAATGAAAAAACAAAACTCACACCACAAAAGTACCATGAGAAAAGGAAAACTCATATACCCTTAAGCAATACAAAAACAGGTTCTGCTTCAACAAGAAAACGTCAGAAATGACTGATCCCCGATACACCCAAAACATATTTCACTACTCATATGATTTAACTACAAATTATACAGTTTGTTTTTATTAACAAAAATGATAGTGTTGGTTATTAGCAACACCCACATCCACCAGCAACACAAGTAAAAAAAGGAGATAACATTTCATTTATTGATGCATCACCCGCACTCGTAACCATCATACCGGTCTTCCCAACTAACGACAACGGCTGGAATGATGCATGGTGGGTAACCAATTTGGACACCGTCATCCAGGTCTGCCAAGCTTACGATATCAACATATCCTCTTTTGAGATAATTATGGAATTATTAATGTTTAGTATCTACTTCGCCATTACAATTGTATAATATGCGTTATAATAAGCGCTTAATTTTATTAAGGGTCAAAATTTAAAGCACTTTTCTACCTATTGCGTGAAGCTCACCAATTCTCTTGTCCCATCCATTCATGTTGTAGTTCATGACAAAAGTCTCAAACCTTTTAGTTAGAATATTAAGGATCATATATGTGGCTAACTCTTTTGAGATGGGGCATTTAGCCGTTCGAGTCGATCAATGTGGCTTTTCATCTTAAGCACATCAGATGAAACCGATTGGGTTTCTTCCATAAGACATGCATGAAGCGCTCGAACCGTTTCGAAGCGTTCCACCATAGCTTGAGTAAGGAACATCTCCTTAAGTTGGGTGATCATGTCATATGCCCCATGATGTTCAAAATCCTTTTGAATCTCGGGAATCATAATTCCCAACATGAGGCAAGAAACTTGCACCGAATCCTCTTTTTCTACCTAATATGGAACGAAGAAAAATCAATCACTTAATCACCTTTTTACAACTGCGGAATGTCTTCTCATTACACATACCACTCAAATCCGGATAACATATTATTTTCGTCAATGTTCAATAACATTCGATGGTTAACAAATGAAAAATATGATATCAAAAGGCAAATTTATATCACCAACCTTCCATAACGTTACGATTCGTACATATTATCATAGAATGTTACACTACATCACATCGGTGTAATGGTTCTAAACATGACAGTAACAACAATCAATTTAATGAAAAATGCAAAAAAGAAAGGGTTGTTGTACTACTTATTCACCTTTTATAAAATATGGAATATCTATCCATTTACCAAACAAGTTCGTTCCAACCGACCTTCACCACAATATCATCTTTCTTATCATTACCTTCATCCCTATCATTTAGTTGCTCATGTTCACACTGATAAACCATTACACACCATATCAAACACTACAAACCAATACGAGGGGATAATTTGAATGAACCCGCAGCAACGCGCGGGCACTTTTGCTAGTATTATATAATGAGGAAAAGAATTCTTGAAGATAAGGTAGAAGAGAAAAACACTTGAAGATCAACATGTCGGGGACTATATAGAGAGGAGTGCTTTCTACTCGATTCTACATTCACATTCTAATATTTACCACTAAGTTCAAACACTACAAGTTTATGTGGTGTAACCTCGGGTGTGTGGCCTTCTGCGATAGTACATACTGTTTTGGTTGTTTTACCCTGGGAAATGGATGAACTTTTTAGTAGAGAACCAAAATCAATTTTAAGCGACGAATGTTGAACACAAATCCTCACCCACACCCGTCAACATTTCGTTTGCTTATTGTTGAAGTCAAGAAGCTTGGTCGAAAATCAAATGTGATGAAGACACAAGACAAGGATTACCACATGAAAACATGTTAAAGTACCTACTAAAGACACCAGATCAAATCAGTTATGGAATACAAAACTATCATATTCTAATCACTAACAATAGTATCATTAGCGTTTATTTTATTAATATTTGTTTAATAAAAAAATACAAAAATTCACAAGCCAAGATGTGAAGTTTTAATCATAAAGCAAAAGAAAATAAATACTTGATATTCCCGTTCACTTAACATAAGCCAAATCTACAAAGGAACCCTCTTTCGCCAACCTACTAGGAGTATTAGATGAGAACCACCATGCATTCCAACATAAGTTGAAAAATTAGGCACTATAAGTATGTCCAGTTGGACCCTCCCACTATGACTGTGAGTATGTGTATGTGTATGAGTCACATCCGCCAACAAAAACAGTAAACAATTAGCATGTAATCAACTAATTTACAAGCATTATGATATGAAACAAATACATGCGAGACACATGTAAATTTTTGTTTACAACTTAAAACATGAAATAACAATAATAATTTTGTAACGTGCTACACCCCAATATGTTAAAAGATGAAAAGGGGTTACAAAAACTCACTTGATAATGTTAAGCGAGAGAGACACGAACTAAGTAAGTAAGCGAGCTAAATCGGATGAGTTTAATTCGATACGGGATCCTAGAAAATAATTATAAGTTCAAAAAATAATGTTCATAGAAAATGAAAGGATGAGTAAAAGATATGTATTTGGTTCAAATTTTGAAGTTTGGAAGACTTGAAAGGAAAATATATATTTCATTATAATTATTGTAGTTGTTTAAAAGGATGGCTTTTAGGTAGCTTAGTTTAGTGTATTTTAGAAAAGTTTGTGCCCGAGAAATGTCCTAATTATGTTAAAGAAGGTGGTCATTTTTAGAAAAATCCGAAACGGGTCCAAATATAGAAAATTAAGTTTTAAGTGAGTTATTCGTTTTTGATCGGACATAAACTTCACCTTTGCAAATTTAGTTCCGACATAAATAATATATATTTTTTTAGAATTTAGAAGATGAAGGAATCAAATTTTAAGAGTTAAGAATATGTAAGTAACCAACCTTTAACCAAAAGGCCGCCTAAGCAAACCGAGTTCGTTTTGATGAACCGACACTATTGTTAAAGTAATTTTAACATAATATCTTGTTTGAAACGATTATAATGTACGAAAAACTAAAAAAAATTACCGAGGAAAGGACACGAAAGATAAAAGAAGAAGACTTGAAATTGATTGGTTTGATTTCTGAAAGTCAAACTTAAACAATTCTCCGAATTAGCAAGAAGACCAAGAGAATTTATGTGAACTGTGATGTGGGAAAGGGAGAAGAGATGAAATGGTTCACTATTTATAGATTAGTTGCGCTATAGATATTACAATCGATATGAATTAGTCAAGCTTGTTAATTACAATTAAAAACTAGTCAAAACATCAAATTAATCAAAAAAAATGAGTTGTAGCATGAGAGGGATGTTGAATGTTGTTTATAATCAATAAAATATGTTGACCAAAGCTCCAAATCGTTTAAAATGATGTTAAATAGTTTTTAAACGAGTTTAAACATCAAAAACACGTACCAGACTGGTACCCAACGTCGCGCGGAGCACGAACATGGCTCCTCGCATGGCGGGGTGCGCAAGAGAGAGAGAGAGAAAATAGTTGTATTATTATTATTATTATTATTATTATTATTATTATTATTATTATTATTATCATCGTTATTGTTGTTCTTAAATAGTATAAACAACTTCTGGACTTGAATAAAAGACAATTAACGTATAAAATGGATCTTAGGTTTATAATCATGAAGATGGAATAATATTGTTATAAGTTTAAAAATATAGTTTTCTAAATACGATGATCCGAAAATTTAAAACGGGTCTGATTTTCAGGTTTGAAATTAACGAATATTATAGGAAACAATACCAATCTACCAAAAATGAGAACATAAGAAATAATATCAATCTAAATAAGCAATGTCTTATAATAATAAAGAAAAAGACCTAATAATAACAACAAAAGAATCTTAATCGGCAACAAAAAAATAACAAATACTTATAAAAGGAAAAGAGAAAAACTTAAATACAACAACAAAATATAAATCAGCAAATACTTATAACGTATCATAATCTGGAATAAGCATATACAAACAAAAAATAACAATAAACACTTTTAAAACAAACCTAATAATAACATCAAATTTGTGACATTTCATTTCGGTTCGATTTGTATTCGTTATTGTATTGTAAACCCAACCCATTTTGACCTTCGAATCTTTTGATGCTAATAATATGTTGGATTTTTTTATGTTATGATCTTGTTCCACACCTGTCTTCTTGTTATATCATCCTTAATAGTCCTTAACTCCCTTGGTTTATGCTAAAAATCAAGTTTAAACATGTCTAGTGACAAAATTTACCAAAACATGAAAGTGTTGTCGAGCCCACCCACCGCGTATCACGACGGGCATCCCCACACTTGTTCGCGTGACACGACCAAGCTGTAGCTACAGATAGAGGTGTTCAAAGTCAGATGTCCGAAGTTTCAAATATCCGAACATATCGGATAGTGGATTGCACAATCTGAATCCGTATCCGAACTTCAGATATCCAGAATACTTAAAAGAAAAAATGTTTAAAAACTAAAAAAAATCTATAAATTGAATATGTTAGCCTTTAACAACTACCATGTCAAGCCGACCCAGTAAATTGAAATAATATATACTCTATATTATAACAATATATTGCATATGTTAACTAAAACAATCTAGAAGTATATATTTCAATTTTCAAAACGAAAAGAACATAAGGTCGTACTCGTCCTCGTCCTCTAGTAAAGGAGAAATGTGACGACGTCTAAACCGCCACTATCCAGTCGTCCTTCGGTGAAAGCGAGATGTAACAACTTGGGTTTTCACTTAATATATTAAATACCAATACCCGGCCCGTTTTCGTTTCGGGAAAATTTTTAAACAACAAAACATCACGTTTATCGAGGTAATAATAATTTATTATTATTGTTTATTATATTTACTTATTTTATCAAATAACTTTCAAATATGTACAAATTTAACCCAAAACTTAAGTTTTAACCATTAATGTATCCACACCTATAGTTCACGGATCAATCTGCAATTATTCAAAAGATTATATTGTAATCTTTAAACCAAACACATACCCAAACCCGTATCCATATCCTAATCGTGACCAGAATGTTTGCTTGTTCCTTAATCTATGGATGTTAACCAAAATTGATTTTACCAAATCGCGTATATGATTAAAACAACCTGTATCGACAATTTAATTAGGTAATAAGAATCATAGCTTGATCGTATTTATGTTTCTAACAACCTCCAATACCCACTTCGGATTAGACTATATATACATAATCAAAATACAATTAAATAACAGTACACCTTCTCCTTAATCCCATGAAGAAAACCCTAGAAGCAATTGAAGTATAACAACCTGTACATGGTGTTTCGTAGTCATCCTTGCGCTGTCAACCATGTCTAGTCGTTTTCATTCAATTCGTCTTCGTTAAGGTTTTTAATATATGCATTAAGATCGTCTAAATCCGTATATCAATAGCCCTATGATTAACTACACTAAAATACATCGTATTGAACGATTCATGAATTATAATTCATAGGATTTGGGGGTTATTTTGGGCTAATGTATATAACTTACTTTTCTGATCTCGTTGAACCGACCAGGGGCGCGGATTCGAGCCCCCTGGATGCAGTTGTGGTTTTTATTTTTTTAAAAAGGGTTTTAAAAGTTTATAAAATAATAATTATTATTATTAAATATAAAACAACATTATTTTAGCAAACCGAGCTCACGTTTCTGTCAATTAATCTCGTTTCAAGGTTTCATATATGTATATGTATATATGTATATATGTATATGTGTATATATGTATATGTACATGTATATTTGTATATATATATATATATGTATTGATATATATGTATGTATTATAAGTATATTTTAATAATAATAAATCATCATTATTTTATTAGAACTTGACATCATTATTGGTGTTTCCTTATCGTCAAACATTTTACAAACTTCGTATATTTATTATATATTTATATTATATTATATCATATATATATATATAGTTCTTTAAATAAAAATATAACGAACGTATAAAACATGTAATCTATATTATATCATTAAATTTGCATCAAAGGTTCCAAAATATATATTTGAACGTTTGTATTATAATATTTAATATTATTATATTACATGTAACTCTTTATCATATTATTACACATTAAAATTAACTATTTAAACATTTACTATTATAGTATATTCTAACTCATATTTATGTATTTAAACTAATAATAATGTTTTCGCAATATCAATAATAAAAGAAATCCTCTGATCAATTAATAACCATTCTAATCACGAAACCGAGTTCACATCGAAGATTTAAATCTACTATTCATGTTATAATTTAATCATTAATCTATATTATTATATTTAACTAGGAATTCTTGACGGTATCTCATGAAGGGTTTATCTTTCTTGCATCATCCTCATTTGTAACTCGTTTATCTAATTAGATGAGTAATCACTCTCTTCTTTTAGTTGTTTTAAACATTTTTCGGGACATATGCGTGTTTACACTACTTTAGTATTATTATTATTTTTATTATTATTATTATTATTATTATTATTATTATTATTATTATTATTATTATTATTATTATCTACATTTGCAACTGTTATCCTTGTGTGTGTATCAGTTTGTGCCTGACTTGCTATTTGCTTACTTGTTTTATTTTTACCGCATTCGGAGATGTCCATCATAATAGTATGATTATACGACCGTATTAGTGGCCGGCGTCCAATCGCATGGCAACGGTTTATCCCTTTCTTTATTATCTATGTGAATTGTTTATATGTTATGACTTAATTGTTTATCTCACATGAACAGTTTGCGTTTTCTTTTATATATAATATATTGTATCTCACTTACCTGGTGTTTTACTCACTCAACCATGTGTTGACAAAACTATTTCTATTTTATACGCATATGCATGTTATCGTTTGAATTTATTCATGATTAGTGAAGACTTAGGATTGTCAATGTTAGAAGAATACATTCAAGACAATAAATCAAGACTTAGTTAAACTTAGATTTTGAATATTTTTGTTATATGAATTATGTACTTTGTATTATTTGAATTTGTTAAATATTTAAAATAAATAAATTAGACATTGTCACTTTACAATTGCATGATAGTACCTTGTGAGCTGTGAGCAATCAGTCCGTGCCCGGCATTTACGCCTTAGGTTGGGCTGTGATAGGAGAGGTGTTGTCACACCCCAACCTACGACGGAAATGTCGGGATGAACTGATTGCTCACAGCTTTTCAAAGGTTACTATCATGCAACATTATTTAAATGACAATATTTATTTACTTCGATTTAATAATTCAAGTACAAAATAAAACTTATTAAATAAAAAACAATTACAAATTAAATTCTTGATTGTATCATTCCTAACATAAATTTTTCACTAAGTCTTCACCAATCTGCATTAAATTTCTACGATAACCTACATATGCGTATAAAATAGAATTTTGTCAACAACACATGTTGAGTGAGCAACACACCAATTTAGTCGTACATATAGTATATATAACAAAATACGTAGCTGCAACAAATCATATGAGAATAACAAAATAACCAAATGAGCAAGTATAACTGAGATGTCGAGAAGCACAAAGGCTAACGACTGGCGTATGATCATATTAGACTGAGATTATGTTGGACCTCTCCGAATGCGGAAGCATACAAAGCAAATAAGCACATAAACAAGTAAGGTATAAGTTGTTAACACATAAGAGAAAGTTGCAGTTTTTGAGTATAAGTATATATAATAAATATAATTTACGCATATGTCCCCAAAACATTGAAAGCGGTAAAATAGGGGAATATGGTACTCACCTTGATAGACGAACAAAGATGATTAAGATAACGAGAAGGCGAGAAAAGTCACACACGAACATTAAAGCTTAAGAGAAACGAGAGAAATACGAATATACTAACTATAGTACAAGTTTTATTACGACCACTAGATAACCAATATTAAATTAATATTAATATATATATATATATATATATCAAAGAGTTTATTATATAAAATAATTAGTTACATTAATAAAACATATCTTGAAATATATTACTTTTAAATTTTATAAATATAAGTAATATCTTTAATATAAATTATTATGTAATAATTCATGTTTATAATATATATGTATAAAAAGTTAATTTAACCATTTAAATATATATAACCAATTTTTATTTATATAAATCTTAAATACTTAGGTTTAAAAAAGTTTTATTATATTTATATACATATACATATATATACGTCTATACTCGTATATATACACATATATAAGGATTTTAATATAAATGTGGAAAAACAATATGTAGTCTTGTCGTTTTTATAAAATATGACTTATTGGTGTGATAGATTGGTATCAGAGCCACTCTTGTGCCGTTCGAGATAATGGGGCACGCCTCATCGAGGACAATGAGTCCAAAGAGGGGTTGTTTGTAACACCTTGGCAAACACAACATCGTCCCACTCTTAGGCAAATCCCACATCAGCCGTGGACAAGAGAGATCCTTGGTTCATAAGTAAATGTCCTGCCTCTTCAATCACCAACGCGTTTTGAGCTTAGTTGGCTGTGGAGCACATGAAAACTCCACGGTTAAGCGTGCTTAGGTGGAAGTAGTACTAGGATGGGTGACCTCCTGGGAAGTTTCCATCTTGACAACCAAAAACAAATCCGTGAGCTCTTCGTGGGCAGAGCGGACAATATTGGTGGTGCAAGGGGTCGAATGTTAAAGGTGTGGCTTGCGTTTTGATTTTTAAATGATCTTGGGTTTCTAAATAGTATTTATGTTTATATATAAATAATAAACAACTAAAAAATATATTTAAGTTTCAGATATTGGATATCCGAAAATTTTCAGAATCATTATCCGAATCCGAATACGAAAATTCAGATATCCGAGATTCGAATATTCGAATTTTCGGATAACTCGGATTCAGATTTTCTATTCGGAGTCAGATTCGGATTTTTTTGAACACCCCTAGTTGAATATAAGTTTGTTGTTTTGGTTCGGTTTTGCTCGTTTAATCTCGGACTCATGTTTTAACCATCTAAACCGACCAAGACTCAACTCACAATTATTCTAGAACCCTCCAAACGTGTTTTTATACTTGGTCATAGTTTATTAAAATAAAAAATCATTTTAAATAAAAGAATCAAAGTGTACCGGTTTATTCACCGGACAAACGCATTATTCATTTCCTCAAACCCTAACCCCCCCCCCCCTCCCAAAATATCACTTAATCTCAACCATTTTCTCCTGCTTATATTCATCTCTTTCTCCTAAATTGTTCCAACCTGCAAGTCGTTCTAGCTAGTTTTGCTTAAGTTTGACTTTAAAAGCCAACGGAACCGAATCTTGCATATCAATCTGTTTCGGGTTTCGGGTATATGTTATTGATATTTTAAGTTGTTCTAAGTTATTTTATGTTTAGAAAATCATTATCATTTTTATATATGGTTTTTGGACATTCAAACACATATTTAAACATTTTAGGCTTGTTTGGTCGTTTTCGGAAAGTTTACTCGCTTAACTTTCTTGTTTGAGTTTAGATCTGGAAATTTTACTTTATTCCAGTTCTATGGTTTTGGATATGTCGTAACCATCCTCGGTCTCATAACGAGTCAAAGACCGAACCAAAACCAAACACTCGTTTAAATACTTTAATTAACTTCTGAGTAACCATGTTGCATGAAGATTCTAGGTCTGAGTTTTCCATTATATTTTAGTAATGTGGTGTTGGACTTGGGTAACCCTCCTCGGTTTCATATCGGGTCAAGGAACGAACCAAACCAAACACTCGTTTAAGCACTCTAATTAACTTTTAAGCAACCATGTTGCATAAAACACTTTAGATGTGAGTTTTCTTTATATTTTAGTTATTATATGGTTGATATGGAAGTATAGAAAAAATATTGTCATGAACCCAAGTTTCAAGTAAAAACCAAGTAAAACCGAACACTTGTTTTAACAAGTTAGTCAATGTTCAAACCACCAAAAGTTCAACCTATCTATTTAGTTATGTTTACTATATATTTTTCAAATTACTTAAGATTTTAGAGGTGTTGAAAAAATCTGGGCTTAAACCAAGTTTCGGGTAAAAACTGAGTAAAATTCGAACTACTCGTCTTAACGAGCTAGTCACCGTTCAAACCACCAAAATATTTTCCTAACATTATTAAATTATGTTTCAATTTAAATTGCTTATATTTCTAAGGTTATGGTATGTCAGAACTAAAATTGGTATTGTACTAAGATTGGGGTGACTTACACTTGCTTAAACCCGAGTTTGAGACTTTAATTAATTCAAAATTCTCCAACTTATTTAAGCTGCTGATTTTATTGAAGTCATTCATATATTTAAACAATTTGGTAAGTGGGATGTGGATTTGAAAATTATCAAGTCCCGAACCAACTAAATCGAGCAAATCTTTCAATGTCATATCTTGATGCTTACATTAGCTGGATCATGCACACTAGCACTAAACCAACTCCCTTGTTTTAAACTCAACAAAGATTGAGTAAAACTAAACATCAAGACCCAGTTTTATGTAAAATTCATTTTATTTGATACATACTTTATTTAATTGCATTTCGTAAAATATAACTTAAATTCCCGAAAAACCAAGCCCTGTTATCATGAGCTATTACAACTTTTATATTCCATTCTCAAGTCTCAATATTAATTCAAGATATTTCAATATAGGACACGCACGTTAAACAGTCGGGCTTGCTTTCTTGAAGATTTAATTCTAAGTTTTCTTCATCGACGTCACTTTGTCCAAGTCAGTAATTTCATCCATGTTTTCTCCTTTATATTTTGGTGGTAGTTTGCATACTTACTAAAATAAAAATGATTTAAGACTTGGATTCTCAAACCGCAAAATCTAGTTTATGTGTTACTTAGAATAATCGTCTAATTGTGTGTTATGTGCCTCATATGATTAATTGCTAAATGTGTATTTCTTTTTTGTTGGTTGGCCTCATCCTCATCCTCAATAAGTATAATTAATTGCTATAAGTTTGATTATTGGTTGATTGAAGATTTGAAGACGTTATTTTTATTTTGGACCATTAGGTTATTAGTGAAATGAACTATTTACTTTCTAGTACTTTTTTTATATGTAATAAACAAGTTGTGTTGTGTTTTGATGTTAAATGAAATGAATGTGTTGTTTAAATATGACACTTTAATAGTGTCGTGTGCGTTGAAACAATCACGTCGCGCCCCAGCATGTTCTGTCGCTTTTGGTTGGGGTGTGAAAAAATTGGTTCATATTGTTTTCATGTTAAGAAGTATTTATATTTGATCTTGAAATCTTTATTTTATATTGATAGATTTTATAAACAAAGGTAAAAAACGGCAAGAAACCCCGGAACCCTCCACAAGTCGGAAAGAGCCGCCAACCACCAAACCCGTACAATTATGTAAATAAAAAACTACATCAACTAGACTAATCTGTAGAGTTTCTTTTAAAACTATTCTTGTACCAAAGAAACCTAAGATTTGATCTCACCAATAACCTCTTCTATTTTAACTTTTTTCCAATCGTAAAGTTTATCATTTCTAGCTTTTCATAAGCTCCAAACGACTATGATCAAAATCCCCTCAAACACCTCTCTTTCTATCTCCAAACCCTCTGTGATTTGTAGAGATCCAACATGTCCCGCACCGGAAAACCAATAATTGAATTCTGCACCACCGGCTAACATGGTCCCAAACCACCGCAGCCACCATGCATCCGGTAACAATATGCTCAGCCGATTCCACCCCCCGACTCACAAAGGGGGCACCGCAAGCTAGGAACCTGGATATTTCTACTATCGAGAGCCTCCCGATTCAGGATTTGGTTCATCTCGGCCCTCCAAGAATATATATAGCGTTTATTCGGGACCCATTTAAAAATTTTCATGACATAATTGCCATCTTCTTAATTAGTTTAACTAATTGGCTTAGGGAAATCTTTAAATACTATTAAAGCAATACAATTGTACACATGGCACCATTCTAGGCCCTCCACATACGATGCTACCTAGATGCCATGTGGAATATTTCCTATTTTAATATTTCTAGCCATTAAAATAAATCAATATTAAATATGTGGAGGACACGGACCCATTTTCCAATTTTTATAACCCATGACCCGTAATAACCCGCTTTGTCTACAGAAAACTATACCCGGTCCATTTTTCATAATCCACGACCAATTCCACCACTAATTTTTCTCTCTAACCTCGTCACGAAGATACGAACCTTAATTTCATCGCTCATATCCAACATCGAACGTCTACAGTATTTTCCAACAATTCGATTCCGTTCTACTATGATTTTCTTCACTTCCAAGGTTATTGATGTCTCCAATCGATTCGATTCCGTTCAATTGATCGTTCCTCATAGACGATGTTATAAGGATATTTTTGGTCAACTAATGATGATTATAACAGATCGATCATCCGGTGAATATATTAGAGGTAATTGACACTTTGTTATTCTTTTTCTAGTAAATTTTCTCAACATAATTTCCTTCCAATTTTTTTAATTTCCGGTCAATTTCTTATTGTTTTGTTTACTAAATATAAGGAACTGAATTTCCGTCCAATTTCAGTTTTTTTTTTGTCCAATTTGTTATTGTTTTCTTTACTAAATATTAACAAACAAAATTTCCGTCAAATTTATGATTTTTTTTCCGGCCAATTTTGATTTAGTTTTATCAAAAGTCAGAAACTTCGATTTAATATTTTGTTAATTACATTTTTTTTTAATGTTTAATTAATTTGTTTGAAAATTATTTGTTTGATATATAATTTAACGGAATTGAATCGATTGGAGACAATATTGATCTTTAATATTCCAGAAATATTAATTAAAAATTTACTAATTTTTTATAATATTTTATATAATAATTTAAAATATATCCTACAAAATAATATTGATCTAGCTTTCATATATAATTTATTCTAGAATTTTCTAAAAATTTAAATGTACTTTAACTTGATCCGTTATTATTTAACTATAACTGGTATTCAAATCTAATTTAATATTTAACTGATTTCAGAAAATAATATTAATCTTCTAAATAATCGTTATTAAACAGATTTCCGAAAAACTTTAAACCGATTTCGAAAAAACCTTAAACATGGAAATATTAAAACTTATTATATAATACATTCTAATAATACTTTTTTTATAATCAATCCCTTATTTTTGGAGATGATTATTTGAATATAATTTATGTTTTAAAGGTTTGACTATAATAACGATAATTAAGGAAATAATTTATGTTGTTTATTATTTTTATTATTATTTCATTCCTAAATTAAGCTACGTATTATTATTAGATATTAATTGATTTTAATAACCTTAAATATTGAAATATAATATTTATTATATAATAATACATTCTAATAATACATTTTGAATATAATCAATCGGTTATTTTAGGAAAAATTATTTACAATAAATCGCTTTAATTATATTCAAACTTATGTTTAGAAAATTTTTATACATAAGACGTTTACCAAAATGTATATTCTCTACATCCTACTATATAATATCTAACTAATCACATAATCCTTCATCATACTTTTCATAATCATATATTCTGCAACGATGTAAGCTCATACCCTTTTAATAATTGTTTTTATGTTTCAAATATTTTAGTTAACTATTTTATATTTTAGTTGTATTCATAGGACAATGGAAGGTCAAACATTTACCATGCTAAATGAAATCGATGTTCTAAAAACATCACCATCAACTTTTAAGGTTAGAGTTCAAAGACTTTGGAGCATCAAAGATAACAAAAATGTCAATGAGGATTTTTTGATCGAGATGGTTTTAATGGATGAAGATGTAAGTATCTATTTTTTAATCTGTATATACGTTACAGATTCAACACTTTTTATATCATATTTATTGATTGAGTTTTAATTCTCATAAATATTTTTTTTCTTTAATGACTAGAGAATCGAATCCAAGCCACCGTTTACAAACAGGATATCTTTCGTTTCAAAAGATTCTTGAAGGAAAGCTCTACTCTGACTATTGTTAATCCTAGCGTTGGTCTAAATGGATCTAACTATCGAGTGATTGACTGTTCCAACAAATTAGTGTTGGGACCAAACACACATGTTAATCCATGTCAAGAGTTTGAAGGTCGCATGTTTGGTTTCAAAATGATTTCATTTGAATCTATAATCTATAAAAAATATCTTTAATGCCACTGTTGGTAAAATACAATTTGAATTGTGGAATATTATTTAAAGATTTTAGCCCTAGATTTGAAATAAATCTGTTAAGTTATGTTATTTTTTATTTTATTTGTGTTAGATATTATTGGTCACGTTGTGTATGTGTTCAAGAACAATGCTTCAAACGTCAAGGACAAAAACAAGCGTACAATGGAGATATGTGATCTAAGGTATGTCTATTTACCCTACCATTTGGTGACATAATTTAGTTAATAAACTTTATACAATATTTAACATTTCTCTTATTTCGGTGGAAACTCTGTATATCTCACACTATGGGATCATTATGCATCTGAGCTCTCTAAATATGTAATTGAACATTTTGATGAAAGCTAGGCCGTTATTGTACTACAATTTGGTAGAGTTAAGTATTACACTGGTTTTGATGGTAAAGGTAACTATGCGTATTGTTTTGAAATTACTTGAGTTATCAACTTAAACTAAGTGAGTGGTTTTACCTTATGAACATGTAAGTGAGTGGTATTTTTACCTTTATCAAAATAAGGTTGTTATCTGGTTTGAGAATGAAGAGTATAAGAATTTTAAGCCTAAACAACTATTGTCATGTGATGATTTGATCATGTTGAGAGAGCTTGACCTGTTGAAGTTATCTAATGCAAGAAAAGAAGTTGCACATCTTGAGTTGGAATCAGAAGTTAGTTTGAAGGTGAAATGGTTAGAAGAATGTGGTAATTATGAAAGTGATTATGAAGATTTTACAGAAAATTTTGGAGTCTGATGATGAACTTTAAGGTAAAATATAACTTATTTAGATATTGTTAGATTTAATACAAGTAATAGATGGTCAACACCTCTTTACACTTTCTAATGGAAGTAAAGATTTATTGGTTACATATAACAACTTTAGTAATGTTTATATGTTACTAATTATTATACATGTTGTTTTGTTTGGTTTATATTTTATATAACTTTTTATTGTGTTGTAACAATTTTCAGGTGTGTTAGGAAAACTGATTTTTTTTAGGCTGAAGTTTTCAAGATGTTGATGATGGTTTAGTAGCAAAGAACATTATTACTTATTTTGTTGATGTGTTTTTGAAGTTTTATATTAAGACATTGTAAATCTATTAATTTTTGGTTTGTATGATGCTTTGTTTAGTGACAATGTAAATCTATCAAGTTTTAATAGTTAAAGAAATATTATGTTTGTTTAAATTGATGTTTAAGTTGAATATGTTTAGTGACATGTTATTCCACCCGCGTGAAACATAACATGTTATTCCACCCGCGTGTCACGCGGGTCTATACCCTAGTTTCATCATATATGTTAATTGGTAAACTAAAGTTTAATATCTAATTTGCATGTGTGTTTTTTTCCGCAATCAAGAAGTTGCAAAGAATTAAATGTTAAGAAAACAGAGTTATTTTGGCCTACATGCAATGGGGTGAAGGTGCGGGAGGGGTTGTTCCCTTGCGGGATTGGAAGGCCAGTGTTTGGTGTGAAACTCCTTGGTGGTATTGTAAGCCGGGATGCGGGGTTTGTCAGCAGTTTGGCTATGAAAAGGGCATCTAGCGCTGTGGAACTGATGAGCTTCCTCCCAAGACTCCGGGATCCTCAATGCGAGCTTATTTTGCTTCGCTCATGTATGGGAGTCGCAAAGCTTTTTTTCGGTTTGAGAACATGCCAACCTATGTATGTGGGGGAAGCTGTTTCTATATTTGACAGTGGCCTTCGAAGGGCGATTGAGGACATCGTGGTTTGTGGGGGTCCGTTCTCCGGGATCTCCAATGGAGGTTAGCGTCACTTCCGACCCGTTTTGGGGGGTTGGGTCTATGTTCGGCCGAGGATGTATCTACATATGCTTTGGTGGCTTCGAGAGCACAATCGTGGTGTTTGCAAGACCATATTCATCGGGGTTGTGATATTTATGGGTTGGACTCTGATTATGGGTGTGCGATGGATCGTTTACGTACTTCACTTCCAGATTTTGATCTTAGCGGGTTCTCTAATAAGGACAACCCCCCCCCCCTAAGGCCCAACATGTTGTGGCGAGTGCCTTATTTAGTGGAATCGTCCAAAGTTTATAAGTGAAGTTTAATCTATCCCCTCGCCAAAAGGCGGTGTTTGAATGCCTTTAGGCTCCTCGAGCTCAGGATTTTCTAATGGTCATCTCCATTGAAGGATTGGGGCAACATATGACAGGTTTGGAGTATCGGGCTATCCTTAAGTACCGGTTAATGATACCTATGTTCCCGGATGATGAGCCTTGCCCAATTTGTCGCAAGGTCTGTTTGGATTCTTTTGGAGACCATGCGGTGCATTGCAAAGAATTGTCCGGCTTTAAGTACAGACATGATTTGGTTAGGGATGTTTTGTGTGATGTTCTTAAAAAGGGCAGGGATTTCTACTAAAAAGGAGGCAACTGTTAACTTTCTCACTGATCCTCTTGAAGGGAGGTCTACTTTACGACCAGCTGATATTCTTGTGTTCGAGTGGGCAGGGGGGAAACACGCTTGTGTGGATCTTACAAGAGTGTCTCCTCTTGTTGGGCTCAGGGACCGTTGGTTTGTTATGGGTCAGGCTGCATTGAAAGCTGAATCAGGCAAGGTTATTAAACACGAGAAAACTTGTTTAGAGAATCAACATGTCTTTCTCCCATTTGCTTTTGATACATTTGGTTTCCTGGCCCCAGGGGCTGTAAATTTTCTGAGTATGGTTCAGCGTGTCGTACACGGAACCTCTTCAACTCCTAGGTCTCAAAGTTTCGTTTTTAGCAGGATTGGCTTTGCTATTCAAAAGGGGTAGCGGTGCAGCTTGTTGCCCGTTTGCCTGCCACTTTATTGTAAATGTTTTCTAGAAATGATGTTTTCAATTTTTAAACTAAAAAAAAACCAAGAAGTTTTCTAAACCAGTGTGTTAGAAGTGTCTAATTAGAGTTTGCTTCATACTAAGAGGATTATTGGTGTCAGATTTAAATAGCCTCAGATGGATATTTGAATCCGTCTAGCACATCGGTAATTTGATGAATGTTTAGGAGTAATACCTAGGTGATTAATCATTTTAATAATGCAAAATCATATTCATTCTCAGTTTGTTTCCTTAGTTTTAAGTTATTTTAATTAGTTTCTCGTTATTTTAGCAAGTGCATAGTTTCAAATCCAGATTTGATCAGTTAGATATTGATAGCATCTCCAATGTATGATTGTATGAAGAGGTTTGAAATACAAACCCATTATTTTTTTCTTCTGCTCATCCAGAATCCCACTCAATCTCTTATTCTCTCTTCCATCTCCTCACTTTTTCTTCCACTAGGACATACATTGTCACACCCCAACTTACGGCGGAAATGCCAGGACGTGAACTGATTGTCACAACTCACAAGGTTACTATCAAGCAATAATATAAGTTTCAATATTTATTAAATTTATTTAAATAAAACAATTACAGTTAAGTACATCAAGTATAAAACAATTACAAAAATGATCAATTAAATTTGTATTCTAAAAGGCATCTCTACATGATCTTTATCTTGCTAAACAACCAAACTGATAACCTGCAAATGCGTATAAAATATATTTTTGTCAACAACACATGTTGAGTGAGTAAAACACCAGCTTAAGACACAATAGTAATTGTATATATAATATATAAAGAAAAATGCAAACTGTTCCTGTGAGATAAACAGTTAAACCATAGCACATACACAAACAATCAAACATAAAGGAAGGGCTAAACCGTTGCCATGCGAATGGGCATTGGTTACCTAAAAATGATGTGTCGGTGAAACCATTGTCAATGCGTCGGACGCCGGCCACTACGACGGTCGTATGATCATACTAGACTGAGAATATGTTGGACCTCTCCGAATGCGGTTCAAATAAGCAAGTAAGCAATTAGCAAGTTAGGCATACACCGATATACACACAAGGATTAAACAGTTGCGATTTTGAATACTATATAATAGATAAATATGATACGATACGCATGTCCCCAAAAAGGTTAAAAATAAGTAAAAATGGGGAGTGATTACTCACCTGATCGGATGAACGAAAAACAAATGAGGATGATGAGAAAAGTAGATCCTTCGGGATACACCAACAATGATCCCTAGTTACATAATAATAATAATATGAATTAATTATAAAAATATAACATGATTTAATATTATGAGTTATTAACAAATGAGATAGCGCGTATAATAAATTTGAGATTTCGATGTAATTTAAGTTATGTTTGGGATTGAGATATTATTGATTGGACGATTGATCTCAACGGATTATTTGTTATTATGAAAACAATATTATTAGTCATTATTTAAATTAAAAGAATTGTTTGCTTATTATATAATTTTAATTATGAATAATTAATTTAAATAAATATGAGTTATGATATACTATAATAATAAACGTTTAAATATTACAATACAATAAGTTCGATATTTTAGAATGTTTAACGAAAATTCATTGTAAACATGAATTCAATATATTTAGGTATAATTATATATGTTATATTTTTGTAATAAAAATAAATACATAAACATATTATTTACATATATATATATAGGGGATGGTTCATGCGAGAAGTGATTTTGTAGTGAGAAGTGCGAGAAGTAATTTTTAACCCTTGATTAAGTTTAATCCATGACCTATATTAAACATGGTAGTCTTGTAATTATTTCATCCCTTGTTTTAATGTCTTTTATTGTAAAAGGGTATTATAGTATTTTTCTTTATATGCACATATTTGTAACATATGATTGATAAGTGTATTCCAGGTTCCACGCCACCATAATCTCTCATAACATAATCAAAAGCTCACAAAATTAATACGGTGGGAAGAAATCGTCACAAGTGCGTACCGATTCACGCAATCTGCAATACTTTCTTGAAGATTAGTTATAGTTTATATATAAAAGGGGGTGTCTCTTAGATGAACCACATCGTCTTGAGGTTTTGCCGGTGTAGACATCTTCTATTGAAAGGTTAGGGTATCTATATTGAAGAATTTTCGGATTCAATATACATGTATTCATAATCTAAACATTATCACAATTTTTGTTGATTTAAATGCTAACATGGGAGGAAAAAAATTAGGGTTTTTAGTAAAATACAAATTGGGGAAAATTTATGTGGTGTTCATCTAAAGCTACACAAGTTAAACCTACACAAGTTAATCATTTATAGATCTTTCATTTTTTATTATTATTAATTTTTGATTTCTTAAAAAAAGATTTCTTTAGTTGGAGAATTGGGCTCACGTTTTATTTTGTTCTGGATGTTAATCAATCTCTAACACAACCAAGTTTTAATTTGCTAATTTGTAAATTATATTATATACACTTGCACATTCTCAAACTCAAAACTGCAGTTTTATCTACATTGAAGATTCGTTTAAATGAAAATTGTGTAGTCTTAGTTTGTGAATAATAATATGTGAATTTGAAATGTTTCCCAAACACTTGTAACTGGTTCGCAAAGCTATATTTGAACAGGTGTGTAGTTACAGATATTTCTGTGTAGGTACGTATCATTCGCTTTGTAAGTACGGATCTTTCTGCGTATGTACATACCATTTGCTGTGTAGTTATAGTTCATCCTGTGTAGGCAATTTTTCATATTATTTTCAGATTTTCTTTGTGTAGGTTGTGTATTTTTTTTACTGGTATTTTTTAACATGAAATTATTCTTATATACTTTCTTGGTTGTGTGTAGGATATCTAAGTGTATAGTGTAGTTGTGTAGGTTATATGTATTCTGTGTAGGAGTATGTAAGTTTAGAGTGTAGACTGTGAAGGTAATTGGGATTTTATTTAGTTGTGTATATAAAAAAAGTGATTATGGTTTTGCAGATGCCTTGGCAGCATCAAAAACTATTGAGACTTATATGGGGACGTTGATAAGAAATTCGGGCCGAGGTTATGCAAAAGACTCAACTAAGCAGGAGATACAACTATTGAGCTTAAGTAAAACAAGCGATCGTATTTTGTGAAGGAATTTAAAAATTATCTATATGTTTTTCGTTGGTCGTATAGTTTGTGTTGTTATTTTGAATGGTTAAGCATGAGCATTGTATTATGTTTAGTTTTCCAAATTGGTTGAATGGTATATTCATGGGTATTGTTTGACCTACTATGTTATAACATTGGTTTTTTATAATTAATGTTATTTTTAACGTTGTAGTCATTTCTACTATGTGTAGGCCTAGTACAAGCTTGTGTAAGATACTCTTACATATTTACATGTACTTGTTTCATTATGTATTTCTCATTATACCCATTAAAATACTAGTTTGATTAATTTTGCCTTTTTGCACCATTTGATTTAATAGTTACTACATCGTACTCCGTGTTGAGTTCAATTTTATTGTAGTTTTTATTTTTTGTGGATGATGATTTCTATAAAACAAGCATACTGTGTAGCGAATTATTGGTGGAACGGATATAATGTTGCCTTACATATGTTGTGTAGAATAACTATGTGTAGTAACATAGCTTCGGAGTTGTGTGTGTGTGCACGACAAAACCAGTGTAATATTTAACCCTACCAAATTGTAGTACAATAACGGCCTAGCTTCGGAGTGAAACATAGCTTCGGACTTGTGTGTGTGTGCACGACAATAAAATAAACAATTAGCTAAGCATTTAATAAGTATTTAATCTAACAAGAATTATGTAAGCTGCAAACAATCAAATAAAACACATCAGGTAAACAAATAAGCACGTATGGGGTTCCTAAGCATGTTACTAAGGCACAACTAACGACCTATCTTAAACCTTCGGCTTTGATACCAATCTGTCACACCCCAACCTACGGCGGAAATGCCAACGCGTGAACTGATTGTCACAACTCACAAGGTTACTATCAAGCAATAATATAAGTTTCATTATTTATTAAATTTATTTAAAAAAAAACAATTACAGTTAAGTACATCAAGTATAAAACAATTACAACAATGATCAATTAAATTTGTATTCTAAAAGGCATCTCTACATGATCTTTATCTTGCTAAACAACCAAGCTGATAACCTGCAAATGCGTATAAAATATATTTTTGTCAGCACACATGTTGAGTGAGTAAAACACCAGTTTAAGACACAACAGTAATGGTATATATAATATATAAAGAAAAATGAAAACTGTTCCTGTGAGATAAACTATTAAACCATAGCACATACACAAACAATCAAACATAAAGGAAGGGCTAAACCGTTGCCATACGAATGGGCATTGGTTACCAAAAAATGATGTGTCAGTGAAACCATTGTCAATGCGTCGGACGCCGGCCACTACGACGGTCGTATGATCATACTAGACTGAGAATATGTTGGACCTCTCCGAATGCTGTTCAAATAAGCAAGTAAGCAAATAGCAAGTTAGGCATACACCGATATACACACAAGGATTAAACAGTTGCGATTTTGAATACTATATAATAGATAAATATGATACGATACGCATGTCCCCAAAAAGGTTAAAAATAAGTAAAAAAAGGGGAGTGATTACTCACCTGATCGGATGAACGAAAAACAAATAAGGATGATGAGAAAAGTAGATCCTTTGGGATACACCAACAATGATCCCTAGTTAAATAATAATAATATGAATTAATTATAAAAGTATAACATGATTTAATATTATGAGTTATTAACAAATGAGATAGCGCGTATAATAGATTTGAGATTTCGATGTAATTTAAGTTATGTTTGGGATTGAGATATTATTGATTGGACGATTGATCTCAACGGATTATTTGTTATTATGAAAACATTATTAGTAGTCATTATTTAAATTAAAAGAATTGTTTGCTTATTATATAATTTAAATTATGAATAATTAATTTAAATAAATATGAGTTATGATATACTGTAATAATAAACGTTTAAATATTTCAATACAATAAGTTCGATATTTTAGAATGTTTAACGAAAATTCATTGTAAACATGAATTCAATATATTTAGGTATAATTATATATGTTATATTTTTGTAATAAAAATAAATACATAAACATATTATTTACACATATATATACACACACATACACACATTAACTTATAGTTAAAAGAATGTTAATTGACATGAAAACATTGACTTAGTAGCGTCGTTTACGTAAAATAACATTTGTTTATTAATAATATTAATTATAATAATTAGCATTGTCTAAAATATATAATATAAAATATAAAAGAAAAATATAAAAAAAAAAACGGGTCAGGAGGGGTTCGAACCCGAGCCCCTGACTGGCACACAAGGGCTAACCAGGCTGCACAAGCCACGAGGCCAAGCAGCTAGTACGTTTAAATATTGAAAATGAATAATTATAACTATTACCCTTTCATCCCCAATTCCACATAAACCCTAGAAATTCAATCCAATCAATCTGCTGTATGATTATCTTATTAGTCTTAGGGTTAACATTAATCACTGAAACACGATTATAGATCATGTTTTAATTACCTGATTAGACCACAGATCGACGGCGAACGATGCCATTGCAGCCGCGACCATTGACGCGTCAAGAACAGACACTTGCAGACTATAATAATTTAAATCAATGATGGGGTTAAGATCGGCGCTGACTAAATCGATGAGATTAATTGAGTTTTGGTGATGGATTCACTGCCTATGGATGGACGGGTTTTGGACGGAAAACGAATTAATCAATTGCGCGTTATAGTTGATCTATTTTCCTAATTCACATTGTCGGTAGGTCGCTTAAATGCAAAGTAATAAAACCTTAGATCAATTCCAAATATAAACGAAGATTAGGCTACAAGAAACGAAAACGGGTTGTGGGTTTGGGTTTGGATACGGGTAGACGGGTTAAAGGGTTAAAGGTTTATAATATTATAATATGTTTGGTCAGATTTGCATTTAAGTCCCTGTAGTTCTAAGATGGAAACAAAAAGGGTTAAAACTAAGGTTCAGGGGGTAAAAATGTATGTATCTCAAAGTTAATTATGTATATTGAATATAATAATTACTCGATAATCACAATATTTAAATTGATAAAATTTTCCGAACGCAAAAGCAAGTCGGGTTTAATATATGGAAAAAAAACCGAGTTGTTACATACATGATATGGTTGAGCAATCTCGCATTGAAGATGCTCTAATAGAGACTTAGTATCAGGAGTTGCATTCGTGTCTCGATTTTGATACTCGGATCTTACCATTGAAGAAGTACTACACTTTGATAGGTGCGTTTGCCTATTTTGTGAAGTAGGTTTTAAGGTTATTAGCAATTTTATAACCCAATTATGAATTGTTTTTAAATTTAATTATACAACCTATTTTACAACCATGCATCTAATTTTAAAATATGGAGCGTCAACTAGGGATGGGCATATGGTATCAGATACCGTAATGAGAAAATTATACAACCTATTTTACACATCTTCTCTTTGGTTTTGTTGTTTTTTTTTTTTCTTTTGGGTTGTATTTTAGGTAATAATAATCAAAATTTAACCGACCAAACACGCGTCAAAGTTTTTTTTTTGATTTTGTTGTTGGTTTAAGTATCATAACGAACCTCACCGATATCTACAATTGTGTCGGCTCCCTGTCGTAACACCCGTGTTTTCTAGCAGTTTAAGCGTGTCGGATAAAAACCTACTTATTATGAGAATGACAATCACTATTTCAGAAAAGAATATTCATACTCCTTTTTGAAATTGTAGATTGTAGCAACTTTGTATGTTGTAGCACTTTATATTTTTGTGAAAAAAAAAACAAGTTAAACGAAAATAAATAGTAGGAATTTTCAACAATATATTACAGTATGTCTCGAGTTTGGGTATAAATTTTCTTCTACTTAACTATCCTCAGTGTTATACCTAATGAACGTCGAGGGATGTATATCACCACAAATAAGCGGAAACGATCCGCTCCCTATACGTATGACCATGATTGTGATCTTGTGGAATATCATATAGGCTTTACATTATTTCCACATAGTTTCCATAAAAACTCACGTATTTAAGGGCTGTGTGAAACATTTTACTGAAACTGTCATATTTGTCACGCCATTATTATTTTTGTAACATTAATAGTTAAAACAATGCATATTAATAATAAAAAAAAACATACTAAAACATTAAATAATTGCTACAATAAAATAAAATAACAAAATTATAACCCGAGACTTGAAAAAAGCACAAACGTATATATTTTGAAAACAACTCGTTTTACAATAGAACTTATAGAGGTATGGTACCCAAAAGATCCAAATACCCTTAAGGACTACCCGCGGGCCGCGGGTCACTCAGAAATCCCTCATAAGACGCCCGCGGGGCACACAAGTCATCTGCATAATCATTTGAGGAAGAAACACTCTCATAGCACATGCGGAAACATCATAGCACCCTCAGAAGTCATTCGCAGGAAGGAATAACCTTCCGCGTAAATGACCAAGAGGTAATGCTCTGGGACAGCTGTCAATAACCAATTACCTTCTAGAAGATTTACCAAGATGCTTTCTTGGGCAATACGTGATCTTTTGGCCAATCAGCTAGTGACACCTGGCAAGGTCGTTATAACCGTGCACATGTCCAATATTCTCACATTAACAAATGGAAAGAGGACGCGTGTCTAGGTTGTTATACATGCACATGCAACGTATAAGCTAAACCTATCACACAAGGACACGTGTCCAGACGGTTATGCAGGCATCTTCCTAAGGGACAGCTGGCCCAATCACCTTCCCATACCCTTCGGCTATAAATACCCTCACGATCATCATGAGGTATTCATTCACAATCACCATACTCTCACAATCTACTTAAGTATTTTATCTCTTTGGAAGAACGGTACTTACTCTCACGCCGGAGGGTGGTTACGGGAAGACCCCCCCCCCCCCTTGTTCTTCCTGTAACGAGCTCACGGTGTTCTGTTTTGCAGAATTCACGTCACTGGACTTTAGGAATTGTATTCATATCGTGTTGACAGTAACCGTATCCTACCTTGTGGACTCATTGGATCTAGGACCCACTAGTGGGGAGTAGATCCGTGTTTCTTCAGAACTTATATTGGAATATTCACAATAGAATTTATATTGAAATATTCATGAAATGAAAAAGATAAACAAAACCATATAATTATAATTTCTCTCTATTTTTTTAAGTTAACGGTACAAGCTATTCCCGAAAAATGAGTTAAGAAGCTTAATTATCTTTATATAAAAAAATGTTCTAATGTTTTTTAATGTCTCTCGTCTATGAGCACGCTTAGAGGACATATGCTCGCTCCCAATTGGCTTTCAGAAATGAGTTTATGGTTCAAAGCTTAAGGTAGCGTTTGATATGTAGGAATGACAAGAGGAATGGAATGATTCATTATGTGGGAATGAAGAAAGTGGTGTTTGGTTGTTCAATGGAATGGAATCATCCATTACATATGGAATCTCATTCCATCAAAACCATTCCTTCTCACCCCCTTCTTTTTTTTTCATTTCATTCCTCCCTCACCCTACTTTCTCAACATCACCACCACCATACAACAACCACCACCACTACCATCACCACCACCACTGATCGACACCGTCGCCATAGCCACCACCTCCTCCACCACCACCGGCGCCACCACCACCAGCGCTACAACCGCCACCACCGCTGTCGTTGACTGACCACCACCTCCGTCGTCGCCTCCCTACCATCGCCATCACTACCAATGCTACCACCGCCACCACCACCATCATTTTCGTTGCCGGAGCTACCACCATCGTCGCCATTTCGGGGTTTTTTTTTGTAAAAAAATAAATATATTTTGAGATAGGAATGTTTTTATTATTTCTATTTCATTCATACAATTTTTTTTTGTTACAAAGCAACATAAAGTGATTATTCATTTCATTCTTATGGATTAACCAAACAAGACAAAGGAATGATAATGATTCATTTCATTCCCTCGTTCATTCCATTTCTTCTCTCATTCCATTCTCTCTTCATTCCATTACTTCCAACCAAACATAGGTATTCTTAAATGTGTTTCTGTACGAACCAGACCTGAAACGTCAAAATTAGCATGGACATTTGAAATCCAGCTTTAGAAAAAACACTCACTCGGGTATTAAAAGTAGTTCCAAACACTATTAAAATAAAGATGGATGCTTCCTTATCGGTCACCACTCAGCTATCCACAGCTCGACATGATGTTTTCATTGAGTATGAGCCTACGTGACTCATCGCCTCTCAGTGAACACAACACGTATTTTAACATGCAACTAGTTTCATGACTTTATACCAGCTTGTCACTTTTCCCACTCAATTTTGATCATACCCTTCCTATAATCAGTCCACTTATTATCAAATCAACAACTTTTTTAAAAGGAAATTGTTTTTAAAAAGCATTTATTTTTTTTAAAGTGAGTTTACAAGCAAAAATCATTTTAAGAAGAACTAAACGGGTGCCCACGAGATACAACGGGAATGTGAAACTCTATCCTATGAAACAATCAACAAGGGCAATGTGAAACAATTAATCCAAGTAAACAAAACCAAGCAATCAAACGCATCAATCAACTCAAACTCAACAATTTACTTAAAACATAAATCCATAACGAAAGAAATCCCAAACAAAATCAAACCGAACAAAGGTTCATCACGACCTAGATAGTTTATGAAGTTAGCCCAACATCATATAGTCTAAATCAAACAATACAAGTAAAACTGAAAACATGGTGAAATAATGAGAAACGAAATATTAAAGGCGATAAAACCCGTAGTCTTCGATCTGAACGTCCAATTCTTCACCGGCTGTTCTCGTGTCTTCAAAATCACCACAAGACTCGAAAGTATGCTCCAAGAAACTCCAAATTCGTCTGGTGGCAGCAAGGTATGTTCAGGTTTAAGTTAAAGATGTTTTTATACCGAAAACAAGGCCCAACAGTTAACGAAAACGAAATAAAAATTCCATCAGGTATAGGTAGGTGCCGCGCGACATACACTTGCTTAAACCCGAGTTTGAGACTTTAGTTAATACAAAATTCTCAAACTTGTTTAAGCTACTAATTTTATTGAAGTCATTTATATATTTAAACAATTTGGTAAATGGGATGTGGATTTGAATATTATCAAGTCCCGAACCAACTAAACCGAGCAAATCGTTAAAAGTCAGATCTTGATTCTTACATTAGCGGGATCATACAGACTAGCACTAAACCAACTCCCTTGTGTTAAACTCAACAAAGGTTGAGTAAAACTAAACATCAAAGACCCAGTTTTATGTAAAAATCATTTTATTTTATACATAATTTATTTAACCGCATTATGTAAAATATAACTAAACTCCCGAAAAACTAAGCCCTATTTTTATGAGCTATTACACCTTTTATATTCCATTTTCAAGACTCAGTATTAATTCAAGATATTTCAATCTAGGACACACACATTAACCAGTCGGGCTTGCTTTCTTGAAGACTATATTCTAAGTTTTCTTCATCGACGTCACTTTGTCCAAGTCACTAATTTTATCCCTGTTTTCTCTTTTATATTTTGGCGGTAGTTTGCATACTTACTCAAATAAAAATGATTTAAGACTTGGATTCTCAAACCGCAAAATCTAGTTTATGTGTTACTTAGAATAATCGTCTGATTGTGTGTTATATCCCTCATATGATTAATTGCTAAATGTGTATTTCTTTTTGTTGGTTGGCCTCATCCTCATCCTCAATAAGTATGATTAATTGCTACAAGTTTGATTATTTGTTAATTGAAGATTTGAAGACGTCATTTTTATTTTCGACCGTTAGGTTATTAGTGAAATGAACTATTTACTTTCTTGTACTTTTTTTTATTTGAAATGAACAAGTTTTGTTATGTTTTGATGTTAAATGAAATGAATGATTTGTTTAGATATGACAATTTAACAGTGTCGCGTGCATTGAAACAATCACGTCGTGCCCCAGCATTTTCTGTCGCTTTTGGTTGGGGTGTGACAAATTTGTTTCTTATTGTTTTCATGTTAAGAAGTATTTGTATTTGATCTTGAAACCCTTACTTTATATTGATAGATTTTATAAACAAAGGTGAAAAAACGCCAAGACACACTGGCACCCTCCACAAACCGGAGAGAGCCGCCAACCACCAAACCCGAACAATTATGTAAATACAAAATTACATCAACTAGACCAATCTGTAGAGTTTCTTTTAAAACTATTCTTGTACCAAAAGAAACCTAAGGATTTGATCTCACCTATAACCTCTTCTATTTTAACTTCTTTCCTTCCGTAAAGTTTATCGTTTCTAGCTTTCCATAAGCTCCAAACGACCAGGGCCGGCCATTAGGTAGGGCAGGGTGGTCGACGGACTCGGGCCCGATCACCCGGCAGACCCGAAAAATTAAAAAAAAGTATATATATTTAAGAAAATTTGTATTTAAACTTTAACATCACTAGTGACCAACAAGAAATAATTGAGAAATGAAAAGTTGAACAAAGCATTTTGAAAAAAAATTTCTGATGATCGAAGACTTTATGAACTGGTTCTCTCTGTTTTTTGAGAAGATGAGGTAATATATGTCTTTCACTTTATTATTTAATAATGTGAAGTGGGCTTTTAGCCACTCAAGACCTATAACCTATGAATAAGTTACCCTTTGATTTTTACCAGAAAGTTTATTTGTTTGTTAGGTTCTTTTGTTTCATGTTTGATTGTATTAACTTTATTTGACTTTTTCTAAAACTAACTTATTAATAATATTTTTTTAAAGATTAAATTTTTACATTTTTGGGTTAATTAGGGGCATATTATTGGGGATATTACAATACAAACGATTCAAGTTGAGCCTTTGTTGAAAATATGAAGATCATTAGCTAACGATATGTGGCTATAGATTGAGTTATAGTATAAAAAAAACGTTTATGTTATTACCCTCTAATTGAAATATTATGGTTTCGCGACTGACAATAATTACTTTGATTGTTTAATGCTTATTGTTTTGTTAAGTGTTTATAATTACTTTAACAGTAAATAACTAATAAAGATTATCAAGAATTGACTGAGAGTTTAGCTTAAAAAAATTGTTAGAAGGGCGTCACGCCTCATTTAAGTATTTAAATTACATTAATTTGCTAAAATATTTATGTTTTGTTTATTGAAATCATAATTATCACCGTATCATTAAACTTTAATATATGAGATATCAAATTTATATTTTACTTAACGGCCCGTATTTATATCCACCTTCGGCCCAAATTTTTATACTGATTTTCGGAGACGGCCCTGTATGTTGCAGCACTTTATATTTTGGTGAAAAAAAAACAAGTTAAACGAAAATAAATAGAAGGAATTTTCAAAAATATATTACAGTAGGTCTCGAGTTTGGGTATAAATTTTCTTCTACTTAACTATCCACAGTGTTATTACTAATGAACGTCGAGGGGTGAGTATCACCACAAATAAGCGGAAACGATCCGCTCCCTATACGTATGACCATGATTGTGATCTTGTGGAATATCATATAGGCTTCACATTATTTTCACATCATTTACATAAAAAACCACGTATTTATGGGGTGTGTGAAGCATTTCATTGAAACTGTCGTATTTGTCACATCATTCTTATTTTTGTTACATTAATAATTAAAACAATGCATATTAACAATTAAAAAAACATACAAAAACATTAAATAACTACTACAATAAAATAAAATAACAAAACTATAACCCGAGACTTAAAAAAACCACAAACATATATATTTTGAAAACAACTCGTTTTACAATAGAGCTTATATTGAAATATTCACAATAGAATTTATATTGAAATATTCGTGAAATGAAAAAGATAAACAAAACCATGTAATTATAATTTCTCTCATTTTTTTAAGTTAACGGTACAAGCTATTGTCGAAAAATGAGTTAAGAAGCTTAATCTATATCTATAATATATATAAACGAAAACCTAAAAATCCTAGGTGTCGTGATGTGGTCGCTCCCCTTTTTTTTGAGTCACCAGATTTGCTTGATTTTTAAATGGAGGTTTCTCATGCATTTGACCCGAATTCACGGGTATGAGTCTTATCAAACCCATATATTTATTAAACGGGTTATAACATCTCATTAAATTAAAAACTAATCTCACCAAAGATTTGTTATAATAATCCTATAAAGTAGGGATATACTAAAAATTAATATATGATTTATTTAAAAAAAGATATATATTATTTATAATTAAAAAACCAATTTGTAGTAAAAAAAATAAACGGGTCTTTGGTCTCATCAAACTCATATAGCTTTTAAACCATGTTATAATATCTCATTTATTTGTGAAACAATTTATCATCAAACCATAAGTATATTATTAACTTTCATACAAAAAAAAGATAAAAATTCAAAAAATAAATAAATATTAAAAACAAATAATATAAAACAACCCCGTAATACGGGGGATAAAAACTAGTAATCTATAAATAAATAAAAGGTTCTAATGTTTTTTTAATGTCTCGCGCCTGTGAGCACGCTTAGAGGATATATGCTCACTCACAATTGGCTTTCAGGTATAATAAAATGTAAAATAAGTGTTTTGTTAATTGTCATTTCAAATAAAAGGATCTAATTACAATAAAGAGGTAGGTAAGTGGGTAATAAGATGCGTCGTCACCCCCTTCTGAATGGCAAAACCGATTCTACTGAAAATAAAATTATCGTTCTTCGGCGTCGTTGAGTTACTGTGCACGACCCGCTGAACTCTTTTTAGAAACGTAGCAGCATCGGGAGCAAGAGACCCAAATGTATCAAAAGCAAAATGAATGAAGGCGTGTTGATTCTCCGCACACGCCTTCTCATGCTTAGCAATTTTTCCTGCTTTTGCCTTTAGCACGGCCTGCCTAGCAACAAACCCTGTGTCACTAAGCCCGACAAGAGGGGATACCCCAGTAAGGTCCACACAAGGATGCTTCCCCCCAGCCCATCCACACACAAGAATGTCCGCTGGTCGGAGAATAGACCTTCCTTCACGCCGATCCGACAAGAAATTCACAGGAGACGCTTTTCTTGCCGAGATTCCCGCCCGTTTTAACACATCACAAAGGACATCCCTGACCAGATCATGTCTATATTTAAACCCCGAGAGTTCTTTGCAATGAACCGCATGTTCATCAAAATTATCTAAACACGCCTTACGACAGACAGGGCATGGCTCATCAACTGGGGGGTCATTAAACGATATTTAAGAATGGCTTAGTACTCCACTGCCGACATGTGCTGCTCTAACCCTTCGATGAGGGTGACAGTCAAAAAGTCTTGAGCATGAGGAGCCTGAAGATATTCTAATACCGCTCTCTGACGAGAGGACATGCCAAACTTTTCTCCCAAACTTTGAACGGTTTTACTATAAATGGCACTTAAAGATATTTAAAGCTTAAGATCTTTAAGGTATTCTTAATTGTGTTTCTAGACGAGCCAGACCTGAAACGTCAAAATCAGCATGGACATTTAAAATCTAGCTTTAGAAAAAACACTCACTCGGGTATTAAAAGTAGTTCCAAACACTGTTAAAATAAAGATGGATGCTTTCTTATTGGTCACCACTCAGCTGTCGACAGCTCGACATGATGTTTTCATTGAGTATGAGCCTACGTGACTTGTCACCTCTCAATGAATACAAACACGTATTCTAACATGCAACTAGTTTCATGACTTTATACCATCTTGTCACTTTTCCCACTCAATTTCAATCATACCCTTCCTATAACCAGTCCTCTTAATTTCAACTCAACAACTTTTTTAAAAGGAAATTGTTTTTAAAAAGCATTTATTTTTTTTAAAGTGAGTTTACATGCAAAAATCATTTTAAGAAGAATTAAACATAAATTACGTTTTCTTTATAAATATGATAACTTATTATAAAAATATGCAACGTTTACTTTTTAAACCTCATTAGAACAAAACATTTTATTAAAAGAAATAAATAATAACTTTGTTGATGTATTAATGACGGAAAGTAAACCCACTGTAATGGCAAAAATTATATAAGGGTTTTTATTTAGTAAAGGTTTATCATGGATTTGGTATGAACTAGTTTAAATTGTACTAAGTTGTAAGCATGAAACCCGACATAGGATTATAGCCCCACTAAGAGCATGTTCATCATCTTCATCCTCAAGTTAACTTTAGATAGAGAAAATGGGTTTTGGTCATTGACGGCCAAAAATTTTCTTTTTAAGGGGGGATAAAATTTTGAGGATAAGAAATTTTCGTGAATTGCCTATATATAAAAATTTGTCATCTTACTTTTAACCAATAACACACATGTAATATCTATCTATCTATTATAATAAAAAAATATAATTTATCACATGTAATCATCATGTTTCATTCAACAATTTTTTTCTCGCAAAAACACATTTACTTTTATATCTCATAAATTAAGATATTTAATTATAATATATCTGTCATGTATAAGTTAATCATAAAAGAATTATATCTACCTAAATTTTATATTTAAGTTTAAATTTTAGCTATAAAAGTTTATATCATCTCCAAATTTAAGTCATTTTTATTTTATATAAAATCAAATTATTTAACTAATATAATTTCTTTTAGTAAATCAAAATATTAGTTTCTTTACAATATATACAATAATCATATTATGATAGTAAAAAATGAAAAGATTATGCGTTCACTATTTTATTAAATACATCTCATTGTAAATAAATTAACAAATAAATAAACGTGCTTATGACATTTTATTAATTGACAATATAAAACCAAAAATAAATGTTTTTCCATAATAAAGTTCATTTTCTCACTTTTTATGTTGTTAGTTTAAAACCATTTAATTATATAAATATTTCACAAAACTGTAGATATTCTAATTTAAAGACATTTTTTTAGAGTCATAAATTTACTATTTAATTTTTATAATTTGCTTACTATATTAATTTATAAAAACACAATATAATTTGTTGTATGATTTATTTGGGCAAAATGTAGGTCTTAAAGTTTAACCAGCAACATAATCTTAAGTCTAGGAAGTGAATCGTCTGAGATGATATGAAAGAAACAAAGATCTTTGTAAACTGACTTTTGAAGTTAGGTGAATGAAACTTGGTGGTTTGGGGTTTTGGCAGGGCTGTTGTAATTCTTTGTTGCCGGGGGAATTCGAATCTAGCCGGGTTAACTAGGACCAGAATTGCGGAATTTCTACGTAAATCAAGATCCAGAAAAGGAAGTTTTCCAATCATTAACTCAAACCCATTGTCAAATTCTACTCAGCACAACGCAATATGGAGGTACTGATGGCAGAACGGCCCACTCAGGTCTTTCACAATAAAGTGATAGACGGAACTGCCATGAAGCGACTTATTAGTCGATTTATTGATCACTATGGAATAGGATATACATCACATATCCTGGATCAAGTAAAGACTATGGGTTTCTAACAAGCTACCGCCGCATCCATTTCATTAGGAATTGTTGACCTTTTAACAATACATTCTAATAACAGAGATGCGATTATAGATATACTTGATCATCTTCTCATAACTGACTCATTTGATATTGTTTCATATTGAATTAATTTAGTGTATCATTTTATTTTTCTACTATGCATATAATTCTCAATATTTTCAAGAACACGTGATACTTGCCCCAATATTTGATGTTTTACAAGAAGTTAATAACTACTTGATATAAATGTTTTTAGATGATTCAATGGAATATCTATGTGCATATGGTATCAAGTTTTCCAAACCATAATTATCAAATATCAATTTGATGATAGTTTTAAAGGTCGGTGTTTCAGTTATGCCATTAAAGAATGTTGTTTAATAAAACGGTTTCTATATTGGACCAAGACTTTATGTCAAATTAAATGGAAATCATGTTATAACAGCGAAGAATATATATTTAAGCAACATTAGTCATTACGCTTTTATCAACTTCACACAAGAGAACCCCATTTAAATTCAAAGAAAACAATTCCCAACCGATGTATGTTTTGGAATTACTATAAATAAAAGTCGATGACAATAATTTTCAACGTTGGGTTGCATTTGAAATGTATTGTGTTTACTAATGATCAGCATGTTGCGTTATTTAATTAGAGTAAAAAGTAAAGATAGACTCAAGTTAGTAATCTTTGATAAATTTGAGAAAGTTATCAATACCACGTTAACTTGTATACCAAGAAGTATATTTCAAATGTAAATCATTATTGTAACATTTCATCTGCATGTAACTTAATTAATATATCGTAAAAAGTACATGACTTAGATTAATGTGGAGTTTATTCTTAAACCTATAATTTTCAACTTTAATTTGATTTAAATAGTTTCATTTTGGGTTCTCATAGTGTTCTTTGAAATTTAACAATATTTATTTGATTTTGCTTTCATTTGTTTTGAGTTTGAATATGTTTTGACAAGTTTGCTTATTATTTGATTTATATGATGTAACACCGCGTAAATACATGTTATAAGATTTAGCTAAAAACACCAATTCCTTAAGTCTAGGGACTTATAATATAAGTTCTAAAAATTTCGGATCATCGCGATACGCGACGGGATAGTCATTCACCCATCGCGTAACGCGATGGACTTGCACTTAAACCCAGATTTGGGCGGCGTAGCGATACGCTATGGTCTAACCTATAAGATCATCGCGTATCGCGATGACCATATTAAGCAACCAGTACACGTGTCCAACCACGTGTCAACACATGGCACGATTTGACAAGCCACGTGTCACCACGTGGCTTGGCGATGTAAATTGCGGCGCCGCGCTACGCGACGAGGTAAAGAGAAACCCATTGCGTATCGCGAAGGGTTGTAAATTCCGCCTATAAAAGGGGGTGACGGGATTGAGGCATTCTCATTCCAAAAACACCTTCATTTTACACATGTAAGGCCCCGTTACCGGTGCCTCACAATTGGACGTTGGATTTACTCATAAACACAGTTCTAAGATCAGAGTAAATTAAAAACTTTCGCGGAATAATAAAATAGGCAACCATTCGTTACAATCATCCATAATTTGTTTTTTTAAAACACAACGTAAAATATAGTGATAAAACATCATAACCAAAATCCTCAGATGCCAGTTTCATCCACTCTGCCATGTGTCCCCCTTAAGCTAACTGCCTCATTCTACTCACATGCGTACATACTAAAAGTCAGCTACGCTGAGTGAGTTCTAGTTAATCACATAACATACAATACCTTCTTACATCACATGCGTGCATACCCCTGCCTTAACATTTTCTCGGCTTTTATCATCGAAATGACATTAAGCCCAGAACTTTCCTTATCACCATAAACCGTCACCGCACTACCATCCAAGGACTTTATCCTTATCATCCTACTCTTACACACTATCTGAGCTTCGTACTCAGACAGCCAATCCATTCCCAAAACCACATCGAACCCTCCTAAGGTCATAACATACAGGTGTAAGTCCCCCCGGGGCGTCGTTGATAAATACGAGATCCGCACGATGTCTAGGAGTGCGGAATCCTCCTAGACTCGTTTATGGTGTAGAAGACGAAGAACACGATTACACACAAACAAACACACGAACAAACACACGAATGGGATAAACGAATCTGCAGATCTTTTATATAATAACCAAACCACGTTACAAACCGAACAAAAACAAAGACACGGCCGACCCGAGGTGAGCTCTACCTCGGGCCGTCCCACACGACTCTCCCTCTTTGTTTCTCTCTAGACAATTGAACTGATCACAAAACACTCTGACTTTCTGGATACTAAACCCTAAACAAGACACACATATATATAGATAACCAACTTCGCGGGCTTGGGCTTGGGCCTGTAGGCGAAGTTGTTCTAACTTCGCCTATGGCGAAGTTGTTCTAACTTCTCCTATGGCGTCTCCGCTGGTCAGAATTGCATAGCGACGGTCACAAAATGCACCAACAGACTCCCCTTTGACCGTTGCTCTCAATTCTAACAAACACAAAAGATCATCTGTTACAAAGCATGCACCAACAGACTTCCTCTTAACTGATGATCTTATGTTTACTCCTTCTTGTAGGACTCGATTGCACTGTGATCTTCAAACTTGAACTTCACATGTACATGCAACATCCATCCTGTCTTCAACCAGCCGTGTCTGAAACTGTCTTGTAACTCCACAAATCTACCAATCACCCGGCGTCTTCCATATCAGATCTCCCCTTCAGTGTAAGCTTCTCCGACTATATCGATTGAGGTCTTTGACATGCATGCATCCCCGTGCCTAATTGATCATCTCAACCAATCACGTGAAGTTCTTTTAACTTCACCAACACGTGAAGTTCTTCTAACTTCACCAACACGTGAAGTTGTGCTCCCTCCACAACTTCACCAACACGTCGGAATTGTATAGTAAGATAAGGTTCAATCTTCAACTACTCAACATCAAGTGATTAATTTCATCACAAAACCACCTTGACAGAATCTAACACACATGACCATTAATTAATCCGAAGCATCTTCAATCACCATGGATAACGATCAAGAACATAAACAAATTAATTCCCGATTAAATCCAACTTGTTCCAAAATCGTAACAGATTCCAATTCTCAAACGCCTTGAAAATAACATTAATAATATGCTCTGACCGCAATCCAGTAATGACGAAAACCTTCAGTTCGTTTTGACTTTCTTCAGTTGGTCAACCTCGAACAACAACAATTTCTTTGCCCACAAACACCCAAATATGTGTCAATATCCAGTTTCAATCAACATCCCATTCACAACTTCAACTCCATATCCAGAGTTGACCCGTGTTTGTTCACACGTAAGACCAAGAGATACCAAGTTTCACTCGTTGACGGAACAACGTCTTCGGTCTCACAATAATCGTGTATACCTGGCCATTCGGACGAAAACTCCAAACAAATTTTTTTTTAAATTCTTTTTTTTTATTTTTTTTTAACTTCGCCCATAGTCAACTTCGCCTGAAAGTCAACTTCGCCTAAAAGTCAACTTCGCCCCTCATTAACTTCGCCTGGCTATAACTTCGCCTAAAAAGTCAACTTCACCAAAACCCTAAAATTTTAGCGACAACTTCGCCTGAACCCAATAACTTCGCCTGCGGCGGCTGTTCGGCCAAAAACACATTGGAAACGTGCCAGAAACACCAAAACGCAGATCTCGAACCATAGCATAAGAGCCTAAGGCTCTGATACCACTTGTATGTCCCCCTGGGGCGTCACTGATCGATACGAGATCCGCACGATGTCTAGGAGTGCGGAATCCTCCTAGACTCGTTTATGGTGTAGAAGACGAAGAACACGATTACACACAAACAAACACACGAACAAACACACGAATGGGATAAACGAATCTGCAGATCTTTTATATAATAACCAAACCACGTTACAAACCGAACAAAAACAAAGACACGGCCGACCCGAGGTGAGCTCTACCTCGGGCCGTCCCACACGACTCTCCCTCTTTGTTTCTCTCTAGACAATTGAACTGATCACAAAACACTCTGACTTTCTGGATACTAAACCCTAAACAAGACACACATATATATAGATAACCAACTTCGCGGGCTTGGGCTTGGGCCTGTAGGCGAAGTTGTTCTAACTTCGCCTATGGCGAAGTTGTTCTAACTTCGCCTATGGCGTCTCCGCTGGTCAGAATTGCATAGCGACGGTTACAAAATGCACCAACAACAGGGTAACAAGGAACTCATGTCCCTCTAACTCTATCTTACAGTCCCTAACCATTTTCATTATTTTTACCGAGGCGTCGCTAGCAGTCTCTACTATAAAAGTTTCAGGCACTGGGAAACATTTCATTTTAGCTAATTTACTAAAGAGCGTGGCTACGAAACTTTTGTTCGCGCCCGAATCAAACAATACGGAAGCGGAAATACCGTTTACTAGAAACGTACCTGTGACGACATCGGGAATCTGCTTGGCTTGCTCTTGAGTCAGCATGTAGGCTCTAGTCTTCGGCCTTGACGGCTCAGCATCTTTCTTTCCACCACTACCCGCTTCAGTACATTCCCTGGCCATATGACCCTTCTTCCCGCATTTGTAACATGTGGGTTCGGCGTTGCATTCATGAGCGTAATGTCCCACCTTCCCACATTTGTAACAGGCATTTGACCCTAGTCTACACTCTCCACCATGAGCCTTCCCACACTTATGGCACACATCAGAACCAGTACCCCACTTGCACTCACCACCGTGCATCTTACCACAAGTCTTGCATGACTTCTTTTCCCACACCTTCGGCTTCTTATCCTTAGAGTTCCATAACTGAGTACCAGGTCGTTTAGTAGGTACAACCCATTTCTTCTCCTTCTTCTCTTCCACCGCAACTACATCATCCGCAGCCAGATCCTCATAAACCATCTCTACGAGTTCGACCGCAGAGTCAAAAGTAGTAGGTTTACTTGTCCTGACTAGCATGCGAACTTTCTGTGGCAATCCCCTCACATAGCACTTGATTCTTTTAGCCTCAGTGTTGACCATATCGGGCACCAACCTAGACATCCGGTTGAACTCGGTGGTATACTCACGATGGGTCATGGTTCCAGCCTTCAAATTCAGGAACTTCATCTCCGCCCTCTCAACCTCGGCGTCGGCACAGAATTTCTTCATAACCAGTTCTTTCAGATCCTCCCACTTCATAGCCTTGATTTCCTCTTGACTCTTCCTCTGCTCAATCGATTCCCACCAGTACATTGCCTCATCTTCAGACGATTGGGTGGCATAATCGACTGCTTGATCGGGGTGGCACTCGCTAATGCGGATAATTTTATCCATGGCGGTTATCCACTGAAGAGTAGCGATTGCATCACCCAAACCTATCAGCTTTGGTGGGTCACATCCTTTGAAGGACTTATAATTGCATCCGCCTCGGCCTCTTTTCCTGTCACCGGCTTTCACAGAATTAACCCCACTCGAGGCCTCCCTCTCTTCTTCCTCATCTCTCCTACCATCACCACCTGCCCCTCCAGCGGTTCTTTCACGGCTTCCAGCAGACCCTCTCGGAGTAATATTCTTCACAGCAGTGGCTACAGCTTGAACAATAGCTGCCTGAATTGCGGGATCCACTTGAACCCCTTCGTTGTTGAATGGACCTCCTCCAGTTGCACTCCCTTCATCTTTGGTGTTGGACGCTGTCTCAACCGAAGGTTGCTGGGCACGACGAGGCCTGCCACGTTGTCCAGTGCGACCTCTCGCTCCCACATTTCCTCCCGTTCCAGCCATCGTATTCTAAAAAGGGAACACAAACATCATCACTCAAGGAACTATTTAGTACAAGGATAGTAAGGCTAACAGGTAATAACAATGACCAGCTGTGATTAGCTGATCACTTTACTTTCCGTGTCCTATACACTTCCTTTTATGAGTCTATTTGTGCTGATTCTAATCTTAAACAGTTAAACAATCAAGGAATTCAATTAATCCTATATCCAATATTAGCATACATTATTCAATCATACACTTTACCTTTACGGGGCTTGCTTGAGCGACACATGGCATTCTTTTACTGGCATCTTCTTCCTTTTCTTACTTAGATCCCATTCTCTGTTCGAGTCTAAGCATGTAGGATGCTTAAATCTCTCGAACTTTGCTTTGATAGCAACTTGTAAGGCCCCGTTACCGGTGCCTCACAATTGGACGTTGGATTTACTCATAAACACAGTTCTAAGATCAGAGTTAATTAAAAACTTTGGCGGAATAATAAAATAGTCAACCATTCGTTACAATCATCCATAATTTGTCTTTTTAAAACACAAAGTAAAATATAGTGATAAAACATCATAACCAAAATCCTCATATGCCAGCTTCATCCACTCTGCAATGTGTCCCCCTCAAGCTAACTGCCTCATTCTACTTACATGCGTGCATACTAAAAGTCAGCTACGCTGAGTGAGTTCTAGTTAATCACATAACATACAATACCTTCTTACATTACATACTTAACCTTCTTAACTTTCTTTCATACATACATAGGTGCATATACTTTCATTCTTACTTTCATACTTTCTTTCTTTCATACTTTATAATTCTTTACATACATAATCATACGTTTTAAAGAGCCTTTCTCCCTATAACCTCACAGATATTATTTGAGTCTGCCACCCTTAAAGAGCCTTTCGCCCTATAACCTCACAGATATTATTAGGGTCTGCCACCCTTCTTCACAGATATTGTTAGGGTCTGCCACCCTTCTTCACAGATATTATTAGGGTCTGCCACCCTTTTCCGTCAATTCCTTCATATCATACTTTCCTTTTCATTTATATATTTTACATACTTTCTTTCATCCTCATATTCTATAACGTACATAATTCATACATACAACATATATATAAACAATCACGTCATCTAACTATCTCATGAAAGTACATGCAATATCCGAAGATCGTTCATGTACCGTCAAGCATTCTTTTATAACATACACATATATCATAATAGGCATACACTTACCACTTAAGGTAAGTGTATTAACTAATCAAATCAAGTATGCACACAGCCCCGAAAACGTAACAAGGAATGGGGCTAGAAACTCACCTGAATGCGGTTACGTTCACCGTTAATAGTAATCCCTTTCTTGAGCTGTGCACGGCTAACTGTATAATATTTATATGTATCAATTAACTATTACTACTCATATCGTATTTCTATCTTTATATAACCCACAACGAAAGGGGGTCCGGGGGCATCGGGGTTCTATGGGCGGCAGCCCCTAGCGGGGTCCAAGGGGCAGAGCCCCTGGCTGGGGTTAAGCTGCCAGGTCAGCTTGGAAAAATTTTATTTTCATTGACTGTCTTAACACATTTTTCATTAACATTTTAAAATATTTTTCTAAATTGGGCTTGCTTAGTTTTGATGGGTTATGGACTTAAAGTTTGTGGACTCAGTAAGGTCAGGCCCAAACTGTCCATTAAAGCACTTAGGCCCACTAGGATCAGGCCCAAACAGAAAACTGGGTCAGCCGAGAACTCTAAACAGAGAACCCCTGTTGACCGAGAACCAAAGTTTGACTGAAATCCATGTTTGACCGAGAACGCATGTCCTTGACCGAGAACACATGTCCTTGACCGAGAACACATGCCCTTGACCGAGAACACGGTTACCGAGAACCTACCTTGACCGAGAACTCTGGTCCAACCGAGATCTCACCCTGGCCGAGAACTCAAGGAGGCCGAGACCTCAGGTCTGATGCATCTATTCATATATTTTTTCTTGTCCATTAATCACTCAAACCTCAATCTTCCTTAACCGTTTTAAGTTCGTTATCAACCCGTTAACCTCACGGATTCAAGATATAACCCATCCTAGTCATAAAGATTGAACCTTTAATCCTAAAAACGTTCTTAAGCTAGATCTAGGGTTTCATTCATGGACCGTATCTAACCATGAGTCCTTTACGTCCATATTAATCATCAAGTTTGAAACTTTATGATTTATCTACACCCGATCTAGTCTATGTTCAATTTTCATGGCTAACCGTTCATAAAAACGTAACCTTTAAGGTTAAAGCACATACCTTTAGACGTTTGGCAAGTCACGGCTAGCTTGATTAAGAACTTGGATCGTATGTCTAGCTCGAATAATGAAGATAAATCAAAGACCTATGCTCGTTTGATCTTGGATCTCCTCTTTCTTGCTTGCGGACGAAATGGAAGGGTTGTGTGTGTTAGGGAGGTGTAGAGAGAATAAGATGGATAAGTTGGATGAAAATGGAAAGATTTAGGGTTTAAGGGGTATTTATACTCCCTTAAGCCCATGGATCTAAGGCTCATATTTCCCATTTAGTCCATGATTAATTATCTTTAATTAACCTCCTTATCTTTCCCTTTTTTACCTTTTTACTATTTATCTATTTACTCAAGTAACTTTCCATTATAAGAAATAATATGTAAAATATTATTATTTGAAAATTCGGGATGTTACAACACATACATAGCCTAGGAAAGCGTGCTCGATCATTGTGACGTGTCGACGCTTTGTTTTCTCGAAGTTTGTGCAACTTTAGAAGTTGTAATCGACTTAGCAATCACTTAAGCAAATTAGATCAAGATCCTACACGTCAAGTCTCTTTTCTTATTATCATTCCGAGTATCCGTGCTAAAGTAGGAGTTACGTGTAAGTTATTAAGTTATAGCTTAAACTTAAATCGAGGCTATGGCATTTAACCTTGAAAGTATTTTCCTAAACATTCAACGAGTTTTCTTAAACGTTACTTCTTGATGAAGTAATATTAACAAAAGATATATTTTTGCAGGCATGTAGTAAACTGTAAGGGTGATATCACTAGTAGTGAGTTTCTTGCCTAAGGAAAAGTAATTCGTACAAAACCCAATAAACCACGGGACCCACCCGTTTACTTACCTGGAGAAACTCACCAACGCGTTAGAACCTATTAAGCCAAAGCATGTTATATCAAACGTCACATAAAACAAAGTGTTTTCATTCAAAGTTGTAAACTATTTCACGGTTAAGCTTAGGAGTAAATAGCTTAACCAAAAAACACCATTCAAATATTTATACAAACCTATTTATGTATAGGTTAATATCATTCTCATTTACAATCAAGGTTTCATATGCACACCGACGGTATAGATGAATACGTTAACCTTTATAAACAGTCAAAACATATTTATACTCTATAAGATAAACGGGTTGTTTATCTTAAAGAATCGGTCAACATTTACATGATATTACGTGATCTCTAAAAACGTTATAATACAAAGTAGAAAATAAAAAGCAACTCAGACCGATTACACATGTGTCTGGATCCAAACATAACTGTTCAGCCTAAACAGTCAAAGGCCATTACGTGGTCGCGGGCTAATAGTCATAACTAGTTCTCCATTAGGGGACGTGGCTCGGGGAACACTTTTGTGTGTGTAGGGTAGTGGTACAAATCCTGGAAGTAGAAATACTTCTGCTGAGCTTGTATAGAAAACTATATTTGTATTGTAACTGTTATTCAATTATTTTTGGAGTCATACGTGTTCACTAGCACATAGCTGACGTATTTTTCCAACCTAATGCAGGTAATTAAGTAATTATAATAAGTAGCAAGGATTGGAGTCGTCATTGAAGTTATAAGTGCATAACAAGATGGCTCAGCTTTTGTTATCAAAATCCTTGTAATATGAACATATATTTTGTAAAGCAAATGCTTGGGTATTTAATTCCCAAGTAAAATTTTAACGTAAATTAATATTATATTCATCCTAAAGTCTTCCGCTAAAATTAACCCATAAACTCTGATATATTTACAAAACAGGTACCAACTATTGGTCATACTTCTAGGTCCTAAGTCGGAGTGCGACATATGATTATTGGCGGTTTCCTGTATTTCGTTTAATTGATTCGCGCTTAATTCTTGTCTTGACTGTGTTTTTAACTTAATATAATGGTTTTATTGTTGTTTTTATGTTGTGAAGTTAAGTTATGTTTCATTCCTAATGGGAAGTATAAGTTAAACTACATTTTTAACTAAAAGGTAACAAGTCGAAAATAATCCAAAATATGTATCTAAATGTACAAGTACCTTTTAATGTTTTCTATATATATATATATATATATATATATATAAATACAAAAGATTTTTTTATAGTATTATAGGTTGCAGTCATATTTAGCACATTATTTATGGACATTATGGTATTTTTGTAATTTGTTTAGTAGGCTCCACTAATTTTGATTCATTTACACAATTGATATTTGAAAAATAGTCTTAAAACTTCACTAATAACAAATATAAATATATATGTAATACTTTCTTTTTCACATACATTATCTACTTATTGATTAACTCATGATCTAAACCTAGTAAGTTATTATAGTAATATTCCAACGATTTATATTGACAAGAATACCCACATGATTGAAACATTAGCCTGTGTTATTTTCTGGCTATTTACAATTGTCATCTAGTTTTTCTTTCATCTATAAAGTGAGGGATCCATATAAAAAGAACAAGTAGACCCCCGGCGTGTTGCACCGTAGATGTGCAACGTATGTGTTTGTTTTATCGTGTGTCCAAGATGTACGCAAAGGAAATTCGGTCGGTATGGGTTCGAGATAAAACATAACCTCAATCAACTCATTAGAGATAATACATAACTTGAGTTTGACACGTTAAGAGATAAAATATGACCCAGGTACATTACATCCCATCAGAGATAAAACATAATACATCCGTCTCGTTAAAGATATCAAAGGACATGAAAAGGCAGGGGACTAAATCAGACAGAGACAAAATCAAGGTGCTAAAAATAACACACACACACACACATATATATATATATATATATATATATATATATATATATATATATATATATATATATATAGAGTTTAATTAGCAGCATGGACGGTACAAGTCAAATAACATGGACTAAAACTACACAAACATAAAGTTAGCTGTAGATTGCTACGGTGAAACCTTTGGTTTCCTTTAATATATAGATAAATTATACAATACATTATGTATAAGTTGCCAAATTTGAACAAATATTTAAATGATTCTAAGACAAATGAGCTCAAATATAAACTCAATTTATAGCTAAGCCAACAAAGCAAACCCGAACGAATGGACTCAAAACATAATTAAAATCTCATGAATCTGGAACCAACCAGACTGGCTCAAATTGCTTTCACGGTTGTATTATGAATTATAAGATCACAACTAATGTTCCCGCTAATACATTTTAAATTTCAAGATTCTGCGGAATATTGTTCTTGCATCGCAAGCGGGACAGCTGGTCTCCAGGTTGTGCCTTCGGGACTATCCATGAGAGCAATTCCAAGTGCAGCCAAGTCTTTTCTGATCGCATCTGATCGTTCATACTCCTTGTTCTTTCGTGCAGCGTTCCTTTCATTTATTTGTCCAATAACTTCCTCTTCGGTTAACTTTGCACGCTTAGTGCCTTTTCCCTCAGCTGCTGCAAAACCTTTTAAAAAAAAACCCATACAAATCGAACTTCAAATTTCATGTGGGACCAAACCAAAATGTTGTCAGCTCCAGTCCATATGAACGGTTTTACATTTCAACAAATATGATGACCGTATGGAAATATAAAGTATCAGAGCATGGGCGGCTATGGGGTATGGCAGGGTAGTCGACGCCCATAGGCCCGACACCCAATAGGCCCGAAATTTTTTTTTTTAAAGAAATTATATGTACTTTCAGGAAAAAAAATATGTATAATCAATGTTTCAACACAATTACATAACCACTAGTTTGGTCTAGTGGCAAAGGGATATGACATCTAACAAAAAGGTTGTGGGTTCTAGTCTTTGAGATATTTTTAAGCTTATTTTTATACAAAGTTTTTTAAACAACTCAAATCATATAAGCCCATATAAAATTAAATTGTTTAAATCTAAAAAAATGTTCTTTTTACTTAAGGCCCAAAAAAAATTTCGCCTTTGGCCCAAAATTTTTTTTCACCTTCTCGAAGCCGGCCCTGTATCAGAGTACAGGGTAACTTTATTAGATAACTATAAACATTATTTATTAGTTTGTATTTAGTTATTTTATTGTAACATATTTATAAGTATTATTATTAGGATATAACTTAGGATTAGTTGGAGGTGTGTTGATAAACAGATAACCATCTATAACGGTTTCTTCTGTTTAACCATCATCTCTTCCTAGTCTATATGAACAACTTCTGTATACTTGTAAATCACCAAGATCATTCAATCGAATCTTATTGTTTTGATCCACACTTATTATTTCATCTTTTCAATTCATATCTTTGTATACATGTGTTTGTGATATCAAGTTTCTAACAAACTTTACATAATAGTAACTTTCTCACTTGTTTTAACTAAAGTCACTTTCAACTTCTTTTTGTCTTAAAAAAGTTACTCAAGTTTCATTTGTGTGATTACCAGATTACCACTTGCTGATGTGTTAGCTAACCTCTTTTTTTTTTTAATTCCTAATTCTTATGTGGATTATATGAATATGTGACTTTTTCAATTACACAATGACATGTTTTTTTTAGAATTTTAAAAACCAATTATTTTTTTGTTTTCTAAGTAAAAAAAAACTCATAGATTAATTTTTTAAATTTTATATTATCCACATGAATTGTATTATTTAATATTTTAGTTTATCTCGTATTAGTTGCCATGGGCAAATAGACTTCTTGAAAAATCCTCCATATTTTAAATTCACTCAGAAACAGTTACATCTTAAAAAATTTAATTAATTCGATCCTCGTTATTTTTGTGACATTCAAAAGTATATATAAAGATAGACAAGTCTAGCAATAAATGTTTGTGTAAGTAAATTTATTGACGTCCCATTTTAACCCTTTTCTATTATCTAAATATTTTTTTACACTTTATAAATGTTTGGAATTGCATTTTAAAAAACTGAATCAACTGTTCAATCTGCATTTCCATGATTAAAAAGCCACATAACTAATTATTTTATCCAAATAAGCATTAAAAAAAAAATAGAAAGTGGTAACCTGTCAAGTGTTAACCTTATACTTGTGCAAGATTAAAACAACAAACGAAACTTGAGTGATTTTAAGGAGAAAACAAAAGTTTGACGGAACAAATGGGAAACTTGGTTACTATTCTGTAAAGTTTTCCTAAGATAAAGTAATCTGTAACGGTTTAGAACCTACAACAAGGGTAACTTAATTAAATTAGAATGAATAAGGTACCTACCTCATGATAACTTGCTGGCATGAGCCCTAGAATATCAAGAACATTCCTAATAGCCTTCTCTATAGCAGCAAGTGACTGTATCCGTGCTCCTTGCTTCTTTCCCTGCAAACTATTCCAAGTTAACTTGTTCCACAAGTCATATCTAACACAAGAGTACGTGCCTAAATTACCATAACAACATAAATACCTTCCGAGTATGAAGAAGATCATTAGCAGTTTTCAAAGGATCAGAGATTGCAGAAAGAACAACCGGAGAGTGAAGATCTTCCGACATTGAAGTAATAAACACATCATTAAAACTTTTTATGATATCAAGTATTTCATTAGGTATATTTTCTTTGTTGTTCGATTCATTTTCCCGCCCAACAACTTCTTCACAATCTTGCAATGTCTGCAACCAAGATAACCGTTTTAACTTCAGTTTAACAACGTATATAAATAATTTAACACAAATTAATATACCTGATATATGTAATACGCACGGTCAGAAGCACTTTCCAGCTGTACATCAGAGTAGTTGATCGGGGACCGATAGTGTGTTCCAATCAGGAAAAGTCTCAATGCTAACGGATGATAAAGTTCTATAACCTGAAAACTAATAATAATAAACTGCTCAAAGTTGATGTTCATAGAACTGCAAGCTTTTTTTAAAAATATTTTACATTTAAAGTTGACCATATCATCACTACAAATAAATTGGATAGTTTTTTATTTGTTAATTTGAAAAATAGCTGAACATTTGACTTTACTATGTGACAAGTTAAACGTTTCGTTGAAAACCGGACAAAAAACCCAAAATTCAGTTTTTAGTTTTCAGCAATTGTTAGGTTTCAGTTTTCAGAAAGAGTTGGGCTCTGTCTTAGTTCTATCAGGTTTGCCGTTTGGGCTTGATTTTTTTTGGGCTGAAAAAATACCCAAAATAATGAATTCCGGCCAAAATCTTTTTGTTAATGATCATTTAGTTATTACAGATTTGGGCTATACCATTTACTAGTTTTTTACAAAACACTTAATAAGAATTAATATTCTTGCGGTGTGCGCATGTAATGTATATATGTGTGAACCCTCGGGTGGGCAAAAGTGAAATTGCAACTAATTTTGACGTTATTCTACTAATCTCGTGAAAATAACGTTAAAAGTGGCGGAAGGTAAATCAGGCATCATGTGGTGGCGTTGATAGCCGAAAGACAAGGGTACATGCACCAATCGGCGGTGTCCCAATGGTTGAGTGTTATGTGCCTTATGTCCAAGGGTTGATGCAAAACTACTATCGAGCCGGGGGACTCACCGGAAGCAGCCTCTCTATTCCTAAAGGGGGTAAGGCTGTCTACATCTTACCCTCCTCAGACCCTATCATAGCTTTGCTATTGGTGGGATATACTGAGTACGATGATGATGATGATGAAATATAATAACAAAGGTCGGTTTTATCAAGTTAGGTTTGGTTATAAAAGTCAGTTCAGTTTTTATGGTTCGGTTCAGTCCAGTTTTTCAGTTTTCGGTAAATGCAAAACAGAAACCGAACCAGAAACTCGGTTTTGAAAAAACATAAAACCAAACCGTTGGTTTTGGGTTGGGTTCAGTTATTTAGGTTCGATTATGTTGGGTTTTTCTGTTACAAGTCAGTTAATTCGGTTTCATGTACACCACGTTTAATCATTTCTTCTGTTCTCCTTAACAGGATCCACAATCACATCCTATAAACTTAAAAGGCTCGCAAAACTAAAATTTTACTGATAATAATATATACACAGGATGAAAACAGAATCAATGATGAAAGATCAAACTGTTATTTTACCTGGCGAATTGTGAAAAAGTTACCGAGTGATTTGGACAAAACCGTTGTGTATCCAATAACTTATATTGCTTTTGTCACACGCAGCACAACTTTGAGCAATTTCATTTTCATGATGAGGAAAAATAAGATCCATCCCGCCACCATGAATATCAAATAAGCAGCACTCATTGCACTGCACTCGATATGCCATCCAGGTCCCCACGGGCTCTCCCAAAAAGTAAGGTTCACCCTCCTTTGCAGACTACAAGTTAAAAGTTTGAAAGTGACACGTGAACATAAAATGATCACTTTATCAAGTGTTTACAAAACTATATAAAGGCTACTATGTCAGTTCTAGAGACACGGATCACTATTCACTTTGGACATCTATTTATGCATACGCTACAAGTATATTAATCGAGGTTTTCAATGTTACATATTTACCCCTCTATGATACCCCCTCCAATTTAAGTTACAAAACATACCCCTCCACTTTAATCAAACCTACCATTTAGACCCTTGCAATTTCCTTTTTTGGCAGATCATAGGCTGACAAGTGTCCTCTTTATAGGCTTTTTTTTTTGGTTTTCCGTCAACTTTTGAAAAATATGACGTTCTATAAAATTCCAAATACACCGTTGCCATGTGCTTATTTCTGTCTACGTTTTGATGTAAGTTTCGTTTAAAACAGAGTTGCGCGTGATAATGTACAAGAATTCTACGCACTGATGTACACATTGCTGAAGCTGTATAAATAGCCGCAAGGTGAGGGGTGGGTTCACGTAAAGGTCCTGATTTTATCTAATAAAGTTTCAGGTACGTTGCGTTTTTCGTAATTTAGCTCACCACAAGGAGTATAGGCTTAATACTGGTTGAATCTTTATTTATGAATCATAATCTTACTTTCCATAGAGCAAAGTCAGCTGGATTTCTTTTTCTTGAGTCAACTGCTACACGCTCACCAGCTCGATTATCTTCTAACTTTCGGCCAGAAAGTCGTCCGTATTCAGGAAACTCGTCAACAGAGAAGTATACATCGCCTTCAACTCTGTAAGCGCGCCCATTGTCAAGAATCTGGAATCGATGTTTAAATGAAAGTTTAAACAAAGAAATTGGAAACTGGTAATGGTTAAAAAGCATACATGTTTGATCATATCAATGATTTGAGGCATATGGTCAGAAACACGAGGTTCAACGGTTGGACTTAAGCAGTGAAGATATCCCATATCTTTATGAAACTCTTGACAAAACCGCCTGCTTAAGCTGATTGGATCCTCTCCTAATTGAGCTGCTCTAGCAATTATCTAGAGGAAATGGAAACTGAAATAAGCAATCCTGTAACACATATATAATAATAACAGTTGACGAGAAATAACCAACCACATGAATGCAAATGTGAGTTACCTTATCATCAACATCGGTAAAGTTGCGAACATAATTGACTTCAAATCCCATGAAGTGTAGATATCTGCCTAAGTTTCAAGTAAAACAAACAGAAAGAAAGTCACCTCCTGATTAATAAGATTTTCAATAAATAAAGAGTGGAATAGAATAGAAGAGACCTGAAGAGGATATCGAAGGAGACGTAAACCCTGGCGTGACCAATGTGACTTAAATCATAGGCAGTGACACCGCAAACATACATCCCAACTTTACCATCCACCTTAGGTTTAAACAACTCCTTCTCTTTGCTCATCGTGTTATACAGCCACAATTTACCAACGGTTTTGTTTGGTGAGTTGGATGAATGACACCTAGGAGATTGAATTCGAAACAAGGAGGGGAGTTTGTAAATATTCAACAACCGGAGAGCAGCCATGTTCAAGATTATTAGATTATAGATAGATTATTTCTGCTTCCTCAGGATAAAAGGATTTCCATTCTGTCAAGTAGATAGAAGAGACATGATGTATTGCCTGCCTGACTACTAAATAATATCTGACTTGCTGACTCCTAACAACCGGGGATGTACGAGAGGCACGGGGTTCGATCCCCAGCATGTCCATTTTTATTTTGCCTTTTAACCTAACCTTTTTTTTTTTTTGCTTTTCTTTCTATTATTATAATATCAAAAGTTATCCTTCACTATATATACACTTGTGTTTATGGGTTATTCTTAATTGTGTTTGGTCTAAGTAACCAAAATATTAACTAGACTCTTATTATACTATACGTCCCTCTTTGACATGACTTAATATGCAACATAATTAATTTGGAAGATAACACATATAAGAAGAGACAACAAATCAAGACATCTGATATTAACATGTTTGGAAATTATCTACCAACCTTGCTTTGCATGTCCTAACAGATTAACACAAAAATGAAAACAAAACATAAATCAAAATATATCACAGTTTTCAACGTTAATATCTTTGCGCCAACCATTCATTGTTAAGCAATCAAATCTCAGATGATACAACAGTTCCTCCCATCTCCAGTGGTTTTAGAATACAGTATTTGAAATGTAGAATCGGTTTTTCTTGCTAAAACCCGATCTTCTTGGAAACTTTATCAGGAAGATTAGCAATCACAAAACCAGCAAATACCTGTCAAATAGTCAGAAAGTTTGACATCAAAAGTCAAAATTCTACCTAAAGTACCATGAAATCCATTATTTAAAGAGCTTAAATAATCAACAGCTAATGAATATTACCTGAACAGAACCAAGAATGTAAATGGCGGAATAATGGCGGCCATGGATCATCATATCTGCCACCATTGCAAGCGGGATAGTCAACGACATGCCCAAGGTGGCAACCAATGGAGTCGTCCAAACAACACATAATGCCCTACAAACACAAAATTAAATTATCTCAAACTGATGATATTAATCGACAAAAAAAAGCCATATAATTTATAACATACCAAAAGTAATCTGAAAGAACACTTCCAACAAGCCCATTGGCAATAACTACTTCATCCATTTTAGCTGAGTGAGGAATCTTGAACTTCGGTTCAATCCCTAACGCTGTTAGGGGCCAAACTGAAATAACAAAACAAAATCCCCATGATAATTATATAAATAAAATCCCACAATAAATATATATATATATATATATATTTTTTTTGCTAAGAATTAGAAGTGCAGCCTTACCAAGCCACCATAGAGCCACGAGAGTAAATAAACCAATATATCCAAACAACTTTTGCACATCTACGCGCTCTCCTTCCTCCCCGGAAAACTTCTTAAGAAGCACTGAAATAGGGCTCATAAATTTGTTGTTCACTTAATAATAATAATAAAAAGTTGAAAAAGATGGTACTAACCGGTAAAAAGCCCATATGACATAGCTGAGCAAAGCCCGAACAGATCGCCAACATAAGAGTGGTCACCATTTCTAAGAGAAACAAAAATTTCAACTATATGTCAGTCAATGCCCTGAAACATTCCATAAATTGATGAAAACCCTAATTTGTATCACACAATGTATATATACACACACACAGAACAAAACCCTAACCCTAAAACATCTAACAGTTACGAAGTGATCGAACACGGACTTACGAAGAGGAAGTTGTGGTTACTTCATCTGCAGCCCAAGTTTTCCCCATAGTGGTCATTGCAACACCCGCCATGCTGACAAAAACCGCAACGACTTTCGTCGCATTTAACGAATCTTGGCCCAAAAACGCACCAATGAACAGTGTAAACAGCCCTGAAGTTGATGACAGCACTGTCGTACTAGCAACACTTGTACGTGCAAGTGCAGCATTCGATAAATACTGGTCACATAACAATTTCAAAAATGAGTTTGATGAGAAATGACACATTTACCCCTAACAAACTGCATAACCATGAATAGTTAGTTACCTCTGTGACAAACCAAATAGGCGCAATATAGAATCCATAAGTGGCAACCTCGCGTGTTGTAACCTCATGTTTTAATGACAAATTATCATTTTTGATTTTTGGGACTAACACGTTTCCTTCTTCTTGGTTAGATATGTCTTGATCGCTACCTTTTCGACTTATTGATGACCCTTCGACTTCCATTTCAAAGATTGTGGGCCCACCAATGTACTTAAGAGGGGAGTTCAAACCAACCGAGGGTTGATTTTTTCCTTTCTTGATTAACTTGTAAATCCAATCTTTAATGAACGCGATGGGGAGGTAAATTACCATCAAAGAAGCTCCAAGATATGTCACCGCAAATGGTTGTTTATAGTCTGTGAAAATACCCTGTTTATAATGTATAAAAATAATCAGAACTTGTTTTGTGAAAAATAATCACTTTATTGGTACTACAATGTTAGGTAAGAGGAACGAAAACCAATCCCATCCGTAACTTATAAGGGCGGGCAAGTGAGCTCGGGGTTCAGTATAAAAAATGATATGTAACTTAATATAGCAAAACAATCCCACACAACAAGGCAAAGAAGAGTGCTAGCGCCACAAACTGAGCTTGGTAGTGTCAAGGTAAATGTATATCTATCATAAACTGATTTGCGTCAATTGATATTCGAGTAAAAGAAAAAAGGCAATTGTTAAACCAAACAGAAAGGTTGAATTCCCTAATTACTAGAGTACATGTTAAATAAATACCCTATTCCTACTACCAATAATCTTGAAAATTGCCCATGTATGTTTATTGTGATCTAACCCAGAAAGAACATAAGAAAACAATTTGTCATAAATATCAGATCCAACCAAAATGAAGTTTGACCTGTGTGACTTCTGCAGAGAAAACCCAAATGACAACAACAGTTCCAATCATAAGCAACCCAGCTTGATACCTCCACCCCATCAAACAAAGATCTATGATCACCGACTTGGATAATAAATGAATGATGTGTCAAATGGGTTTTCTTCCTGATCTGAGCTTGTGTAATTCTTGGAGATTAGCTAGCTAGCGGCAGTTAAAAGAAACAAGAATACTTTCTGGATGGATGGATGTCTTCACCCTTTCTTCGTAATGGGAAGACGTGTTTTGGTTATTTATTTTTGTATAACCCCAAAAGGTTGGGGTTGTTCCACCTCATGACAAAATGAGGCAGTTCAGGAATATCGCATTATATCATTTTTATTTTTTGTTTTGTTTTTTTTTTATTCTTTGTTGATTATCAAGATTTACAATTTGTTGCTTCAAAATAAGAAATTACACAAATTGGTTTAAAATTTTATCATTTTATCAAAAGAGTTGGAACAAATTGTGTTTAAACGAGGACATTGGACTCCACTATATCAAAATTGGTTATTAGTACTCTCAGATCTTGATCTTACATGTCGATATCCTTGTTCGAAGCCTTCTCTATGTCAAAGATAATAGTTCTATCTCTTTGTTGACCTGGTTTTATTGCTTTAGTTTGGTGATTTCTACTTTAGGCTTGAGTTTCTATTTTGACAACACTTACAACTACAACAACTTACCATCCTCACTTGAAACGTCTTTCTCATCTCCACTTGACATTTCAACACTCTTCTTCTTATCATAATTGTTTGATTCTCTTTCATTAGAGAAATCAGACTTTGTTTTACTGAAGTTTGTTTCTGAAAGAACAAACTCGCCATATTTATCTACAATCACATTATCATACTTCTTCACAAATTCTGCTTTGTTTTCAAATACCGTCATAAATTGATTCAAGTAAGCCTCTCTCTTTTCCTTGTCAACTTTTAGAGAATAATTATCATTAAATGGAGGCACCTCCTTCATTTTTCCAATTATGTTTCCTATTGAAACAAGATTCTTTAAGAAATCAACTTTTGTTCTATGAACATTTTCTTCAAGCCATCAACCTCAACCATGTATCTTGATTGAAGTCTTAACCCTTCAATGCAATCATCTTCAACGTTTTTAATTTGTTTCCCATAAGTCTACTCACTCTCTTCATACACTTTAGTAATTCTGTCATTTTTACTTATATCTGCCTTCAAACTTCCATTCTCCTTTCTCAAATCATCAATTAATGTATTTAAATCAGAAGGAGAAGGATCATAAGATACCTTTGATGAAGAAGATTCTGCTTCATTCTTGATGTTAGCCATAAGAGCAACATTAGCTCTAGCAATGGCTTTTGTATGGTTACTCCAATCAAAATCACCATCTTGTTGTTCAGGAGTAATCGCCACATTGCCTTGGTCTCTTTGGGGTTGTTGATTGACATTTTGGGCTTGGCCTTAATTATTTCTTGGAGGATTTTGTGGTGCTTGATTTCTCTGTGGAGCAAAGTTGTGTTGTGGTTATCGAGGAACTTGTTGGTTGTTGTTTTGTTGTGGTTAGAAGTTATTTTGAGGATAGTTTTGTCCAGCTTTAAGATATGGATTTTGATTATGTTGATGACTCTGGTTTCTTTGGGCATTGAAGTTGTTTTTAGTTTTGATTGTTATAAGACTGGTTTTGATTCATCTGATTTTGATTATTGAATTGCTTTGGGAAATTGTATTCTCTAGCAAAATGGCATGCCTATTGATAGTTGTAACAAACAACCTTGTATTTATCAAATACAATTTTATCACTAGGTCCTACAAAATTTGACCTTCTAGTCATGTTATAAAAAAATTTTGTACTTAATGCAAGAATGGTTGCCTGCCATTTAATGTCCATATTTTCTAAATCATCACAATCAATTTGCACAAGGTAATATTGAATGACACTTGTATGAATCATGTTCTTAGCAAAAAATGCATTGTATGATTACGTGAACATGGAAAACAATGCTTGATATGCAGGACTCTGTTGATTGAGCTTGAACACTTGGTATAGAAACTGGTTCTACATCTTCAATCATTTTCACACTAAATCTGGATTGATTTGTGCTTGGATAAGGAGCAGATGCAACTAGAAAGATTTTGGGTGATTTAATAAACTCAAAAGGTTCCTCAATGATTGGAATTTGTTTTTGAGATCTCACATTCATGCTTCCCACTGGAGTGATTAAGGCATTGGTCATAGGAAAATTTGGCTTGTCTTCGTTGATCATATTGTCTCAATCAGTGGCGAAGCTTGGGCTTAGTCACGAAGGTGACCGAAGTCACGAACTAAAAAAATTCCGGGTTGACAATTCGGTTCTAGCTTGATTGAGCTTGAACACTTGGTGTAAATACTGGTTCTACATCTTAATCATTTGCACACTAAATATGGATTGATTTATGCTTGGATAAGGAGCAGATGCAACTGGAAAGATTTTGGGTGATTTAACAAACTCAAAAGGTTCCTCAATGATTGGAATTTGTTTTTGAGATCTCACATTCATGCTTCCCACTGGAGTGATTAAGGTATTGGTCATAGGAAAACTTGGCTTGTCTTCCTTGATCATATTGTCTCAATCAGTGGCGAAGCTTGGGCTTAGTCACGAAGGTGACCGAAGTCACGGACTCAAAAAATTTCGGGTCGACGATTCGGTTCGTGTCAGTGATTCGGGTCGGGTCGGATCAAAGAATATTACATTTATATATCTAATTTATCTTCATTTATTCAAACGATTGTTCTTACAATAAAAAATAAAAAAAAATTTTAACCAACAAAGACCTAATATATTCATGATAATGCGAGTGGAAGGGTGAGTAGGGATAAGCAAATTCGGTATTGGTACCAATACCGGTACCGAAATCGGTACTGATTTAGTACCGTCGGTACCGAATAGGTACCAAAGTTTTGAGTTTTAGTACTAGTAATTTCCAAATATTTCCTTCAATACCGGTACCGAACCGAATATTTTTGTATCGGTACCAGTACCAAAAATTTGTGATTTTTGGGATCAGGATTTCGGTATCGGTACCGGTACGGTACCGATATCATCCCTAAGGGTAAATACCTAGAAGAAGAACTTCAAAGACCTAAACTATTTACATAAAAAAAATCTTTTACTATTCGACTACTATTTTGTAACTTTTGTTTATAAATACTGCGAGGTTTTATAAAAAAAATCAGTGGTGACCAGTAGCAATTTGGAAAAATACATCGGGGGTGACCGCGCTTAATAACTATAAAAAAATTACGAAAAAATCGCAAAATTTACCCTACTAACGAAGAAAACGGCAGTGACCGGGCCACCTGTGTCCCCATAGAGCTGTACCCCTGGTCTCAATCGTTTTGATCCCAGCAGCTTGAAGAAAGGCAATAACTGTATCCAGTTTCATTGTTGGAAAACTGGTTTTCTCTTTGATAAATTTTGTTGTAGTGTACCATTCTCCAAATAATGAAGAAAGCAATTTCTTGTTAAGATATTATCAGTAATTTGCATATCAGTTGTTCTGATCTCATTAACAATTGCCACAAACCTCTATAATACTGAGATTAATCTATCACCAAGTTTGAACTTTAACCTATCAATTTGTTGCTTGAGTTTGTTGAGTCAAGATTTGACACAAAACTGATCAGATGGAAGATTGGAATCTTCTCAAACTCCTCAGAATTCGCTAAGTATGGATCCGGGTACACCTCAGACCTCCGAGCATGCTTTTACTTAGCCGGGTACGATATTTTGTCTATCGGGCAGAGTTATCTTCACTAAGTCTCCTTTAGTAAATATCCGAGCAGGGTTTGCAAACTAGTGCATTACCGGGTATGGTTCACTAGTATATGCAAGTCCGAGCAAGGATCACTTTATCAAGCAGGATTGTTCTTCTTAGCCAAGTAAAGTTCACTTCCGAGTAAGCTTTAGGCTAACCAAGCTCATGAAGCCAAGAAATTGGAAGACCGGGCAAGGTATTCATTAATAAGTATGGTCCAGGTAGGCTTGATGTTCTAATGATATATCTCAAGTATCATCGGGCAAGGTTCAACTTAAGCAAGGAACAATGCAACCGAGCACACTTTGCTAATAAGTTATTTTCTAACAAAGGGTTGAAGGGACCATTGAAGAACAAGGTTGCTCGTAAGGGTTTGTCGGGCAAAGTCTGGCAAAGTCAAGAAGATTGAAGTCTACATGGTGAGTATTTTACTTGGTAAAATACTTTTCAAGTAAAGTCTACCTGGAAACTGATCCCGAGCACACTTCTATGTTACCAAGTTATGAAGGATGGCCGAGCATACTCGGAAAGACAAGATTGATGTAAAGCCTACCCGGAAGACTTGTTTTACACTTATAATATTTCTGAATATGTAATTTGAATATGTATTATCGGATAGGGTTTCTAGAAGGAATGACAGCTGTCCACAGGTGTCAGGCCTATAAATAGAATAATTTAGGGCACACCTAAGAGACACACACAACAAGGCAGACAGTCACATAGTCACATTTATTAAGAAAGAATATTATGTGTGACGGCTGAAACCTTCCTTATCAAGAAACCCTAAAATGATTATCCACTTTGTATGATTCATTTATATAAATGGAAATCTTTTGAGTAAATCTTGTTTGTGTTGATTACCTTTGAATACTGTTTAAGCAACCATATGTTTGTTATTGATTCCGCCTTTAACAAACGGTGAACTTTCTAAATATAGCAACCCGTCATTAACTCCCTTGTCAACACATCTATTTGTGTGAGTTATGACATGATTAGAGTAAGATCCAGCTGAAATCGGGGACCTGACAAGTGGTATCAGAGCTTGTTGCTGCTATTTTGGAAAGATTCTTGTTGCTGATTGAAGATTTGAAGAAAGATGACGTAAGCAGACCACTGTTTCATTGATTTGTGACGTCAGCAGCTCTGTTTTTCATTTTTCTTCCAGATCAACAATATACCGGTGTTTTCTCTTCCTTATTTCAATTAAAGCTTTAATCTTTATATCTAAATCTTGCTCTAATCATATCAGACACATCAGATTTGAACAACCTGTTTTCAGATTTGATTATTTTTAAAACTTTGATTTTTACTAAGAAACTGATTTTTTTTAAGTCTTTGAAAATGTCTGGATATGAGGAACAAGAGGTGTCTACTAACAAGATACCAAGATTGCGTGGACAGGAAAACTTTACCAAGTGGAAAGTGCTTTTTGAAGCAGCAGTGTGCTACAATGATGTTGATATGTGGAACTCCATCATGAATGGTCCACAAGCTGCAGCTGAAGAAGGTGCAAATACAGTTGGAACTGCAGCTCTAAGAGAAAGAATGAGAAAGGTGGATGACAGGGCCTTAGTTATGATTAAGCTAGGACTGTCTTGGGAGATTTTAACCAAGGTGGCACATCACACAACTGCCAAGCAAATGTATGATGCCATCCTTGAGATGTATGAAGGGAATACTGAGCTGAAGAACATAAAGAAGCAAAGATTGAAGCAACAGTTGGAAAGGTTCAAGTATAAGGAAGGAGAAAGGTTGAAATCAATACTAGAACGCTTTCTAGGTATTGTGAATGATTTGAGGACAACTGATTATGTCATGAGTGACTTTGATTTAAACACAAAGTTACTCAACTCAATGCCAAAAGAATGGTATACTGCTTGAAAGTTCATCCTTCAGAAGCATAATTTCAATGACTTGAAATTGGATGATGTGATATGCTTCCTTCAGGCTGCAGAACTGGAGATGATAGAGAATGAAATGATTAAAGAAGAAAGACCCTGCTTCAATGTTTCAAATGCATTGATTGCACCCATGGGAAATTTGACTACCAAGAATCAACAACAAATTCCCATTATTGAAGAACCAGTTGAGCACAATGTTGATACTCCAAAGTCTTTTATTGGTGGTAGCAAAAGTAATCAAGGAAATCAGCAGAGATTCAACGTGCAACTGATTGATGACACTGATACTGCCTCAATGGCAAATGGGAATGTACCTCACTCTAGTGGTGGAAATGGTCAAAGAAATGAAACACAGGCATTGCTGTCTATGTTTACTGATTCATATAACGCATTTGTTGCAAAGAATCTAATTCACACAAGTGTGGTACAAGATGATTTAGAGCAAATTGATGCAGATGATTTAGAAGACATGGATTTGAAGTGGCAAGCTGCCATGTTAGCTTTGAGAAGTAAGAGGTTGTATAATAGAACTGGTAGATCTCTGGTTTCTGGTCCTAATGAGAGGATTGGATTTGACAAGTCAAAGGCAATCTGCTACAATTGCCAACAGCCAGGACATTTTGCAAGAGAATGCAACTTGCCAAGGAATTATCAGATGAATCAATTCCAAAATCAACAACCAAGAGGTCAGCAGCAATACCAGCAGAATCAGCAAAGAAACAATAACCAATACTTCAACAACAACTTCAATCCCAACAACAATTACAATCCCAACTTCAACAACTTTCAGCCTCAAATGAATAATCTTAATCAAGGGGTGCATCAGAATCAAGGTTTTCAAATGAACAATAATCAGAACCTTCAAGTAGTTCAAAATGTTCCAAACAACACTGTTCCAGCCAACCAAAATCAACAAAGAAACCAAGGAAATGTGGCAGTTACTACACAACATGAAGGTAACTTTGATTGGAGCAATCATGAAGAAGACATTGCAGATGATATCAAGAGAGCAAATGTGGTATTCATGGCTATAATTGAGAAAGAAACTGCATCTTCATCTCTGGTACAATCTGCTCCTACTATTGATTTAAATGAACTTATCAATGAATTGAAAACAAAAGTAGGCAAGCTGGAAAGTGAGTGTTTTAGGAAACAAAGTATCATCAATACATATGAGGCAAGTGAAATGATAAGTGAGGAAAGAATGAAAAGTTTGGAAGAGGACTGTATAAACAGCTACAAAGCTCAGAAAAGATTCACAACTGAAATAGATGGGTTGAAGAAAATGGTAATAGAAGAAAATGTACAGAACACAAAACTACAAGCTGATAATGAATTTTTGAAGAACTTGATCTCCACTGGAAACATCTATGGAATTTTAAATCAAGTTAAGGAAGAAGACAAGTACAAAGCAGTACCACCACCATTCAACAACAACTTTATGCCAAAAGTTGATAAAGAGAAAAGAAATGCATATCTACAACAATTCATAGATGTTTTTCAAGATAAAGAAGAACTTGTAGATTTGTATAAGAATGTTGAGGAGAGTGAAGAAGGAGAGTTTGTTGTGAAGAAAGAATTGAAAGAAGAAAAGTCAACTGGAGTTCAAGTCTCTGAAGATGACCTTTAGTCAATTGATTTGGATCAAGATGACTTGAGTGATCAAATTACTGAAGAGGAAATCAAAGCTGCTGAAAGAGGAAGAAAATACAAGAAACCAGAGTCTGTTGATCAACTTCCAAAGTATCCACCAGTCCCACCAAGAATGAAGAAACAAAATGATAAGATGAAAAGAGAACAAGTATCTTTTGACATTTGTGAAAAGAAGAAGATAAGCTACAATGCAGTCAGGCCACCAAGCAAGGCTGTGTTGGAAAGGATAAAGCAAAACAAAAAGAAGAGAATAACTGAAGAAGTTGAATCAGAAAACTTTATCCCAGTTTATCCAGTCTTCTCTAGTCATGAAGTACTGGATGTTGGAGAAGTAGAAACTATGGAAGAATATGAAAAGAGACAGTCAAGGGTTAGAGAAAGCAGTGATGAAGAACCTATGATTATGGAAAAGGTTATCTTTGTCAAAAGCAAAATTGACAGACAGGATATCAAGATTGAGGAGTTTGTGCCTTTTTCAATTGATTTTGATGGTTTAAAGAATCAGAAGACTCTAGGAATCAAGACACCTAAGCCAAGTGAAAGGTTCAAGAAACCAAAAGAACATGAAAAATTTAAAGGCAAGGTATGGTGCAAGAAGTGTGATGAATATGGTCATCACACAGACTCATGCAATGAGAGATTGAAATTTCAACCATTTCATGTCCTAGATGGAACAAAGTATGGTCAAGACTTTGTCCTGTACAAACAGAAGTATGATGTATATCTCGGAAAAGGAAAGGTGTGTGGAAATGAAACCATGAACAGAGAAGAAAAGAAATCTGAAAAGGAGACAAAGATTGAGAAGAAAGCTGAAGTAAAAACAAAGAAGCAAGTGACAGAATCAACAAGGAAAAGTAAATCTCCTAAGAAGCATGAGAAATTGACCAAAAAGAACTATCAGCCATTGAGAATCAAACAAGATACTCAATCAGTCAAATATGATGAATCTCAAGAATCATCAAGCAGTGAGAAGACAAGAAGAAAAGGTGCATATCCTAGAAAGAAACCAACAGAACTCACTGGTGATGAGAAGTTTTTGCTAAAACGTGGATATGAACCACATTGTTTCCTTTGGAAACCCAAGACTGAAACTAAAGTTAAGATAGTTGCTGATGTGAGAGACAACTCTGAAAATAAAGATTATGTGATCAAAGAGTATAACACTGACTCAGCTGAATTACAGACCTCAACTTCACTTGTTAAAACCCCAAGAGAGTGTGGTTATGAAACTAATAATTCAGACAACTTAGAAGTCACTCATGAAGATCCAGAACCAACAACACTCACTTCCCAAGCTGTCAAAGAAACTGAAATTGATGAGTTGCAAGCTGTAGAAGCTTGCACTTCATCACTCAACTAATCAAACTCTTTCTTTTGTGTAGGAACAGTCCACTCCTCTAAATGAAATATGGTATATGGATAGTGGTTATTCTAGGCACATGACTTGTGACAAAAGATCACTTGTTAATTATGAAGAAAAGTATGAAGGACCTGTAGCATTTGGGAGTGATGAAAATGGTGGAAAGATTGTGGGGAAAGGAATCTTAACAAATGGAAAGGTTTATTTTGATAATGTGTTTCATGTTGAAGGTCTTCAGTATAATCTACTGAGTATATCACAAATGTGTGATAAGGGATACAAAGTCAGTTTTGATGATTCCCACTGTTTCATCTTAAAACCTGAGTTTGTCATTCCACCTGAAATGATTATGATGATGGCACCAAGAAATGGCAACTTGTATGAACTGAATATGAAAGAAGCTGTTTCAAGAGGGGGTGAATGTTTTGTTTCCAAAGCCACTGAAAATGAGTCCAAATTGTGGCATAGGAAACTGTGTCATGTGAACTTAAAGAACATGAATAGACTTGTCAAAGGTGAGCATGTCATAGGCTTACCTACAAGAGAGTTCAAACTAGAAGATCATTGTAATTCATGTCAAAAGGGAAAAAAGCACAAATCTACTCATAAGCCTAAGCTCATCAATTCAATTGATCAAATACTTGAATTACTTCACATGGATATTTTTGGTCCTGTGAGTGTGCCAAGTATAGGAAAGAAAAGATACTGTCTTGTGATCATTGATGACTATTCAAGATACACTTGGGTTTATTTCCTAAGTACCAAAGATGAGACTGCAGAGTTGATTAAGGGTTGTGTTACAATGATTGAGAACAAGTTGAATAAGAAGGTTAAAATGATGAGAAGTGACAATGGTACTGAGTTCAAGAATGGAGTTATGCAAGAATTTTGTACAGAAAAGGGAATACTTCAACAATTCTCAGCTCCTAGAACTCCTGAACAAAATGGTGTTGCAGAAAGATGAAATAGAACTTTAATTGAGGCTGCAAGAACCATGTTAGCAGATGCTAATCTGCCTGTTACTTTTTGGGCTGAAGCAATAAACACTGCTTGCTATGTTCAGAACAGTGTGCTTGTAAACAAAAGGTATAAAAAGACTCCATATGAAATATTCCACAACAGAAAGCCTTATATCAAGTTTTTCAAGACCTTTGGATGTAAATGTTTTCTTTTAAACAATAGAGATTATTTGAACAAGTTTCAAAAGGAATATACCTTTGTGAAGAATTCCTCAAATGATATTGTTGAACAAGCTCAAGAAGATAATCAAGATGTTCAGAATGATCAAGTTCAGAGTGAGGAAGAATCAAGCAACCAAGCAAGTGAAGAAGAAGCTGCATCTACTGCAAGATTTCAACATTTATTTGAAAGCTTAAATATTGAAAACAATGGTGCATCTACTTCAGGACAACATAATGATGAAGCACCAGAATTTCATGATGCAGAGACTGATTTGTTCATTGAAGAACAAGAACTCAATGAGTCAAATCTTGACACAACTGTGTCTACAGATATGATTGTTCAAACTCCTTATGTGGAAAAGAATCATCCTTCTAAAAACATCATTGGAGATTTGCATGAAAGAGTTACAAAAAGTCACTCAGAATTTGCAAACATCTGTCTTTACTCCTGTTTTCTATCCCAAATAGAACCTAAGAATATTGCTCAAGCACTGAAAGACAATAGTTGGGTGGAAGCCATGCAGGAAGAATTGGCACAGTTTAGAGATCTACATGTGTGGGATCTTGTTTATAAGCCATTTGACAGATATGCAATAGGAACCAAATGGGTTTTTAGGAACAAAAGGGATGAGAGGGGTTTGGTGATTAAGAACAAAGCTAGACTTGTGGCTCTAGGATGTCTTCAAGAGGAAGGAATAGACTTTGAGGAAGTCTTTGCTCCTGTAGCAAGACTTGAAGCTATCAGGATCTTTCTTGCATATGCTGCCTCAAAGAACATTAAGGTGTTCCAGCTTGATGTTAAATCTGCATTCCTAAATGGAAAAATAGATGAAGAGGTGTATGTAGCTCAACCTCCAAGTTTTGAGGATCCTTTGTATCCAAACAGGGTGTATAAGCTAAACAAAGCCCTTTATGAATTGCATCAGGCTCCTAGAGCATGGTATGATGAGCTGTCAAATCATCTTATTGAAAATGGTTTCAAAAGAGGAGCCATTGACAAGACACTCTTCTACAAAGGAAAGGGATCAGACTTGCTTCTATTACAAGTGTATGTTGATGATATCATCTTTGGTTCCACAAATGAACAAATGTGTATGGAGTTTGAAGGGGTAATGAAGTCCAAATACAACATGAGTTCAATGGGAGAAATGAACTTCTTTCTTGGATTACAAGTTCAACAAAAAGCTGAAGGGATCTTCATTCATCAAAATAAGTATGTGCAGGACATCTTGAACAAGTTCAACTGTCATGAGTACAAAACTGCCTCAACTCCACTGGATACCAAGGAAAAGATGATTGCAGATGAAAAGGGGGAGCCTGTAGATGAACATGAATACAGAGAAAAAATTGGATCTCTGATGTATCTGACTGCTACAAGACCAGATATCATGTTTGTTGTATGTGTGTGTTCAAGATCCCAGTCAAGTCCAAGAGTCTCCCACATGAATGCTGTTAAAAGAATATTCAGATATTTGAAGGGAAGACCAGATTTGGGAAATTGGTATCCAAAGAATCAATCATTTGATCTGATTGCCTACACAGACAGTGATTATGATGGCTGCAATATGAGCATAAAGTCAACATCAGGAGGATGTCAATTCTTGGGAGAAAGGCTAGTGTCATAGCAATGCAAGAAGCAAACAACTGTCTTAATCTCAACTGCAGAAGCTGAATATGTTGCTGCATCTGCTTGCTGTGCACAAGTTCTATGGATTCAGAACTAGATGCTGGACTATGGTTTGAATTTTCTGAACACCCCTATTCTTATTGATAATACTGCTGCATATTTTACTATTAAGAATCCAGTTCAACATTCTAAGACTAAGCACATTGAGATCAGACATCATTTCATCAGAGATTGTAGTGAAAAAGGTTTGATTGAAATGCAAAGAGTTGATACAAGTGACAATTTGGCTGACCTATTCACCAAACCACTTGATAGAAACAGGTTCAACTTTCTTTTGAAAGCCCTGGGAATGATCAACTCTGATGAAATCTGATTAAGGATGTGTGCTTGGTTGTTTACCTCTATGTTCTAAATGATTACTTTGTTTAGAGGTTTCACAAAATGAATGTTACGTGAATAAGCTTGAGTATGTTAATGAATATATTGATTGAATATACTTGAGTATGTTACTGAATATGTTGACTGATATGTGCTTTGACTGATTAATGTATGCAAAAATGACATATGTGATTTGACTAATGTGTTTGCATGTTTATCAGTGAATGTGTATTTGTGATGTTAAGATGAGTAGTCATGCTATGAATTACTTGTTAAATGCTTATCTGACAACACTGCTTAATTGCTTGAATATGTGTTTTATATGATCTTCTAATGTTGTTATGATGGAATAGACTTTGAATGTGTGTACTGTCTATCTGTCTTGATGATGTTATGTTTGATTAAGATTTGATCATGTGCCGCAACTGTTTACGTCAAAATGTGTTTTATGACAAAATTAAGTGATAAAATGAATTTTCTAATGAATTTTGCATAAATACTATATTTTGAACCAAAACATGAGCAAGTTGTCAATGGTGCAGAGACATGATAAGATTATTCAGTTCAAGCTTTAAAAAAGCTTAAAAGAAGGATTTTTCAATGAAAAGTATCAGGTAGTTATCTTTGCTGAAAATTATGTCATTTGCCCAGTTGGAAGGACATACACCTGTGTTTGTTTGGTCCTGCAATCTGCAAAGATTAAAAGGATAGCCATTAACCAGAAAACTGAAAGCATTTGGGGCAATTGTAACTTGTTTCTTATTCCTTCACTTAAAATTATGTCAATAGCCCTGACTTTGAAAGGACATATATTCACATGTATGTTTGGTCCTATTGACCACTTGTGGTCAAACAGAACAGCCATTTACCTGACAATTAAGAGAAATTGGGGTGCCTGAATATTAAACTGAATATTAATGGGAAATGATAGTACATTGACTACTTAGCCAATCATATGGATTTATTAGGCTAAAAGGGCTCTTAGTACAGTCATTGACATGTATGGTTGCTTTCTCATGATATGTAAAAACTAAGGTGATATAAACTTAAAGAAAATGCTAAAATTTATGTGGAGTTACATTGCTATCTATGCATGTTCCTAGATAAATCTTTTCAAATGATAGGCAAAAAAGTGATTATCCAGTCATACACAAGGTTGTTGGTCTTTGGTTACCCTAAATGAATCATCTTTTAAAGGAATGACAGAGAACTGATGTGAACTACTTTAATTTCAAATGTTTATTCAACATGTTCACAAATTTTTATTGAGAAAATACAAACATGAGGGTTAATTACAGAACTACAAGGGTGGATGCAATCATATAAGTCCTTTAAACATCCTCAATGAAAGGCCTGTAAGACCGACTTGCGTGGCATGTAAGTCCAATGTTCAACCTCACATATGTTTGTAGATTTGAAAAGAAATATCTTATAAATTTTCAAAAATATGTTCTGTCATTAAAGTATTTAACCAAAACCAGGGGGTCAAAGTCAAATTGGGGTGATCTGGAGAAAGCCAAATAAGCCTTGAGGAAAGATAAGGAGCATCAGAAAACAATATGTGTTATCCATTGAATTTTCTGCAAAATTAATTGAAAATAATCATATCACCAAAGAAATGAAAATCATGTTAAGTCTAGACCTGCTGTTGACCTGTCTTTGTGGTCATAATAATGCTGAGAATGAAGTATTGAGAAAGCTACTTAGTCAATATGATCCCATTTTTGAGATCTTTTCAGTTTACAAAAGGAAATTGTTTTGAAATGAAACATAACTGAAATTTGATCTCTAAATGCACCATTTTCTCTTAAACTATGATCTTTAAGGATAAAATTGTTCTGACAAATTTTACAACTGGTTTAAGTCAAAAAGTGTTGCATTTTGCCTAAAATAGGTTGAATATGTTAAATCGGGTAAGGTTTGATGTTATTAGACCTTCCCAAGCACAAATTGTTTGATTATGTATTTTCGAGTAAGGTGTGATGTTCTCAAAACCTTTCCGAGTACAAAACAGTTGAATATGTTTGCATATGCATTTTCGGGTAAGGTTTGATGATTCATAGCCTTTCCGAGCAAGCTTTGTCATTTTTGACTAATTTTATGATTTTCGGGCATGCTGTGAAGTGTTTACACTTTTCGGGTAAGGTACACCATTGTACAAATTTCCCGAGCAAGCTTGAAGTCTTGAGATGATTATGTGTTCTAGCTAGCCTATTAACAAGAGAAAATTATTTCGGGCAAGCTTTGCATTTTATATGCTGATTGATATTCCAAGCAAACTTTGTGAACTCATTGAGTACACCAAGTAAGCTTTGTGTGTGTGAATATGTTTTCTTTGGAATTACAAGTGTTTTGGAACAAACTTTGTTTTCCGAACACACTTTATATTTCGGGTACACTTTTGTTCCCCTAATATACTTGGTAATTTTCAAAAGTTGATTTTCCGAGTACACTATCTGCTAGAAGTCCTTTCCGGGCACACTTTGTACTCTAGGAAGTTTATTCGGGTATACTTTGTATAAGAAGGTTGTTCGGGCATACTGACATTGTGAGGTTGCTCGGGCACACTATGTTTTTCAAGTATGCTTGATTGAATATGCTTTTATTATGATTGACTGAATATGATTCTTATTTTTGATAGGGTTTATGCTAGATTAAGATTTTAATTTAAACTTGAGAAATTTATATGGGCATCTTAATTGATTCCTTGCAAGAATGTTTATTTGATATTACATACTTGATTAATTGTCTTGTGATTAAGTTCTCAAGAAATCTGGTATTTCGGGTAAGCTTTCTTCATAGTATCTTGACTTTAAATTACATAGCTTAATCAAACAAGGGTTTTGATTAAAAGGGATCGGGTAAACCTTATAAAACTAAAAGAAAATATTGTCAAGAAAGATTTAATATTGTTCGGGTAAGCTTTGTGTAAGTGGAAATGTACCGAGTAGACTTTACAAAGGATTACTTTTCCGAGTAAGGTTTTCTAAGCCTAAAATGACAAAGAGTTATATGTTTTAAAATTGTTTTAAAATGTTAAGGGGATAATGTTACTGTTTGACAGCTAATAATTCACAAAACGACAAAAAGCATTTAAAATCCACTTTCAAAAGGTATATAAGATGGAGTTAGGCAAAATTTTCAACATTATATTCCCCCCTCTCTCTCTCTTTCCACTGCAACTGCTTTGTCGCAAAGAAACCCAAACCGACCTATCGCATTCATTATTAATCCAAACCCTAACTTGAATCAGCCCTCTAATTCCGACTCGGTAAGCATTAATAATGTGTTTTCCGACTACGATTAGACTATAATGGTCTTTGATTACTAATATTTTGTTTATGTGTTTAGGTTATAAACTTGTCGAAGAACAGGTTCTTGAAGATTTTTTTTTCCTCTTCTACATTTTTATAATTTGAAATTGGGTAAAGTTATAAACTTTTGTGCTAATTTCACTTTGAATATGTTTGTTTGTGATGTTCAGATATGGCAGAACAGGATCAACCCAAGTATGCTTTTGAAAAGAAGCATAACATGTGTGCTCTATTGCAAGTCACACCTGACAACGAGCCGGTGGCACCAATGATTAACTGGATGGCTTGATCAAATGTCAGTTTTGCTTTTACTGAATGCCCTGTCATCTACAGAAATCATTCACTAGATTTCTGGAGATCTGCTGAATTGGTTGAAGATGTCAATGGAAAGAGAATATAGGCAACTGTGGCAAGACAAGAAATACATATAACTGAGAGGATGATAAGAAGATGCCTACGGTTGAATGATGATAACCATTATCATATAAACTTCAATACAACACACCTGATGAGAATATTTGAAGAGACAATGGGTTATCAGGGAACAATACATGATGGACAGTTTCAAAAGGGGATGTTTCCAATGATGTATAGATTCCTCATTCATCATGTGATACAGGGGTTTGCTCCAAGAAAAGGGTCATGGACTTTGATGAGTCATGTCTTAGCAAATGCCACTGTTGGGATTATGTATGACCTACCCTTCAACTTTTCAAAGATGATATTTGATGGACTGGTAGCAAACTTGAAGAAGGCAGAGAAGGACAGATTCTTGCAGTACCCAAGGTTCCTGCAGATAATCTTTAACAGAGAATTGAGAGATTTACCCACTATGGGAATTACACACCTACTGCAGAATCCTGATACATACAACATAATTAAGAATCCTGGAGTTGCAAATAGATTCAATTCTGAAGTTCCATTTGAAATCTTGCCATGGTTGTTGAACCATGACTTGAATGTGACGCCAGTGCCTGAGTTAAACTCAGAGGAGGAAGGAGGAGATGATGTTGATAGTGATGATGATGGTTCTGATGATGAAGATGATAATATTGATGGAAATGAAGGAGGAGCTGGAGTGGCTATGAATGTTGATGCACCTGATCAGGGGGAGCAACTTGAAGTTCAAGAACAAACTATTCAAACACCACCACAATCACCATTACACATTGACCAACCCATTTTTCCATCACCACCACAAACTCCACCACATCAAATCACTCAATCCCCACCACAAACCTTAACCATAAGCCAACCTGAAACATCAACACTTGTATCCCCAACACCACAAACACCAACAACATCAAGTCCAATTCATTCTGATCCATTTATTCCAAGCCCACATCATACACAATCACCACCACAATCCATTTTCCAAACTCACACCACAACCCAAGAACAAACTGAAAATGAACCATTTTCTACATCACCACCTACAACACCACGCACTGACAATGCCTTATTGACCTTGTTACAAGAAAATGCTTAGTTGAAGAGAAGGAATGAGGAGGTCACTATGTTGAATGTCATGTTATTAGATCAGTTGGTAAGGGCAAAAGTGAGAATTCAATCCCTGGAGCAGGAGGTTGAGAAGACCTCAGCTGCCCCAAAACAGGGGGAGAATGAAATAATGCCAACTGACTCTTGTGTGAATGTTGCAGAAACTGTAAAAGTTGTGGAGACTGCAGACAGTTTAAAACTGATTATGAATGTTTATGATGATGGAGAGGAGAGTAGTGAGGAGAGGAGGATTGAAGATGATGAATATGAGGGTGATAGATCAGATGTAGGAGAGCAGGATTATGATTACAATGAAGAAAGAAATGATGAAATGAGAATTGTGGAAAGGGATGAAGATAATGTTGAAGAGAATGTTGAAGAAGATGTTGAGGAAAATGTAGCTGCTACTGATATTATGACTGATATAGCAACTGATGCTTTGACATAAGGAGCTACTGACATACAGACTGATGATCAAACTGAAGAAATCATTGATGAAAATGCTGCTACTGAGGAACTTATACAAACTGAACCAGAAACTGATCAACAAGCAAGTTCCAAGAGAGTAGAGCATGACCCAAAACTAGAAGCACTTGAGAAAGAAATAGATGACTATGAACAGTCTGAAAATGAAGAGGATGTCAGAAAAAGAATTGAGAAAGGTAAAGCAAAAGTCTGTGAAGAAGAGCCTGTTAAGGCATATCCAGAAAAGAATGTGTTGTTTACAGATGATGATATTGCTGCTGCTGCTGCCTTAAGAGAACAAGAGAATATTTTAAGGGAGATAAGGGATAGGGAGATATTGGCTCAAACACTGACTCCAGGAGAAATGGCAGAGCAAGAAAATTTGTTCAATCAAACCAATCTTGCTAAAGAAATTTTTGAAGAAGTGGCTAATCAAGAAGCAATTGAAACACTGATTATGATGAACATAACTGAGGAAGCTGACAATTCCTTGGCTATGGTGGTTAGTATGTTTCAACCACAAAGCCAACCTGAAAAGGAATTTGAAAAGGCTTGTGAATCTGAAGAAATGCCACAAAAGGAACCTGAAAGGGAACCTGAAAGGCCTACTAGTGAATCTGTTGAAGAAATGTTGGCTAATATCACCAGAATCAGGATGGAAAGAGCCAAAAGGGTTGAACAAGTGTATACAAAAAAGAGGAAGTTTGATGAACAGAAAAGAACTGATGAGAGGAGAACAAAGAGAGGAAAATGGGATGAAAAGAACAAATGCTATGTTGAGACTCCTGATGATGAGGGTGATAATGATAATAGTCCAATCAGAGCAATTCCACTGCAGACACTGCAACCTAGTCAACAGATTTCAGGTGTACCTGATGTACCTGCTCAAACTGAATCAAACCCAGAGCATCCACCCTCTGATGAACCCAAGATTGATGCAATGAATAATCTAACTAAAGAGGAGGATGAGTCTGAGGAGTCTGATGAGGATGATAATCCTGATGATGATCAAAGAGAAGGTGTTAAAGCTGCCAATGTTGAATCTCCACAAGTAGAAATGACTAATGAGCAGAGAGCTAACATTGAGTTGAGTATGAGAGAAGCTAAGAGAAATCATCCATTGGTTGTAAAGTTGAGGAGGTATGGCATAAGTTTTGAAACTTTGGCTGATCTTGATAATGATCAGTTGCAAAAGAGACTTGACAAAGAGAGGGATGATTTCAAGAAAAGGATGGAACAAAAGAATAGAGACTGCCAGAAATACAGAGAATATCTCAGAAGGCATAATTATTCAGAGAAAGATCTTTCTCACTTCACAGTTGACCAATCCAAGACCTTTACAACAGTGAAAGAGAAAAGGTTATTGAAAAATGTGTGAAAGAGAATGAGAAGACTGCGAAATTGGAAACTTTGAAGAAGAAATTTGGAGGTATGTGTGGTTACTTGCTTGAGAAAGGGTTAAAGCCTGAGATGGTTGAGAACCTATCTAGAGAATCGGTATTGGATCAGTACAACAAACTGAAAATAAAAGAAAAATTAAAGAGGGTCCAAACTGAGAGCTCTACCAAACATGCTGAAACATCTGTTGAACCTCAAATAAAGAAAAGAAAGATAATTACTCTGAGGGAGAAACAGAAGATACAGGGTGAAAAGGAAGTGTCTAAGGAAGTTCCTGTTGTTGAAACCCCTACTCCACAAGAAGTGGATTCTGAATCTGAAGATGAACCTTGTATACCTTGGGAAAATGAAGAGATGATCAACATTCTAAGGAATATAATGATTACTCAAAGAGGAATGGATGAAGCCTCTTTCAAGGCTTTGGAAAAGGAGGATTTGAAATATCTCTTCCATATTCAAAAAGCTGAATGAGAGAAAGCTCTAAAAGAAGGTGAGAACCCTAGATACTATGCAGATGGAAGTTTTGTACCTGCTGGTTTGTCAAGAACTCCTGGGATGGAGAAAATGTTGCTAGCTCTTAGAGATGCAGGAGCAAATGTTGTTGAGCTTGCCAACCTTCCAACTGAAATGGTGGAAGCAGTCTACATCAAATTCTTCAATTTGGGGCCCAAAAAACCCAAGAAGTTTGTTCCTTTCAGACCACCAATTTCAAGAAGATATCCACAAGGTGGAAGAGGTGAAGGTGGAAGAGGTGAAAGTGGAAGAGGAGAATCAAGTAGATCTGCACAACAAAGAACAACAAGACCACAGTCAGATGTGGATCTTCCTAGAGAGATTTACTATGATTCTGTGTGTGAATGCATAAGAGTGATTATGGAAAGTAGACAACTAAGAGATATAGTTGTGAGAAGTGATTTCTATGAATATACTCAAGAACAATTAGAAAGAATGACAACACTCACTTTGTATAATTATAGAAACGAAAACAGAGTGGCTGGAAGACAAATGAATGATCTTTCTAAATTCTTAAGAAAAGAAGCAGACAGAGGATTTAGATTTCTGAAAGTAAAGAGAAACTGGAAGACTGTCCAAATTCACAGATCAAAGAGAACTGCAAAGTTAAGAAGGATGGACATAGCTGAAACAAACTACAAGATGAATGTCAGAGACAAGCATCCACTGTCAAACATGAACACATGCATAAGTCTTGAGAGAAGAATGTTACGCCCCAACTACATAGTCCAAAGAAATGGCATCATTACTGAAGTTGAATACAAAGAAAAAGATGACCATTACTTGCTGAGAAATTCTGATGGAAAAATAATGGGGATTATCAAGAAGGATGAAGACTTGAATTGCTTACATGATGAAGACTTAATGGATATTAGGGACTGGGTATACCAGAAGGTCATACTCATTACCAAGCCCTTGATATCTTCAGAATGAGAGCTGCATCAGTGATAACAAACAGAAGGCAAGCCGCTTACAGTGCAAGGAAAAGACAAAATTCCTAGACTAGGCTTTTACTTTGTAATGTCTTATGACAGCCTTTTTGAATATGTAATTTTTGTTTTTGTTAATGGAATATGTAATTTGACTTTTAATTTGATGTGTATTTTGACTAAGTGTATGTAACCTTAGAAATGTTTTGGGTCAGCTGAGGTGTTCCAATCTAGGGGGAGATTGTTGAATCAAGATTTGACACAAAACTGATCAGATGGAAGATTGGAATCTTCTCAACCTCCTCAGATTTCGCTAAGTATGGATCCGGGTACCCTCAGACCTCCGAGCGTGCTTTTACTTAGCCTGGTACGATATTTTGTCTATCGGGCAGAGTTATCTTCACTAAGTCTCCTTTAGTGAATATCCGAGCAGGGTTTGCAAACTAGTGCATTACCGGGTATGGTTCACTAGTATATGCAAGTCCGAGCAAGGATCACTTTATCAAGCAGGATTGTTCTTCTTAGCCAAGTAAAGTTCACTTCCGAGTAAGCTTTAGGCTAACCAAGCTCATGAAGCCAAGAAATTGGAAGACCGGGCAAGGTATTCATTAATAAGTATGGTCCAGGTAGGCTTGATGTTCTAATGATATATCTCAAGTATCATCGGGCAAGGTTCAACTTAAGCAAGGAACAGTGCAACCGAGCACACTTTGCTAATAAGTTATTTTCTAACAAAGGGTTGAAGGGACCATTGAAGAACAAGGTTGCTCGTAAGGGTTTGTCGGGCAAAGTCTGGCAAAGTCAAGAAGATTGAAGTCTACCCGGTGAGTATTTTACTTGGTAAAATACTCTTCAAGTAAAGTCTACCTGGAAACTGATCCCGAGCACACTTCTATGTTACCAAGTTGTGAAGGATGGCCGAGCATACTTGTTTTACACTTAGAATATTTCTGAATATGTAATTTGAATATGTATTATCGGATAGGGTTTCTAGAAGGAATGACAGCTGTCCACAGGTGTCAGGCCTATAAATAGAATAATTTAGGGCACACCTGAGACACACACACAACAAGGCAGACAGTCACATTTATTAAGAAAGAATATTATGTGTGACGGCTAAAACCTTCCTTATCAAGAAACCCTAAAACGATTATCCACTTTGTATGATTCATTTATATAAATGGAAATCTTTTGAGTAAATCTTGTTTGTGTTGATTACCTTTGAATACTGTTTAAGCAACCATATGTTTGTTATTGATTCCGCCTTTAACAAACGGTGAACTTTCTAAATATAGCAACCCGTCATTAACTCCCTTGTCAACACATCTATTTGTGTGAGTTATTACATGATTAGAGTAAGATCCAGCTGAAATCGGGGACCTGACAGAGTTTGTCCTTCTTGATATCTTTCAGCTCAACATTTCCTTCAAGCATATCATTTACTACATCATAAATTGCTTTTGCAGAGACATGTTGTTAAACACTTGTCCAAATTTCTCATGTAAGACCCAATTTAAACATAGATAAATCTTTTTCATCTCTCCTCTCATAGCTCTTTCAGCAGTTTGATTTAGTGTTGCCCCTACTTCAGGTTCATAAAGACCTTCTCTGATTGATTGCCATACATTAGATCATTATAGCTATCTGCAGCTTGAAACCTTACCTTCCATTTTATATAATTTGCTTGACCTGTTAACATTGGAATTTTGTTAGTCGACACATCTTGGTCTATATCCATTTTGTTTGATTTTTTGAAGACATATTTTTGTAATTTTATATAAATATTGAAAACAAATTCTAAAATTACTTAGAAACTCAACTTACCAAAGAAATTAACCAAAACTTGAGCTTAAATTGCAGAGATCAAGTGTCGAAAACCAATTTCAACAGCTCAAATGATCTTCAATGAGCTAAACCAGCCATTATACCACTTGTCAGGGTCGTTAGTCTCTTGATTCAAACAAATATGGACAAGAACACAAACACACTCGACCGATAATAATGAAGAACACTAACTAGAGCCGGGGAAATCAACTATAAGATACTAAAATAGAAAAGAACACATATACTCAAAAAGATTTCCATTATATTAAGTATTATTCAATGAGGTACAAACGGAATAATCGGTTTTAAAGAAATGTCGGCTACAGAGAATAAGTCAGGTAGTATGCACAAAATCTTAGGTATGTCAGGGTGTTCATCAATGCTAACATTCATTCTAATTGTAGGGGACCTGACATTCCTTCTCGAACCCTAATTATTAACATAACGTAGAAATATATACAAGTGCAAAAGGTCTTCGAGCAAAAGCTATATCATTGACAAGCACGACTCTTGTGACCTTGTAATATTTAAGTATGCTCAGGATTACTTCGAGCAAACAAATACTTAGATTATTTGCAATGAGAAATATTCCTCTAAATCAAGCTTCATCTTCTCGAGCACATCCAAACTTTGCTCGGGCATGCTACCACAAGAAAGGGAATCCTCACTCGGATCTCTTCAGTCTTTACTTAGTTTTTATTTGAACAACTAAGTATGATCGGATACTGTAGGTTTTCTCGATATTGATCCTTGCTGGGAGTAACACTTAGATATATTGTATAAACTCCATGCCAGGATGTTTGATCTCAAAATTATTTTGCATATTTCTCGATTGTTGGTGCATAATGTCAGTAGTTCAGTATCTAGTGTTTTGTATGTGTCTGTAATCGTGTTAGATTGGTTGTTTAGGTTTTGGATATGGTGTCACACAAGTTCGCCTGATGTAAGCGAACTTGTGGACAAGCGAAGTTAAGAAAACTTCGCCTAGTCTGTTAGTCGAAGTTGTCGAGGCCTATATATGCCTAACTTCGGCTTGTTTAGAAAAGTTTTTAGTTTTTGTGGGGCAGTACGTGTAAGTGATTAGAGATCACGTGTTGAAGTGTTGCAATACAACGGGTTTATTAGTATTGTAACGTGTGTTCGTGTATCTTCTCAACGTATTATATATCTTACGCTTGTATCGTATTATGTGGGGATTCCGCACCCTCGTGCTACGAGATATTCCTGTGTAGATCCGGCTGGGAACCTACTGTTGGGTTTTATACAAGTTTATCAAAGTCAAGTTAACCATATTTAACTAGAAAACGCAACGGAAGCTTAGATTTTATAACTTGTTATGAACATACCATTATGTTAAAACTAAAACCCAAAGAACAAGGATCAATATTACAAGAACAATATGCTTACAAAATGTAAATGGTACCTTCTTATACCTTTAGAAGAAGATGTATGTGGATGAAGATGATGATGTCTTCAAATGGCAAGGTTGCAAAGAGAAACCCTCAAGCTTTGTATACCCCAAGCTTTGAGCAACAACACCAACTAGTTGCTAGGATTTGAACACCAATTTGAAGCTCACAAAACTCCCAATTTGAGGCCAATGTGGCCGTGAGTTTTGAGAGAGAAAAGAGAGTATGGAAAACTTCAAAATTACTTGAGAATACAAAAGGGACAAGACAAAGAATGCATGTAATGTGAATGGAGATAAATAAGAGGTGGTCAACACAAAAGGACAAAAGATTGGATGGGACCAAACCCTCCACCCACATGGGGTGGCCGGTTTTGATATTTTTTTTTTTTTTTTTTTTTTTTTTTTTTTTTTTTGTGTTTTGTTTTAACCATTTTAAAACCATCTCCATTCATTTTATAAAACTTAACTTTATAAAATGTACATGCATTTACATAATTACTTAACCAATTAAATAATTAATTTATATAAACAAATTATCCAGATAATTTATTTAAATCCTCAAGTGTGTTTGTTTAGAAAACCAATTTTCTAAACACGTAGTGTTCGGTATTCGTTTAAGTGATCAAATCATTAAAGAATACATTTGGTGTTGTCTAGCTTGTTATTGGGTATGACCCGACTTGGATCAAACACAGTTAGCCACATTAGTTTAAGTATGTGTCTCGGGCATACGTAATTCCAACAATCTCCCACTTGCACGAGATACATAGAAAATTAATGCAAGTGGTGAATACCGCCTAACAACAGTTCACCACCCCTAATGTGTTTGACGAAGTGCCATTCAATAACATCATCCCTTCAAGTCCCTTACTTGATATGATTTAGGTGAATCTATCATTATATCCCTTTGTTACTAGATGTCATGTTGGATCTAAGAGACATAGGTGATCATTCTCTTTACAATTCAACTTTATCAGGCCTTAGACATCTAAACTCTCAACACATAAGAGGAACAAATTCCGTCTTGACTGTATACGCCTCTCACTATCACTTTATACTCCACCCGAGCTCATCCTTATGTACCATCTTTTACGAATAGCGAAGGGGAGAGTCAAAGTGTAATACTCGGTGAAAATCAAGACCCAATATACATCTCAGGTCTAAGGATAATATGAAATTCTCCTTTACTCAAGATTACTAATGATCAAGTCAATCGACTCCATGTAGTAATATTGAGAGCGGGTCAGTCCAATATTTGTATCCCACAAATATCTATGAACTTTGGCAGCAAACCTATGCTCCATATTCATTCCTTATGAATATCCACCAATCCTAGTTCATAATAGTCTTGCTTCATATTTGTTCCCACAAATGTGATCGACTACGGACTTTTAGAATAAGATAACTTATTCATGGATTAAACATGCAAAATTAGAATTTAACTCAAGATTCCATAATCATATAAAAGAGTTAAATTACAAAAGTCTTTTAAACGTAAATACAAAATAGATCAAATCCAATTACTAGAATATCGAAGTCCTAAGCCACTCGCATGACGCTCATGTTTCGGTCTTTCTAGGAGCTTCGTGAATGGATCCGCAAGATTTTGATCAGTTCCAACTTTGCGAATACATATCTTTCCCTTTTCAACTTCATCCCTTATGTAGTTGAATCTCCGCTCTATGTGTCTAGTCTTTTGGTGCGAACGAGGTTCCTTGATTTGTGCAATCGCACCCTCGTTGTCACAAAAGATTTCTAGAGGGTCTTGAATGGAAGAGACCACCCCTAGATCAGTAATGAATTTCTTCAACCATGCAGCTTCCTGAGCTGCCAATGAAGCGGCGATGTATTCTGATTCTGTAGTGGACAATGCTACCACTTCCTGTTTTGAGCTCTTCCAAGAGACAGCTCCTCCATTAAGTGTGAACACATACCCAGACTGTGATCGAGAATCATCTCGATCAGTTTGGAAGCTCGCATCCGTGTAACCTTTTATAGCGAGTTCCTCCTCACCAGATCCATATATCAGAAACATATCCTTAGTTCTCCTAAGGTATTTCAATATGCTCTTAACAGCCATCCAATGACTGTTTCCTGGATTCTGTTGGTATCTGCTTGTCATGCTCAAAGCGCATGACACATCCGGTCTAGTACATATCATCGCATACATGATGGATCCTATAGCAGAAGCATATGGGATTTGTTTCATCGTCTCTTGCTCACCCTTTGAGCTTGGACATTGAGCTGAACTCAATATGGTCCCTCTTTGAATAGGTACAAAACCTTTCTTGGAGTTTTCCATCTTGAACCTTTTCAAGATCTTATCAATGTATGTACTTTGGTTCAAACCTATCAAGCGCCTTGACCTATCCCTATAGATCTTTATTCCCAAAATATAGGCAGCTTCACCTAGATCCTTGATGGAAAATCTACTTCCAAGCCAAGCCTTAACGCTTTCCATGGTTGGAATGTCATTTCCAAATAGTAGAATGTCATCGACATACAATACTAAGAATGTAATTATACTCCCACTAGCCTTTTTATACACACAAGCCTCATCAGCGTTTTTGATGAACCCAAAACTTTTGATTTCTTCATCAAAACGATGATTCCAAGTTCTAGATGCTTGTTTCAATCCATAGATTGATTTCTTTAACTTGCATACTTTATTAGGATGTTTTGGATCGACAAAACCTTCAGGCTGAACCATATAGACATCTTCCTCAAGATATCCATTTAGGAAAGCGGTCTTGACATCCATTTGCCAGATTTCATAATCATAATGTGCAGCTATGGCAAATAATATCCTAATAGACTTTAGCATTGCCACAGGCGAAAAAGTTTCATCATAATCAACCCCTTGAGTTTGAGTGAAACCTTTAGCTATAAGTCTTGCTTTATAAGTATCCAAGTTTCCATGCATATCAGTTTTCCTTTTGAAAACCCACTTACTTCCAACAGCTTTGGAGTTGAGTGGTGGTTCAACCAATTCCCAAACTTGGTTGTCATACATGGATTGCATCTCAACGTTCATGGCTTCAAGCCATTTGTCACAATCATTCTTGGACATTGCATCACGGTATGTGGTTGGTTCATCCGAATCTACCACGTAGCAACCTTCTACAAAAAATCCATATTTTTCAGGTGGATTGCTAATTCTACCAGATCTGCGAACGTTTTGTGTGTTTTGATCAACCACTTGATCACTTTCAACAACCTCTTGTTGAGTGCTAGTATCAACCAATTGTGTATCATCTTGTGATTCTTGATCCTCATCAAATTTCACTGTTCTACTATTAGTTCCTTCCTCAAGGAACTTAGTTTCCAAGAACTTACCCTTTCGAGCAATAATAACATTTTGCTCACTAGGATCGTAAAAGTAATATCCTAAATCATCTTTAGGATAACCTATAAAGATACACTTAGTGGATCGGACTTCTAATTTGTTTGGGGTGTATTGCTTTACATAAGCTTCACAACCCCAAACTTTTAAGAATGATAGCGATGGAGCCTTTCCATGCCATACTTCAAAAGGTGTCTTCTCCACTTTCTTGGTTGGAGCCATATTCAATATGCGAACAGCGGAAAGTAAAGCATAGCCCCAAAATGATAGAGGTAAAGTGCTTCTAGCCATCATCGATCGAACCATATCTAATAGGGTACGATTTCTCCTTTCAGACACACCATTATGTTGTGGTGTTCCAGGTGGAGTAAGTTGTGAAATAATTCCACAACTCTTAAGATGATCTTGAAATACACCACTTAGGTATTCACCTCCTCTATCACTACGAAGTACTTTGATTGTGGTCTTGAGTTGTCTTTCTACTTCAGTTTTGAAGTCTTTGAACATTTCAAAAGCTTCATCTTTGTGTTTCATTAAGTACACATAACCATATCGACTATAATCATCAATAAAGGTAATGAAGTATCTTTCACCATTCCTAGTCATTGGTCTAAAAGGACCACATACATCCGAATGTATGATACCCAATAATTCTTTTGACCTTTCAAAAGTTTTATTAAAGGGTTGCTTTGTCATTTTGCCTTGTAAACAAGATTCACATACATCAAATGAATCATACTCATTTGTTTCTAGAATACCACTCTTGCGAAGAGTTTGCATGCGATTCTTACTTATATGTCCAAGGCGACAATGCCAAAGATAGGAATCACCCAAGTCCTTCTTGAGTTTCTTGGTGTTGACATTGTACATTGAACTACTATGTGACATACCACTTTGATCTATTTCATATATACCATTCATGGGTACAGCTTTAAAATAAAACATGCCATTCATCAAAACATGAATATCACAATTTATAAATTTAAGATCAAAGCCACATTGTTTTAAAAGGGACACGGAAATAATGTTTCTCCTTAACTTAGGAGCATACAAAACATTCTTCAAAATTACTTCCAAACCACTTGGAAGCTTTAACAAGTAGTCTCCTTGGGCTTGGACTTCAACTCTTGCTCCATTGCCCATAAAGAGACTAATGTCCCCTTTGTTGAGTTGTTTACTTCTTTTGAACCCCTGCAACAAATTGCAAATGTGAGTTCCACATCCGGTATCAAGTACCCATGTATTTGAAGAAATAACATTTAGTTCAATATGTATAGTAAAGATAATACCTGAGGTATGCCCCGCATCCCTCTTATCTTTTAACGCATTGAGATAGGTCGGACAATTCCTTTTCCAATGACCTATCTCTCCACACTCAAAGCATGGATCTTGCGCCGCAACCTTTTGCTTCTTTTCCTTCGGTTTGGTGGGCGTGATGGCTTTCCTCTTTCCCTTTCCTTGGACGTGGCCCTTGCCCTTAGCAACACTTGCTTTGGGGTTGGAGTTATGTCCCCTTTTTCCTTCATTGATTGTTAGAACGGGTAAAACCCTTTTACCCATTCCCGCTTCGGCCGTTCTTAGCATTGCGTGAAGCTCACCAATGCTTTTGTCCCACCCATTCATGTTATAGTTCATGACAAAAGTTTCAAACCTTTTGGTCAAAGAGTTGAGGATCAAATCCGTAGCCAACTCATTAGAGACGGGACAATTTAACCTACGAAGCTTTTCAATGTAGCTTTTCATCTTTAGGACATAAGATGAGACGCTTTGGGTTTCCTCCATACGACATGCATGAAACGCTCGAACCGTTTCGAAACGTTCCGCTCTAGCTTGTTGAAGGAACATTTCCTTCAATTGAGTTATCATGTCGTATGCCCCATGATGCTCGAAATCCTTTTGGATTTCGGGAATCATAGTCCCCAACATGAGGCAAGAGGCTTGCACCGAATCTTTGGTGTACTTGACCCAATCGTTATACGCCTCCTCATCTTCCACGTTAGGCTCATCGGGAATGGGATCGTCTAAGACATATGATATCTCTTCTTGTTTGAGAACTATTCTCAAGTTGCGATACCAATCCATAAAGTTATTATGGTTTAGACGATCCTTTTCAAGGATGGTTCTTAAGGATAGGTTACGGGTGTTATGGGTAGAGGTGTTTGCATTGTTAGCGGCCATCTACAAAATTTAACAAAGTTCTATTTTAGTATTATAAACAATTTAATTATTAATACCCTTTTATTCCAAATTTTAAAATAATAATTAAATTCTAGAATCCAACGATAAATTAAATTTCGGTTAGGTGACCTTTATCCCGTTATTTGATTTAACAAGGTAGTCAACCTTGACAATTGCAACCCTTTGCAACTTCTAGAGGTATGGGACCATTCGAAATCCTTATTTCGTGTTGGCATGTTTATCCCATCAACACCATTGGATCCCCATGCTTAGGTGACCTTTATCACATGGTTTCCAATTCAAGTCGTCCTACTTGTATAAACATGTAAGATTAACATACAAGTGGTTAGGTGACCTTTATCCCACAAATATGTTAATATTACCCTAAGTATATTAGTTTGCTCAAAATGGTTAGGTGACCTTTATCCCATTTAAAGTTCCCTAATACGTTAAGTGTCATACAAAAGGATGGTGTTAGACTTGTTTCCTTGGTAATTATGAAAAAGGGATTTTTAAGTTTTCCAATATTCTAGTTTGAAAAACATTATGCCATATCCTAACATGCATTTAGAAATATGGCGATTTTGAAAACCAATTTTCAAGGTTCTAGTTATAATAAAACCAATTTTATTATATGTGAGTAATCGCTTAGTTTTAATAAACCCATTTAATTAAACTAATTAACGCGATATTACCAAATATATATTAGAACCCGTTTTATGCTTGTTGTCGTTCCTATGTGACGGTTTGGATATCCTAATATCTATCAACCACACATTACAATAAGTAAAACAAACAACCAAGCAAACACATGCAAAATATAGTCATAACCGAGAACCGCTAAGTTTGACCATACTTGTTAGCCGAAACAAGTATAGGTCATAAGTCACACCTAAGGGACAAAACATGACACAAGGATGGAATGTTGACTCCCACTTGATCTTGCATCCAAATGCTTCAAGTATCCTTTCCAAGTTGTTGTGTTCTTGTTGGGCTTGTTAATGGGCTCCAAACTCCCAAAAGTCTTCTTGGGCCCAAGAGTGAAATTTATGGGCCTAATGGGCTTGAATCCCATGATGGGCCGGTGAGGCCCAACAAGCCCAAAATTTCGGTCCAAGGCCCAAATCCACCAATTCTTGCATCTTCAATTTTTACAAAATGTATCCTAATACATATTTTTCTAAAAAAAAAGAAAATGCAACTAATCTATTTATTACAAACCAACTTATGAATAAATAAATTACACAAGCCTAAGATAATGAATTATTACAACCATATTGAATAATAAACATAATCAACATACACAAACAACAATCAACACATCCAAGGTCTAGGTTTCGGTTATGACACAATCAAACATACCAAATGTTCTAAGCATGCAACCTAAGCAACCAATGCCCAAAATCACCAAATAAAATCGGCCCCCCCCCCCCCAAGAGGCTACGGCCCAAATTATTATTATTATTTTTTTTTATTTTTAACATCCAAATGTTATTAATGGTTTCCTAAGATCTTTTCATGCATGTCAAGATCTTACAAAACCATGAGGGGTAAAATCCACCAAAATTTCGGACCCCTTTTTCACCCATGAAAAACCCGAAATCTATGAACATGTAAGAAGCATAAGTCCTTGTAACCGGCTCTTGATGCCATTTGTTGGGTTTTATACAAGTTTATCAAAGTCAAGTTAACCATATTTAACTAGAAAACGCAACGGAAGCTTAGATTTTATAACTTGTTATGAACATACCATTATGTTAAAACTAAAACCCAAAGAACAAGGATCAATATTACAAGAACAATATGCTTACAAAATGTAAATGGTACCTTCTTATACCTTTAGAAGAAGATGTATGTGGATGAAGATGATGATGTCTTCAAATGGCAAGGTTGCAAAGAGAAACCCTCAAGCTTTGTATACCCCAAGCTTTGAGCAACAACACCAACTAGTTGCTAGGATTTGAACACCAATTTGAAGCTCACAAAACTCCCAATTTGAGGCCAATGTGGCCGTGAGTTTTGAGAGAGAAAAGAGAGTATGGAAAACTTCAAAATTACTTGAGAATACAAAAGGGACAAGACAAAGAATGCATGTAATGTGAATGGAGATAAATAAGAGGTGGTCAACACAAAAGGACAAAAGATTGGATGGGACCAAACCCTCCACCCACATGGGGTGGCCGGTTTTGATATTTTTTTTTTTTTTTTTTTTTTTTTTTTTTTTTTGTGTTTTGTTTTAACCATTTTAAAACCATCTCCATTCATTTTATAAAACTTAACTTTATAAAATGTACATGCATTTACATAATTACTTAACCAATTAAATAATTAATTTATATAAACAAATTATCCAGATAATTTATTTAAATCCTCAAGTGTGTTTGTTTAGAAAACCAATTTTCTAAACACGTAGTGTTCGGTATTCGTTTAAGTGATCAAATCATTAAAGAATACATTTGGTGTTGTCTAGCTTGTTATTGGGTATGACCCGACTTGGATCAAACACAGTTAGCCACATTAGTTTAAGTATGTGTCTCGGGCATACGTAATTCCAACACCTACATCGATGTAAGTCCCGTGAGAGGATCTTACAATGATATTAAGTATACTAGATCAATATGCGGAGTCTAACGATCTAGATAATACAAGAACACAAGTAGAAAGATGAACAAGACACAAATAAGCTTCAAAACACATGTTATATTAAGTCATGTACTTAAGCCCTTTAGACTCTTGAGAGCCGATTACAAAATGATAGGAATGAGATCGTTAACCCTAATAATGATGAAAAAACAATATATATGGTGTACACTAGACACAACCTGCCAAGCCCATAATAAGCCTAAATAAAAAAGCCCACCAAAATTCCTGAAGGAGGGATTTAGGTTATTCTAAATACAACCGAAAACACAACAGTACAAGCATAAACCACACAATATATCCCAACAATCTCCCCTTGGTTTTTTGCTTTCTTCTATCAAGGTTTGTCAACAAGATGTGCATCATTTTCTCCTAAGGCTTATGCCGAAAGTTTTGTGCGTATCATCGAAGCTGCCATTCCTGTGAATTCTTTGGCAGCGGGCTCGTATAATAGATTATCCTGTATCTAAAAGCCAACAAGTTTCTTGATATCCTTCTCACCAAACTTCAGCAAGTCTTCAGGATCCATGATTTTGTATTGTCCTTTATCTAGTCTAATCACAACTGAAGCCATTTCTTCATCATAGACCCAAAATTGCATATTATCACGTGCCCATTCGGGAAATCTTTTAGTTATGGGAATAGATTTCACTTTATCGATAGGTGGACACATTATAGTCTCCATTGTCTTGTTAGTATGTGGATCAATATAACCTTTGGCTTTATTGACATAGGACTCTGCAGTGGGCATATCGGGCAAACCCTTTGATGCTTGTATATCCAAAGAAATTAAAGAATTTCCAGGCTTTAGGTTCCCCACATGGATTGTGAAATGGAGATTGAGGTAGTTCAGTCAAGTCAACTTTGGTCCACGACCTAAAGTCCATTTCCTTCTTGTAATACTCCATGTTTCCACTTTTCCTCTTAACCCGCCGGATCTCCTTCTAACAATCATATCCCCATGACACAATCCCTGATCTATCATCATACTTATCATAATAATTCTCTCCAACCTCAATCTCAAATTGCTCTAGATGATCAGAAGATGCAACATTTCGATTTGATTTCGTCATAATAAGCAATTTACTTTGCAATTCAACCCATTCCTCTGCAGACTTTTGTTCCCTAGCAAGATATTCTTTAAAACCAGAACTGTTAAGAACATCAACTAAGCCCGCACCTTGAGTAGCACCAGAATCTTGATCTTCTGGAACATTAATATTCTTGAAGTGATCACCAAACCATTTAACCAACTTTTGATTCATATCATATTAAAGAGTTGTTAAAACACCTTGATTGGCTTGCAATTTCATGATCTTGGCATCCTTTTCTACATTGCCTTCTTCCAATTGATTGATTATCACATCTTTAACCACCGAATCCTGTCCATCTCAAATACTCTCCATTGTAGTGCTTGAACATCGACGGTCTCATAACCAATTTCAACTCCTTTACCCTTGTCTAGAAGAAATTAATCTTGTAATGATAGAATATGGGCTCATTTATCAGTTTCCCTCAAACCTTCAACAACAATGTTGAGCAGATGAACTAGAAAGCTCAACATGGGCATCAGTAGCAGCTTGAGGCATCTCCATCTCAATATCTAGGCTTTCGATAGATATAGTCGTAATAACAGGCTCATCTATGGCTTGTGTAACAATCGTCTCTCTAACATAAACACCTGGTCTGGGATCTCTCCTTCCTCTCTTTCTTGGAATCAAATCGGTGTTTTTTTATCACTTTAAGATGGTTGTTCTTGTAAATATGAACAAATTAAGGAGGCTTCAAAGCCGTTCGCTGCAACATTTCTTTAACTAAAGCCATCTGTTCAGGTGTAGGTACATAACGCTGCACCTCTTGATGGTGTTGTGCCTCTACATGTGGTGGTGGTGGTGGTGGAGGAAGCTCTGCCTCATCGTCGGAAAGAACCTCAAATGTAGGAATAGATTCTTAAGGAGCAGGCTCAACATGTTCTTCATAAATAACAATGGGCATAACCACTACCGGATTATTCTCTGTTTCAGCAAACTTTCCAAATTTAACCAATGCATGAAGTCCTTGGTATAAAACCTTAGCATCCAAGGACCCATGCCTTTCACATCCAAGGAGTTTACAGATCTTTCCTCCTAATGATAATGGAAATCAAAGATCATCTGTAAAAACCTAGGATACATTAGAAACAACTCATTCTTCTTCCCTTTCAAATTTCCAACCATTTCATCAAACACGAACTTAGAAAAGTTGTAGTCCCAATCCATTGCTAAAACAACAATGGCGGATGATTGAATCTAAATAATCTCATCTGAACCTCCTTTGCTTCCTGCAAGACAATGAAAAAACGTGTGTGCCAAATATCTCCAGTAGGGAGGAAGCAACCTTTTCCTTGTTGGTGGATACCGACCTTCATAACTCATTTTTTTCAGCACATTAATGATCACAATCTGTTTATTCTGAATGATAGATTCGATAGAACCAACCCCCTACACCTTGTGTATTATACTTTGCCTTACCCCAGAATCCCGATACTACTTGTTACAAATGACTGGATTTTCTCTGATTGCACGAGAGATTCCACATGTATTCAACCAAAAATCATTGACTTGAACTCTTTATGAGCTAAAATGATCAACCATGATTTGCACTATGATTTGCACCATATATTGTGAGAATACACAAACTTCAATTGCACTTGATCAACCATGATTTGCACCAAATAAGCCAAGTTAGACCCATTTAATAAAATAAGAATATAATATTATGGCTAAAATGATCATGGTCAACTTCCCAGTCAGTATAGTCCACAAAAAAATGGTTAACATAACATAGATTTCGGTTAACATGCAGAGTTTTCGGTTAACGCAGGTGATTTCAGTCAAATACAAATGATTTCGGTTCACACATAGTGTTTTCGGCTAGGCAAATGATTTCGGTCAACAAGTTGATTCGGTAAAGAAGTGTTTTTTTTTGTTTTTGGTTTGCTTGGCTCCTTGTTTTTCATGTCTGTCTTACCCAATACACCAATATGCCATTGATAAACCTACAACTTTTCCACAAGACACCAAAAGCCCTTCCAAATATAAAATTCAGCATTAGCAAACACACAAACCACATAATTGGTCACAGTTAAACATTAAACACATATCCATTCATACGGAATCTAATTTGAAAACCCTAAACCTCAATTGAGACAGATTACCTTTACCTTGATTTGATGATTTAATCAGAGAAGATAAAGATTTCTTTAAGTGGAAGAAATGTTTGTTTTGAAGAAAGGTTTGTTTGTCTTAGAAATTAGAAATTTGAAAAAGTATGAAAAAGAAACAAGTATCCTAAGAATTATAACTCTTGGGTCCCATCACATCGGTTCTGGTCAGGCCCAAAAGAGTGGTTCTGCAACAAACCCAAAAATCAATTTAAGCCATTTAGCACAGCCCACAAAATTTATTCTAGTTCAAATGAATTTTAAACCGATTCCCACAATACACTCGTTTCGACAATAAAAATAATATGGAAAAGAAAATAAAATGATAGAATAAAAATGAAATAAGACTAAACTTTAATTTACCCTCTTATATACACGTTTGATAGAAGTTAGGATCAAATCGTTCTAAAGATCGATCAAGGAACATTTTTCACCAAACACATACTAATCTAGATCTGGTTCATTGTCAGTATTGTTGTCCACTTAAATCCATGCCCGTAATACTTACTTACAGGGATAAGACCAGACACAATTTAGGTTCATATGAGCTAGTGGGATCCACACTGAAAAGTCTAGAAACCACTTTACCACGTGTCATTATAATTTTACCGGATCAAACCACCCTAACTTGACTTAAACCTCAAAATCAGTAGATCAAAAATCATTGCACAACAAGTGTATAAAGTTAAATGGCGATGAATTAACTAAGATGATTAAGGATATTGCTGTCAGCCTAAACCTAAGCATGCAAATCTACCAGAAGGCCTTTAGATATGATTAAGGTATTTAAGAGTAGCCAACCAGTAAATGGTCCCCACCACACGACATGGGTATCAAGAAATACCCCAAAGTCTATTACCATGGACGAGTATGCATGATTTCATCTATAGGGCTTACACACACGTGTCCATTGTCGTCCGTTTCTTAATGGTATTAGGACTCGAGAAAGGGGACCACGTTTGACTAACAACATGGTTGATCAAGTCAGTTTGTATTTGTACTTTGAAGTACGGGGTGATCAATTTATTGACTTATTGGAAGATAAACTGCAGGTTTGATATTTGAGTTCATTTAATATCCACTTCAAAGAAGTTAATACCCAGATGATAAACCACATAAAGACCCAATGATGTCTGGACCTGAAACATCCCATCAATATAGGATTTAAGGCTATAAAACCATGCCATGAAGTGTTAACCACTTAAAGTAGAAACATAGAAATTTAGTTTGTATCACATGTTATCCAAAAAATTTACACGTTAGGCCTACCCAAGTATCATATTATAGCTAATTCACAATTATGTAAAAAAATTACATGGTGATCTAACTAACTCAAGGCTTGAGTATGGCCCGACTTTACATTCTAGTCCTTACACAGTTTTAGTTAAGCTAAATAGACCCAAGATGTTTCCCACTAAGAACAGGCTCATTAATTTCCAACAAGTCAACGATCAAACCGACTTTTCATTCTTGAGGGCCGAATCTACCGACACATGGATTACAGAGTCTATGCATTTCAGCTACAATACCTTACATGTTTTGATCTTACCTTTAACAAGACGCTATTTTTGTATTTTCATTTTCCTGATTTTTTTATTTTATATATTATAAAAAGAAAATAAACCACACTATTTTTATATTTTTGATCTTTTTCTCCCCCTAAATTTGTGCAAAAAGAAAAACTAAAAAACAACTATGTACAAATTTAAACCAAAAATAAAGTTAATCATCGAAACTAAACATTTGAAAGAACCCTACAAGCACATTGAAACGAGCTGCACCAAAAGGTTTGCTAAACTGGTTCGCCACATTATTATCAGTGTGGACATGTTATAAATGAATCAGTTTATGTTCGAAATAGTCGCGTATAAAATGAATTTTAATTTCAATGCTCTTGATTTTAGAATGTTGGACCAGATTTTAAACAAATGCTATAGAAACATCATTATCACAAAATATGGAAGTGTTAAAAAATTTCAAACCGTAGTCAGCAATTGATGTTGCATCCAAATAACCTTTGAACAGAAGGGATGGTAACGTGTCGGGTATTGGTAATCCTAGTCCCATACTTGCTTGTAAAGCTATGTCCCGTACCCAGCCCATTACCCATCGTGTATCGGGCATTACCTGCGGGTAACGAGTATACCCATTAGTTTATTAGCACGTAAAGATAAATTAGTATTCAATATTATTAAAACGTTGATTGAAGAAGTTCAAATCGAGTCCGTCTTCTACTATAGAATAAAAGGTTATTGAAAAATTAATAATAAAATGATAAAGAAGGAGAAAATTTACCTTCAAGTCTTCAACTTACTACCGATTGGATGAATGGATGAACGATATCGCTTTTGGAGATGAACCACGTTAATCGTCGATGATATTAGGGTTAAAGGTAGTGATCATTGTGCTAATGAAATAATGAGTTTGTTTGAGTAATTAAAATGTTGGGCGGCACTGTTAACCTATTAATTGGAAAAGCTATACGAAGAGTCATCTGGGAAACATAATTTATAAAGCATTAAGGTATTGAATTATTAATTAAAGTCGTAAATAGATAGAAAATTAAAAATGTACATAAGATATTTCGGGTATAATTGCAGGTATACGGGTACATATATTTCGGGTATTCGGGTCAGGTATCTCCCAATCCAATACCCATACCCGAACCCAAAAAAAAAAAAATTTTAATCCCATACCAAGTCCCATGTCTGTGTACCCTACCCGGAATGCTTCGGGTTTCGGGTATGTCCATCGGGTTCGGGTTTTTTTGCCATCCCTAGTGAACAACAAGCGGATACAACCACATTTTCAGCCTCACCAGTAGTGGACGTAGACACAGTTTGTTTCCTTTTGCATTGCCACGATATAAGCATGTATCCCAAAAACTAACATCCAACAGATGTAGATTTCTTATCAATATCACAACCTCCATAATGTTGTGAGCATATAAGCATATAAATCAAAATATGAATTTTTAGGATACCAAAGACCTAACTTTGGCATCCCTTTCAGATATCTAAAAATTCTTTTAACATCAGTTAAATGAGAAAGTATAGGATTAGCCTGATAACATGCACATTGACAAACTGGAACATGTCTTTAGGTCGACCGGCCGTCAGGTACATTAGAGACCCGATTATTGATCGATACAACATCTGATCTACAGCTTTTCCTTGTGGATCTGAGTTGAGGATTGGCGTTTCAGCCATGGGTGTCGTTGCAATCTTGGAATCTTGCATCTCAAACTTGACCAACAAATATTCAACATATTTTCCCTGATGCAGAAGAATTCCATCTTAACTCTAACGAACTTAAAGACCCAGAAAAGTTGTCATCTCCCAAGAGAATTCATTTAAAATCTTTTTTGCATTACAGTCTCAAATTCCACACACAATTTGTGACGCGTGGATCCAAAAATGAAGTCATCCACATAGATTTGAACCACAATTATATATTTTTTGACCCTCTTGATGAATAGGGTCTGATCAATAGTTCCCATTGTATAACGATGTTCTAGAAGATAATCTACCAGAGTAGCATACCAAGCTCGTGGAGCTTGATTTAGACCATAAAGAGCTTTATCCAACTTGTAAACATGATTTGGATGTTTTGGATCTTTAAACCTAGGTGGTTGTTCCACATAAATTTCCTCTTTGACCTCACCATACAAAAATTTTATCTTAACATCCATCTAATACACTATGAATCCCATGAATGGTGCATATGGTAAGAAAATTCTTATAGCTCCATAGAACTTAGTATAATCAAGACCTTTAACATTACGGAACCCTCAAACCATAAGCTGTGTTTTATTCTCACAATCACCCCACTGTCATCTTGTTTACTACGAAAAACCCATCTTGTGTCAAGTGACTTCTTTCATTTAGGTAACTTAACCAACTTTTAGACTTTCAACTTATCAAACTGATTCAGATCTTTGTGCATAACATCAACCCAACTTGGTTCCTTTAAAAAAACATGTCAATACTCTTTGGCTCTATTTGAGATATGAAACAGGAGTAGAGACATTGATTGATTTCACCACTTTGACTTATGGTTGTAACCCCTGCTTTAATAGGACCACTAATATTCTCAATTGGGTGATTTCGCTGAGCAGTCATAGGATGTTGAGACTAAAAGATTCAAACTGATTCAGATCTTTGTGCATAACATCAACCCAACTTGGTTCCTTTAAAAAAACATGTCAACACTCTTTGACTTTATTTGAGTTATGAAACATGAGTAGAGACATTCATTGATTTCACCACTTTGACCTATGGTTGTAACCCCTGCTTTAATAGGACCACTAATATTCTCAATTGGGTGATTTCACTGAGCAGTCGTAGGTTTCAAGTGAACTGGTACTGATGTTGAGACTAAAAGATTCGAGGAATCTTTTGTTGAACCGAGTATTGAATTTCCCAATTCATAAGGTGAAGAATTGTTTAAATAGGATGTAATAGCAATATACTATTTTGTAATTGGATGTGGAAATAAATTACTTCCAAAGTTTATTCGAATCAAACTTTCTATGGCTGCTTCTTGAGAATCGTTTCTAGATTTTTCAGATTCTTCAGGTGAAATATTCATTTCGGAAGTCGTCTCCAGAACTTGCGCTGAATTAAAAGGTGCCTAATCATACCCATTACCAATGGTATTACTATACCAATTGTAACATCATCTTCCTCATCAATACATCGTGACGTACTTGAAGAATCTGCACTGTACCAACTTATGGAAACACATTGAAAGGCTTAAATAGTTCACTATAATCAAACAACCAATCTTGACCAACTCAAGCATCAATATCATTTTCTTCAAGCCAAAGGAGATCGTAAGATTCAATGATTTGATTTGTTGTCTTGTTGTAAACCCGATACATAGTATTACTATCATACCCAACGAAATAGCAATCATCAGCCTTTGACTCAAATTTTGGTGTGGATTTTAGATGTAATAAGGTGCACGGATAGCTGAAAGCGTGAAAAGGTGCCACAATAGGCTTGTGTCCATAAATATTTCATAGGGTGTCTTCATGTGTTTCTTAGTGATAAGAACCCTACTCTAGACATAACACGCCGTATTGATTGCCTCGGCCCAGAAATTTTGAGGTAACTTGGAATCACACAACATGGTACGTGTAGCTTCAACTAACCTTCTATTTCTTCTTTCAACTACCCCATTTTGTTGTGGAGTTATGGTAGTACTGTAGTATCTTAGCACACCTTTTTCCGCACAGAAATGATTTAAAACTACATTTTCAAACTCTGTGCCATTGACGCATCGAATACCTTTCACCCTTAGATTAGTTTGATTCTCCATCCACATAACAAACCTCTTAATCAACTTTGTCGTCTCACTTCTATTAGACAAAAAGAATAACCAAGTATAGCATGAATAGTCATCAGTAATAAACAAACAATAAGAATTACGAGAAATATTGAGTACATTTACAGGACCTAACAAGTCTACATGAAGCAGTTGAATCAAAGAGTCTATTGAGTTGATTATCTTAGGCTTGTGCGTTTTATGATGATGTTTCCCTTGTTCACACGCCACACACTTTTCAGCAGTTAGAAAATATTTGATTGGAAGACCAATAACAATGTTATTTTTAGCAAGACGATTTATGTTTTTAGCATTAGCATGACCAAGACGACGATGCCAGAGCATGGCACCGTGTTTTGAGACTTTTGAAAATAGACAAGTGATGTTTGCATGGACATTCTGATTCAACGCATTCGCATTTGTACTATCTTTTCTTTATTACTTGATCAAAATCCATTCATCTGGTATGACAACACCATGTTTTAAAATCAAACACTCTTTGTTTGTAAAGTGAGTTGAGAAACCTCTGTCACAAATTTGAGACACGCTCAATAGACTGTGTTTCAACTCAACAAGCTAATTCACGTTTTCAAACTGTAAAACACCATTACTTATAGGACCCTCTCAGAGTAATCTTTCCTTTTTCTCCTCCTGTAAAGGAAACACACCCTCCTTTAATGTTTTGAATGTTGTGCAAGTGAGAGATGTCTCCCGTCATGTGCCTGAAACAGCCACTATCAACATACCAAAGTATGATGATATTCCTCCATATTTGGTCATGCATAAAGTGTGGACTTAGTTTTTGGTACCCAATCCATAATTTTGTTTTGTAAACCTGACTTACCAACATATGACACGTTTCCATGTCATATCTTTCCTCTTGTCAAGTGGTGCGCATGACATCTTATTTTGATATCCTGATGACTAACAGACTGTGGATTTAGGCAACAATTTGTAATTTGGTTTAAGAACCTTATGTGTCACACCCCGACCAAAGGCGACGGAAAATGCTGGAGTGCAACAGATTGCCCAAATACATAAGACACTATTTAAAGTGACAATATTTAATAACTCATTTAATTCACAAAATCATAACGTCACATAACAATATTCATACGATAATCATGACAAAATATAGGAAATAATATATTGTTCAATTTTTCTAATATCCTAACGGTCTTTGATAGAGTTTTCACCAAGTCTCGAGTCAACCAAAAGTCAAACCTGTAACATTACATAAAATAAAGTTTATCAACACAAAGGTTGGTGAGCAATTCGTAGTTTTGAACAAATATGTATATAATAAGAAATTCCACAACTTGTATACGAAACAATAAATAATAGCAATAATTTGGATCATGAAATCGTCAATAAGAATACATTAACGACACCTTGCTATAAGGGGATGCCAAACAGACTAGGATTTATACGAAATCATTAATAAGAATACATTAACGACACCTTGCTATAAGGAGATTCCAAATAGTCTAGGATTTATATGAAATCGTTAATAAGAATACATTAACGACACCTTGCTATAAGGGGATGCCATATAGTCTAGGATTTATGAATCAACCCTCCAAAAGCGGTAAACATATTAGCATATAAGCATGTAAGAATAGAACACTAAATCGAGCATTTATTTAAGTAAAGTATAAAATAAAGTTTGTGGTTTAAGACTTAAGTATAAAGCATTTAGTTTGAATAAATATGCAATATCACCCCCAAAACGAAAGCTGGAAAATGGGGTATGAAAGTGGTCACCTTTCAAGTATAAAACTTGATCGGTAAAAGACGGGAAAATCGGAAGGACGGAGTTTAACGAGCAAAGCCTAAATTAAAAGGAAAAGCCTAGAATTAGAAAGGTTGTTGTAGGAAAACTTTAAAATACAAGATAAGAAATGTAAGCAATTAAAGTTTAAGGTTTAAAATATAACTATTTAAGAAATCTAGAGAAATAGTCTTTTAAAATATAAGTTTGCTCGAAACTGGGTTAAAGTATCTAGCCTTAATATTTACTCAACATATGTTAAGTAATAAGGTGGGTAAAAATGCAAGAATGCAAGTCCCTTTATAATATAGATACTAAAATAGGTTTTAACGAGTGTTCGGGTTGTTGGTTCGGGTCTTGATAATTGGTCAAACCCAAAGTCAACTTTCCAAAATATTAAATGTTATGAGATAACCCATAAAAATTAACTAAGACTTAACAAAGTATGTAGTTCTATTATTTTAGAACTAACAACGTACGTTAAGCGAGTGTTCGGTTTGTCGGTCCAAACTTTATTATAAGATCAAGTTGGATCCAACATTTCCAAGTACTTAAGAAAATAATTAAAATCAGTTTCTAAAGTATTTTTAAAGGTTTATACAAGTCTTGATAGTTAAAAAAAAACACTTGTGTGTCTTAAGCGAGTGAAACGGTTTAGTTCGGTCTCCATCTCACAGTAAGTTCATATATAGTTTCCACATGTCCAAATATCAAGGAACTTGAATAATAATTCATAAATGAAGATACTTAAGTTTTACAACCAAAAAGTTAACAATAAAGTCTTTAAACGAAAGTTCTGTTTTCGGTTCGAATCTTGTTTCGGGTTAAGACCGAGGTAAGATTCTAGAAACCCATAACCATAGAACTTATATAAATGTTTTTAGAAACTTAAATCTACATAAAACATGTTTAAACAATTATTTAACAAAACTAGTAAACAAAGTTCGGTTTATGGTTTGGAGCTATTTACGGTTAAACCGAGGCTAGTCTCTTCAAACTCATAACCATGGAACTTTATAAATATGATATACAAACTAAAATGAGCATAATTTAAGCATGGTTAGTAGGCAATAATAAAGTTAGATGGTTAGATAGTTAGATATATAATCAAGGACCACGAAAGTCCTCCATGAAGCCTTGCCTTACGAGGCCCGACATTTCACCGACCGAGGCCGGAGAAATAACCACCAAATGTAACAAGGGGTGTATATTATATATATGTTTTGCCATAAGCTTCAAGTGTTAATTAAGAGCTAGCAATTTAGTTAAGATGCAAAACTTGATCAGTTTGATTTTTGAAAGTCAAACCTTCAAGAACAAAGAAAAAAAACCTTAAAGAACCTTGAATTTGAGTGAGGGAAAGAGTTATGAGTAGGGATTAAGGTAGGAGAGGGCCTTGTATTTATAGGGAGAGCTTAAAGGGTAAAAACCAACAAACAAACATAATTCTGCAGCTGCTGTCTGGTCACCATCACGACACGCGATGCCCAGGGGGCTCACCCATCGCGCCACGCTATGGGGGTGGGCGCCTGATATTTTCAAACTTACAAAAATGACAGTTTCGCCCCCCGGAGTTCGTTTTTATGTGTTTTTAACGCGTTTTAAGGACCGTAAATGATGTTTTCAAGACCCAACAAGTGTAAAACAATATTGTAACATAAAATCCATCATTTTGATTATATCATAGGTATCGGTTTACAAAACGGGTCGGTTTACATAATAAATGATTACAAAACGAATAAAAATAGGACCCGAATTTGACGAATGCCACGTTATGATTGACACATATTGGTGACTTGCTTAAATCAGATTTTTCTTTTGAATTTGAAAGTTTCCGCTTATCAGGTTTATTCATTAACTTTTGTTTTTTAATTTCTTAATGCCTAATTCACATCCTTTTCAAATTCGGTCACCATTGGAAGAGTTTTTATCGGAAGGCTTACTTATTTGTATTGTTTAGCCCTTTAAGCACTGCCTCAATGGGCTTATTTGATCCCCTTTCAACCGTGACCTTTTCAACCCCTTTTCATACATCAATTTAGATTTTTTTTGTCTTCGTCTTTTTTAGTTGTAGGAAGAAAAATATAGTTATGGTTGTTTGGAGGTGGAACTTTATCAAACCTAATCCCTTCACCACTTTTATCTTTCCATTTTAATTGGGTTTCAATCATGTTTTCAACGACTTTACTGCAAAAATAAAATTTTTTAAAATTAAAATATGCATTTTTAAATTTGATCTTTATTGTGTCAAGTTTAGACTTAAGTTTAGCAATTTTGGCTTTGATATCTAGATAGACACAACATTTTTCACTAAGGTCTTCTTAATTGTGTTTAGCTATATCTTTTGACTAAGCATCTATTTTTTCCGTATAGAGTTTTTCATTTTTTTTAATTATGTTGCTTTCACGTCTAATATCCTCCAACTCCCTAACCAAATTGCTATTGTGCAAAAGTCCTACTATATTAATACATGCAAGAGTACATAGTTTACAACTTACCTCGTTGGAACTAGGAGTGATAGAGACTAAAGCAAATTGAAGATCCTTTACCAAGTCTTTAGTTTTGTTCTCCTCTTCTTCATCAATAACTTGAGCCAAATGTGCAGTCTCATTGCCCAAGTTCAAAGCTTGCATTTGATCTTCCCAGCCGAATGGTTTAGCCACCATTACCCTGTCATGTGCATTCCCAGCTTCCCCTGCGCTTCCAGCCGGTACCATTTCCCTTTCTAGATTGTCTTCCTTGGTTGGGTTTGTAGTATTGTACACTCACTAGCAAAGTGACCCGGATTATGAAAATTGTAGCATCTTAGTTTACCCTTGTTAAAACCCACCTTCTTATTAGTAGGAAACGTTCATTTATTTTTCCTAGTCTTTTTCATGAAGTTTTTGGCTCTGAAAACTGCCATAACAATCTGCCAGCAAATGTTCATCTCTTCTACATCTTCGGGATGAATTTGATCTAGTTCAACAATCATGACAGGAGGATTTAGATCTCCAAACAGAATTGCCTTGTAACAATTCATAAGGCCAACCATAAAGGATCAAATAAAAGTATACCAACAATCTCCCCCTTGGTTTATTGCTTTCTTATATCAAGGCTTTTCAACAAGATGTGCATCAGCTTCCCTTAATGCTCCTACCTAAAGTTTAGTACGTATCATCGACGTAATCATTCCAGTGAATTCTTTAGCAGAATTCTCGTACAACGGATCAACCTGTATAAGAAATGTTGCAAGTTTCTTGATATCATTCTCACCAAACTCTAGTAAATATTTAGGATCCACGATTATGTATTGTCCTCTATCAAGTCTAATCACAACAAAAGTCGTTTCTCCATCATACGCCTAAAATTTCATATTATCCATAGCTCCATAAGGAAATCTGATAAGGACCGTTTTTGTAACTCGTACACAAACACTAAATTGACAAGAAATCTACAAGATACAAAATATGTAAAAACCCCAAGATAATAGCCGGCGGAATCGACTAAAACCCGGATGTTGCTAAATATAGAAAGATCACAAGACAAACAAACACACGATTCAGTCAAAATATTACCATTAGAATATTAAGAAAGATACAATTAGAAATGATCTAGGGTTTCAGGTGGAATGTTAGGTGCTTTAGAATATTCAGAAATATACAATTGGAAATGCCTTCCATAGACAGAATAATCAGTATATCTCAAAAGTTGTGTAATCAGTCGTCCTCATAAATGTAACCTAGTATTCTCTTATATAGGCACCTGACATTCCTTCTAGAAACCCTAATCATTGTAAAACATTCTCAAAATAAACACAAGTGTCCAAACAGTTCTTCGAGTAAACTTTATCTAGGTCGAGCAGACATTGTAATCTTCGAGTGTGCTCGGAGCGTTCCTTCGAGTAGAATTTTACTTAGAATATTTTCCTATGAAAATATTATTTAAGAAGGCTTCAATCTTCATGATATAACCCAACTTCGCTCGGATATATCCCACGAGCCAACTAGTTCTTCATGATCTCTTCAATCTTTGTCCTTAGACTTATTCTAGAAAACACAGTCCTTATAATAAGTCCTTTAACTTCTCACAAATATGCTTGAGATATCCTTATCGTATATTTGCTCTACCCACCAAATTTACTTGTAAACTTGGCTTAAACTAGGATATGTCAAGTGTTTTCTCTAACACAAACTGTGCTCGACTGAAGAAAAACTTTTCTCGACGAAGTGTAGCTTTCTTAAGCTTGACACTTAGATGAGTTATTGAACATAACCTTACTCGAATAAGATAACTTGCTTGAATAAGTAAAATACCTTGCTTGAAGTGCCCGGTTTGCTCAAGTTCCATACTTAGCATATTTTTGAGGAGGTTGAGAAGATTCCAATATTCCTTAATGAATCCTTTAAGCCTAATAATCTCCCCTAGATTGGAACAAACTCAGATGCACCAAAACACATCCAAATTATATACACTTGGTTCAAAATACACATCAAATATTTGAAAACAGTAAATTAAATTACTTAAAGGAAATTGATTACATATTCAAAATTCTACCTCATGGGCATTACACATCAAATTAAAAGTACATAAAAACATAAAAAAAACAAAATTACAAGTAATTCAGAATTAGTCTTCACAACATGATCACCTGTATTTTTCACCCTTTGGTTCTTCTTCTTTCTTCATAATTCTCTCTAATCTAACAACAACAACTCTTTGTTGGAACATGGAAATTTCCACATGGAAAGGATGATCTTTTGATAGAACCCATTTTCTTATGTCATTGAAGTCTTCCACATGCATATATTCCAGTTTAGAGTCATTTTCAATTACCCCAAGAGCCATACCTTCAGAGTTTTTCAAGATCATACAATCAGTCTGCTTTTCATTAAAAAGTTTTGTGCTTCTTTCATTTCTTTGCACCTCTGAACTTGGTTTTTGCATGAATTTCTTCTTACTTATACATTCTCTTATTGAAGCGTACAGATTTCCAAATTTATTTGTTTTGTCAAAAGAAATGTTGGATAATCTGATTTCACTCAGTCTTTTCTGCCTCTTCTTCTTTCCAGCCTCTGAATATTCCATCTTTCTCTTCTTGTTCAGCACAAAAAATCCACTTATGTATTGATCCTTAAGATATTTTGACATATTATGGTGTTATGCACTGGCAAATCGTTTTTTTTACTGATAGTCATAGGGGTGTAGATTTTCCATTTCTAACAATTGTTCTTTGTTAAATTCTCTGAAATCATCCCTGAAGATAATTGTCTTTAAGACACCATCGCTCATAATCACTATCAAAGTATTTGTTCTTGAATCATAAAACAATGCTTCTATTAAGTCCACATCTGTTGGTGGACGTTGTTCTCTTTGATGCACAAACCTTGTAGTGGAAATTGGTACTCTTGAAGTAGATGCCCTAGATGTAAAGGATTTAGAAGAATAGGACTTTCTGACATGCCCTTTTTCTTCATATATCTTGTAAATTTCTTGTTTACTCTTCATTATCAAGGAAATGTAATCCTCTCCCTTTTTTTACAATGTTTTGATCATATCCATGGTTTCTCTGTCATGCTCTTGTTCAGACTATTTATGCTCTTGTAATACATGTACTGCAAAGAAAGTTTGAGGAGGATTTAATCTTGCACTTTCAACCTCATCATGATATAATCTTGATTCTTTTTCAAATATCTCCCTCAATTGAGATTTATCCACGTTATCAAACACACCTTTGGGCATTCCCCTGGCCATCATAATTTTTCTCAAAATATTTATTCTTTCTTCAGAATCCCAAGGTCCAACATCTTTAGTTTGCTTTGAGGGATTTGATGAGTCATGTGTTTGCACTTTGTCATGGAATAAGGTGTCTTCATCTTTACTCCCTTTTCTTTTCTTATGAGTGGATGAAGATGTTGTTTTCTTTTTATCAATATCTTTATGTTTTCCAAATCCTGCTTGCATTTCTTCAACTTAATCTCATATATATCTTTCTTTTGAGTTTTGGAGAGCTTGTTGAAGTCTACATGTGCACCTCTAGATGTCATAACTCTTTCCAGCAAATTTTCTTGATCAATAGTCTGAACAACCTTTTCTTTCTCTCTTCTATCTTTCTTAGTCCTTTCTCTCTTCTGCTGTGCAGTCACCCTTTCTTCTTCATTAGCCCTTTTTGAAAGTAAGTTGAATTTTTCTTCAACTTCCTTTTTTTCTCATCCTTTACACTTTTTCAAAAGGCTAGCCATTTTCTACCAAATATCCACATTTACCTCCAAATATTTTTAACACTGTATCTTCTCTTTCCAATTCCCCCTTTTCTCTTTGTTCATCTTTTTGTTTCACTTCCTCTTCATCTCTTGCTTTCAAAGCTTTGCAGAGCTTTGTAATATTCTCATATGCCATTTTGCTCAAATGTTCTTGGCTGTATTTGCACCTTTTTAAATATTCAATATACATTTTTTATATTTTTTTCTTCTCTTCCTTCTTTTTCATTTCTTCTTCACACTTCTTATAAACAGTTGATCAAGATCTTTATCATTCAGATCCTTGATTATTTCATACTCCATACCATGCTTCAACAAAACTATGATCCTTGGATCTTCTCTTCTCAATTCTTCCATTCTGGCTTTTATATTTTCTACATGTTGATGGCTCATATTCCCTATAGGTGAAGTGTGCTCAACCATATGTTCTTTCTCAGGCTCTCCATCATCATCTTCTTGATTAGTTAAATCTTCCAAAGCGGAAATTTGTGGTTCATTTAGATCCACATTGTCAGTTTGCATAAACTTTGCTTGAAATTCACTTTCATCCATATCTTCAGGCTTTATCATCCTTAATGGTACATGATTTAGAGGCTCTTCACTGGTTTCCTTTTTCTTTTTCACAAATTTTCTTTTGTTTTCTGCCTTTTTTACTTCTTCATGAATTGACATGTTTGGCCCATATCTCTTCCTCTTCCTTGCATATTTCAACAAGACTGACTTGCCAATCTCTTTCTTCACATGTAATTATGTCCACTAGGCTTGAAATTACTTCTTTAGAAATTTTTCTTATGATTTCCTCATTCATTTTCTTTGCATCCTCATCAAGAACCAGTTGTTTATCTGTATTATCTTCATTTTCTTTGTCTTGATTGGCTGTTCCAGTTGGTTTATCAACAATCTCTTCATCATTCTTTTCTTTCTATTGTTGAAATGCTTTAACAACAATTACTAGGGATTTCTCCAGTTCATCATTTTTATATTTTAAAAGAGACTTAAGAATCTCTTGATCAATTTCTTCATCTGCTTCTTGTCTCAATTGATTTTTCATTTCAATCTGCCCCATAGTTATTCTCTGCTCATCCATCTCCTTCTCAGTTAACGTATGATTCACAACTTCTCAATCAATCATTTAATTCAACAGTTTATCATGTAATAATTTTGCTTTCACAACTGATTCATCTTGGTCAAGAATATGATCATTTGAACTTGAAGTCTTTTTATTCAGAGGGTGTAATTGGCTTTCATCCTTAGTCACTGCCTTTCCATTAATTCTTCTCCTCTTCTTATCATCAGTGATTGGATGAGAAGGTCCAATATCCCTTATGATTGGTGGTGGCATTTCATCAATTTCTTTAAATAATTCTTCCAATTCTTGATCAGTACTTTCCACCTCATTAACTATTAAAGTTTCTATATCATCAAAATCACCATATAGAATTTCTAGATTAGGATCATCCTCCATTATCACATTAGTCTCCATAAATTCTTCCACAACATCCTCCACAATTTCATTTACAAGCACAACCTCTTCCACAATTTCTTTTAAAATTGGCTCAACATTCATATCATCTTCAATCACATATTCTTCATCACTTTCCACATATACCAGGCTGATTATTTTCAGTGAATTTTTAGTATCAACTCCTGCACTACCAAGATTCTCCACCCCTTTTGGTGCATCTAAGGTCTTCTCAACCTCAGAGCCTTGTGATTTAAGGGTTTGAAATTTTTAAAGTGCCTTTTCAAGTGTTTCTTCCAGTGCTTTATTTCTTGACTTTAATTGTGAATTTCTCATTATCAGATCAAAATTCATAGACAAAAGAGAGTAGAAAGGATTGTTTGGTGATTGAGATGGTGATTGGGGGTGGTGAAAGGTTAAGTGGTTCACGCTTAGGGAAGTTCTAGATTAGATTGGCTGGTCAGGGCTTTGGATAATTGGAGAGTGTTGGTGTGGCAATGGGTTGTAGGTTTGGATCAGTAAGGTATGGGTTTGGTTTTGTGTTGGGGATGATGGTGATGAGGAATGATCATATTGTTCAAAGTCTAGTGAGTTGGACTAGGATTGAATAGAGGATTCTGGTTGGTTGATGTGGGAAGCATCAAAATGTTCAGGAGTGTATGGTTCATCAATAATTGGTTCAATGGTTGGATCAATAAGTGACTCAGGTATATAAGGTTCATGAAATTGGTCATGTAATGGTGAGTGTGGTTATGGTTCATGAATAGGTATGTGATCAGGTAAGACTGGTGGTGTAGTATCATTCACTTGTTATATAATTTAGTGAACCACTTCATCATGTGCCACATCTTCATTCAATAAATCTAGTTCAACGGCCACAATGTCAACATTTTCAACAATATTCTCTTCAGCACCAGGAACATCATCGTCATTGTTATCACTGTCAGCTTCCTCTGAATCATCATCACTACTTTCTTCATCACTGATCACCTCTGGTTCTGGGATCTTCCATAATTTCAACATTTTCATTCATTAACAATGGTATAATGTCAAATTCTACATCTGGATAGAATTGACTTCTTGAATCTGGTGTTCTGATTCTCCTGTAAACATTTGAATCTTGTAGAACAAGTGTTTGACTAGTCCTTAAAAGATCAGGTAATGCTACATTGATGATTATTTGCAAAAATCTTGGATACACACTACGTGAAAAACACCTTTTAGCCACACATGTGGTTTGACCGATTTGCCACATTTCGGCTTAAATGTGTGGCTAAAAGGTCTTTGACCGCGTTTGAAAACTTTCCAGACTAGTTTTGGCCACACATGTTTTTCTTCATGTGACCATTCTATACCGACTCAGGTACTTTTCGCCACACTTTGAAAAAAAAAAACTGTGACATAAGCTAGCCATATTATAAAAATGTGTGGCGAAATGTGACCTACAGTCATAGTTTGTTTGATCTTTGATACATGTGACCAAAAACACATGTATTAGCTACACTCTAAGGGAAAACTATGACATTTAACTAGCCACATGTTTTAATAGTATGGTCAAATGGGATGAACGGCTATTGTATTGATAAGAGACGTGTCTAAAGGTAAAAGATATAGCCACTTATATTATGTTGTGTGACCTAATGTCACATTTGTTAGCCACATTTTTAATAATGTGGCGAAATATGACGAACAACCATTGAATTTATTAGTAATGTGGTTAAAACGCTTAAAATATACGGCCACTTATACGAGGTTGTGTGACCAAATAGTAGTTTAGTTTTATTTTTTCTAAGTTTTTTATTGTCACGAATACACTTATTATGTGTGGCTATAAGTGATAAATGGTCACACTTAAATATTTTTAAATGTGTCCAAACGTAATTAATGGCCACTTATATAAGGTTGTGTGACCAAAGAGTAGTTTAGTTTTATTTTTCCTAAGTTTTTTATTGTTACGGATACACTTATTATGTGTGGCTATAAGTGATAAATGGTCACACTTAAATATTTTTAAGTGTGTCCAAACGTAATTAATGGCCACTTATACGAGGTTGTGTGACCAAAGAGTAGTTTAGTTTTATTTTTCCTAAGTTTTTATTGTCATTGATAAACTTATTACGTGTGACTATAAGTGATAAATGGTCACACTAAAATATTTTTAAGTGTGTCCAAACGTAATTAATGGCCACACGGTGAATTGACGAGTGGTCAAGTAATCATTATGGGAGAGGATCATGCCCTCTCTTACTCCAGAAGAGAATGATCAGATGATAGATTTAGATATGGAATCTGATTGTAGGACTTATTTTTTTAATTAGGAGAATTCTGCAATTTGCCTACCTGGGTTATATCGGCGGGATATGGAATAACCACTGAAAACGAATTTGCGCATTATGTAAAAATATGTTTGTTATAATGTTCACATGAGCCCCTAGTTGCGCATATTGAGCCCCTGTTATTTGTTGATCGTTAGTTGACCGTTAGTTGACTGGTAGTTGACCGTTTGTGTCAAGGGCACTTTAGTAATTCGATAAATAATAATAATATCTGTTAATAAGAGTTTTCTCTCTAATAGTAATAACAATAATCTATAATAATAATAAAAATAAGAAGAAGAACTCCAGGAACTCCATATCATCATCATCATCATCATCATCATCATCATCTCATAACCTCCAAACCATCCATCGTCACCGTCGCCGCCGTCAACCGGAAAATGAACTCCACCACCAAACCCAAACACGAACAAACATCAACCAACATATTTATCATCCTCATCCAAATTTAAACCCCTAACAACATGAGTTTTATACAAGAATTAAAAAAAAACATAGATCTAAGGGATTAGAAGCTACGGCGATGGCGATGGCGACGACAGATTAGAAGCTACAGCGATGGCGACACAGCGGCGGTGACGTTTTACGGGTGAAGAAAATGGGTGGTGGTGAAGATGAAGATATGAGTTGTGGGTATGTTGATTTATGGCAACATGTTCGTGATTTTCCGGTGTAACATCATGAAAATTTCGAGTTCAAAATGTCAACTTTCCAAAATCAAGGGACCAAACATGCCAAATTCCAAACCTTAGGGTTTAAGGTGAAAATTCTGTTTTCTTGTCCTATCACGATACGCGACGGGACAAAGGACAAGCCCATCGCATATCGCGATGGGGCTTGGTCAAAGCTTCTGGAAGGGTCAACAGCAATACGCGATCGCTGTTGAACCAGCGTCATCGCGTATCGCGATGGCATGGTTTGACATTGTGTGACACATATGCCACGTGGCACATGGTGGCATCGTCTTCCGCCACGTGTCACCACGTGGCAACACGTCCGCCACGTTTCGCCACGCGACACAACGCCTGCCACGTGTCACCACGTGGCAGGTCTAGCTGGTGAATCATCAAGCCTATATCGCGCTACGCGATAGGCTAGCCCAGGGACCCATCGCGTATCGCGATGGGATCCAAAATTTTGCCTATAAATAGTAGCCTCGGGTCTTCATATTTTTAACACCAAAATCTGTTAATCTTTCTCTCTCTAACATCTCTCTACAATATCATAATCACATACTCGATCCACCTCGATAAACGTGCCATAACACCTTGATTTCCGTGCCTCGATTCCTCGTTTTGCGTGCCAACATTTCCTTGAAGTTTGTGCCACCCTCCACTCGCATACGACCAAGGAAGGTGTTTGTTCTCAAAAGGTGTGTCATCAATTCTCAAAGATTGGTGTTGTCATTGGCGTGTCCAAATTGATCGAGAAAGTGAAGCGGCGTTGGAGTGTTGCTCAAGTTCTAAGGTTTCTAAATGCCAACAAGGTTAGGCGTAACGACAAATGAATATAATACAATATTATATTAAAGGCTTAAGCCTTAAGTCGAGGTTATTCTCGATACCTCGATAAAAGAGATTTAAACATAACAAAGAAAAGAATAAAAGAATGAATTGTAAATACGTATATATGTGTGTAAGTATATATGTATATTCTTTGTCATGAAAGTATTATTTAAGTAATAATGAGTATTCTTAAATAATAAAAGAAAAGAATACGTTTCTTGGAGGAGAAGAAACGTCGGGTTTTTATATAAACAAAAGGTTTATAATTTACTTTTAAACTAAAGGTTTTCAAGTAAAAGAAATCTATGAACTAAAGGTTCATCGAGGTAGAGATATAAAATAAGACTAGAGGTCTTAAGCCAGATTGTATATCCGACTAACAAATGTTTATACTCGTACTATAGGTGCGAGGTAAAAAGTGAAAGACCCACGGACGGTGTTGAAGCCGATGCCAAAGCGATAAGGTGAATACGCCCCCAAACTTTTATAAACTTGTTTTCAAACGAGTCAAACATGTTATATGAAAATTGTTTACAAGGAACTACGTGTTCCTAAAACCATTATAAATGAAAGTATAAACCTAGCACTCAGGCTGTGGTATACGTATGTCTGGATCATTACATAGGTGGTACTACGCGATGGGCACATCGTACCACCCTGATCGTAGGACGCTTTCCCGCAGGAAGTACGATCGTTGTGTATATTTACGGGTACTTAACTAAGTCGAACGCTGCGGTGTTTGCTGAGGTGACCTATAGTAGAGACTTGAATTTATAAATGTGTTATTTAACTTTGTTATTCCTAAGCCACGATGGGCCAAGGCAGGCGTAGTCTCGAGGGGTAATAAAGTAAAAGAAAATATTTTTGCGTCAGCGTGTTCACCAGCATTCGTTGCTGACGTATTTTATTTACATTTTGCTGGTGAACAAGGTTAGCGCTTGGAGTGTCGAAGTGCTATATTTACATCCGATGGCTCGGATTTCTTTTGTATAAACTTAATATGTTTAAATGGTGGTTTATAATCAAAACAAGTAATCTTTTGAATTTAAATGGGAAACTTTTATAAATCCCGTCTTTTATAATATTACAGCTTTAATCCACAAATTTTTAAGTCTTCCGCTAATATAACGTAACTCTGATTTATTTACAAAAGTGGTACCAACATTAAGGGTCACACTCCTAGGCCGTGTTTTGGGGTGTGACATCCGGCTACCGTGGTAGTGGTGTGGCGACGGAATGGTGGTGTCGGCGGCGGTGATGGGTTGCGGGTGAGGAAGATGAAGATGAATGATGAAGATATGAGTTTGTGTTTGAATGATGATGTTAATTTATGTGTTTGTATAAGATTTATGGGTTAGGGTTCTTAGACGGAGATGATGTTCTTGATGTTCTTGATTTTCAGGGTTTGTGTTTTTGTTAGGGTTCTTGATGTTCTTGATTTTCTGGGTTTGTGTTCTTGATGATCTTGATGTGTTTGAATGTTGATGATGAAGATTAAAATGAAGGGTATAATGGCCATTTAACAATTATTAACACTGAAGGAAGCATTCTGACCATTATAACAAACATATTGTTACATAATGCGCAAATTCTTTTTTAGTGGTCAATCCATCTCCCGCCTATATAACCCAAAGAGGCAAATTGCCGATTTATCATTAATTAGTAATTAGTTTTTTTATATTAATATTGTAATGCATGTAAATTAATTAATTACTAATATATTTTGGTTGTCCTATAATTAACTGTGTTGATGATGCTGCATGCATGCATTTTATATCAGTTATCGAGCTCGAGCCGGCTTGCGAGCCTAAACGAGCATGTCATTTTATATATATATATATATATATATATATATAAAACTAATATTATTAATATTCATGTAGATTCAGAACTGGAATATGATGCTAGGTGTTAGTTTTTTTATAATGTAATATAATTTAAGTATTAACTATAAATGTAATTAATATATTTTGGTTACAGCGTATTTAAAACGTACTACAAGCGTGAGATATAGTTTTTTTTGTTTTAACTAACTTTAAAATAGATCTTAGCTAGTGTGAGTGAATAACAAACCTAAACTTTAATTTTTGGTTGTTGAGACAGTAATTTAATGTAGTTAAGTTGATTTGTAGCCTATTTAGTAAGATATAATTTATTTATAGCGTACTACAAGAGTGAGATATAGTTTTTTTTATTTTAATTAACTTTAATGTAGGCTATCATTACATAAATATATTTCAAGATTTTTGACATGTGAGTAGGTATAAATGTAATTAATTTCCAAAATTAATTAGCTTGTGAACGTTTCCAAAGCGTGTGGAAACCATTTTGACAGGTAGTATGCAGTTACTCAACAGCCAACTATAAAACAACTGAGAATTTAATGACTGCAATAAAACTGCTGACTGAAATTTATTAGGCTTATATATATATTATGTGAATTCCAAACTTGGCCAAGCAGAAAACGTCTAAGGTCTCCACAAATCTTAAACTTCCCAAAGATCTTAAAATTTGATAAAATCCCTTCCAAAACTCGACGCCATCACCATATCTTAAATTAGGTTACTGGTGATGGCATTGAGTTTGGAAGGGTTTTTTCAAAACTGAATTTTATTTGTTCAAAGGCTTCTTTAAAGTCTAAGACCCACAGATGCTTTGGTCAAAGATCTGAGTATAGATGGCACAATTTGGGTATGCAGGTTAGTGAAAAGAAGGGCATAATGGTCTTTTTTTTATAAATGAGTTGATAATGTTTTGCAGGAAAACCAGCTGTTGAAAAGTATGTTGATTTAGAAGCAGAAGAACAATATAAACAAATAGAGGTTGTGCAAGAAACAAAACCATTAGGCAGAGAAATGATGACTATCACCGAACCCTGAACACCCCTAGACAACATGATGTTGTATTTTATATTTGTTGCTTATATGGTTTCAACATTACACTTGATGTTTGAATGTGTATATTTAGTATAAATATATATATGTTAGTTGACATAATCATCATGTTCACAGGTTTGTTATGAAACGGGTCAGCTGCAACCCTTGGTATTTTACTGCTGTTAAAACTTTTAAACCTTTGGTAATTTTGTAAAGTAGTAATAGTAATAGTATTAATAACAACCAATATATGTTTACTTTGAATTAATAAGTACAAAGTATGTATCACAACTAAAATTAAACATTATTGACATCTAAATTTAAACTAAACATCGCCATTACGAATAGTGGTAGGCTTTTCCCTGGGCCTACAGTAATCATCCGGGGACTCATTACGAAGTAGTTGATTTGGTTGTACACGTGGAAATCTATTACCCTAATGAGGGAAAGTTACCGTACTAAATTTCTCATCGACCTCGTCATACGAATGTATATAATTTTTGGGTGGAGTCATGAAGACAACATGCTTTCTTCTATCCAGCTGATCTGGAACATAAAACACCTGGCGTGCTTGCGAGGCCAATATGAATAGATCATCCTTGTGGCCAATTTTGTTTAGGTCGACCGACGTGTAACCAAGAATATCATGTTTGACATGTTTACAGTCAACCCATCGGCACATGAAGACCGAAATTCTTTTAGTATGATAATCTAGGACCCATATCTCTTGCAAAACCACAAAATAAAAGTTTTGTCTATAGGTCACCACGTCTTTTTTTATGTGCATGTCATTCCGCCTCTACACCAACCCCGTTGTTCTGGTAAACTCTACCGTCATGAGATTTTATACGAAATTCAAAACCTTTGATGTCGTTTGAGTCGTATTTGTATACGTTGTGGTGTGCTCCGTGTGCCATCCACTTTACGGTTTCTGATATAGAACATGGGGAAACCGCTAGCTCTCTTTCAACCTGAATTTCATTACAAGGATTAGATTCACCTACATTGTAGAAAATATAAAAGATTTTTAAAAATTATAGATGACTTAATAAATGGATCTACCTTGTCACCTAGCCAGTCACCAAACTTTAAGGTATGCTCCTTCTCTAGCAATGCTTGTCGTTTACCATGCATTTGGATTTTCAAAGTGGTCTTGTGTTGTCTATAAGTAGGATTATAATATATATATATATATATATATATATATATATATATATATATATATATAATTTAGGGTATATATGTTAGTAATACTTACTCTATATACGACGCTATTTCGGGCGTATTCTGCAGCACATAGAAATGTGCTCACTTGAAGATATCAGAAAAACTTCAACTAATTTAGCGCCTGTGACAGGAATTGTCTCCCCATTATCATCATACTTATAATGTGAAATACCAACAATACTCTTAATGTTTTCTTAGTATTCGCTGGGAAACTAGATTGTTTCTTCAGCAATGTTCTCCTCAGCAATGCACCCTTCTAGATAAGTTTTGTTTTGCTCATGCCCTTTGATAACCTGCATACACCTTTCAAAGGGATACATCCAACGAAAGCATGGTGGCTCACATAATTTTATCTCTCTGACAAGGTGCACGGTTAAGTGAACCATGACATCAAAAAATGATGGAGGAAAGTACTTCTCCAGCAGGCACAGTGTATGTAACGATTCCGGCAAATCCAGGTATACCCTAGCCGGAATATACTATTTACGTGTCATTTAAATATTGATTATATGAGTTATAGTACATATATACGAGTATATATGATTCATAGTACGAATCATACTCGATTATATAGCGAATCGTATTGGAATTACAATTAACCAATGAACGATTATTGAAAACCCGAATGAATCGGGAATTACATTATAGACGAAGTATATAATGTTTAGTGTTGTTTACGAGGTATGAATGCTTCGGGATAGGTGAATTATAGCACAGAAAAAGGATTTCGATTTAATGGTACGTCGGTACGCTAAACGAAACCTTTAACACCAAATCAAGCAAGAGACGATCAATCAAGCCGAAAAAGATGCGTGATTATTAATAATATGATGTTTTAATGTCATGGGTTAAGTTTTTAAAGTTTTTAAATCAGTTTTATATAAATTTTATTTTAACCCGAAAAACAACCATTTTAGGCTCGTTTCAAGCCGAATTACGAGTTTAAACGAGAAACGAACTGAACCAGATTATCCACAACATTATCTGGATTGCGTAATCTAGATATGTGGCCATGGTTTGAGATGTGGGCCCCCCCACACCCCCCCCATGGCCGGCCATGTATACACACACACATTTCCTTTCTTTTTTCTTTTGTTACTTCACAAACTCTCCAAAATCCTCTCAAGTATTCAAGTGTTCTTCCAAATCATTGAGTTTTAACCAAATCCACAAGGTATAATACTTGTTTTGAAGCTTGAATCTTGTTGTTAATTTCACAACCCTTGAGAAAAGAAAGTTCCAAGTGAAATATGGGTGAAAACCCGAGATGGAACCGGTTCTTGTGTGATCAAAGGATGTATACAAGTTATACAAAGGATCTTGATCCAAGTAATTAGTTAAAAGTGTTTAGAATAGATTTTTACGGTTAAAATCTTTATTTTTACTTAAAAACCGACATTTTGAAAGAGATGGCTTGATTGTTGGTATAGTTTGCTTGGTGTGGTGTTGTTGTGCTTGTAAGTGTTGTATCTAGCGGCTAGCAAAGGCTAGAAACCGAGATCCTTGCGATCTAAAGCTAGAAAACACAAAATAGTTCGGTTTTCTTGTGTTATGAAAAAATGGACAGATTTACGTGTGCTTAGAGTCGGGTCACGAAATTTCACAGAGATGATCTACACATGAAAATATGAGATCTGTGAATTTTTGGTAATTTTTGGATAAAAGATGAATATTTGGTGAATTTAATGCTCGGTTTTGGCCAAAAATAGTGAAAAATAGCAAAACATGATGAAAAATTCCGGAAAATTTAAGATAAGCTTTTTATAACATATAAAAGTCACCCACAAAATTTGAGCTCAGTTGGAAAAGTCTAAGTAGGCTTTTCGGTGAAACGAGTTCTAGGGCTTTCTAGCTCGGTTTTGGGTAAAAATGGCTTGAAAAATAAGTTTTAAATTCTGGAAAAATTCCAGGGAGTTATGAGGATGATAAAGATCATCCCAGAAAAATTTGGGATTTTTCTAAAGTGTTTTGGTATTTTTGATATATTTAGTGTTTTACCAAGATTTAAAAATAGATAAATAAATGTAAATGTAGGAAAATAAATCTGGGAAAATTCCAGAAAGTTATGAGGATGATAAAGATCATCCCAGAAAAATTTGGGATTTTTCTAAAGTGTTTTGGTATTTTTGATATATTTAGTGTTTTACCAAGATTTAAAAATAGATAAATAAATGTAAATGTAGGAAAATAAATCTGGGAAAATTCCAGAAAGTTATGAGGATGATAAAGATCATCCCAGAAAAATTTGGGAATTTTCTAAAGTGTTTTGGTATTTTTGATATATTTAGTGTTTTAATAAGATTTAAAAATAGATAAATAAATGCAAATATAGGAAAATAAATCTGGAAAATTTTATAAAATGTTCTTTCTGTCAAAATAAGTTTTGAACAAAATTTCAAGACCCGAGACTAAACGGGTAATTATTTGTGCTAAAATGAACATAAAAACAATTAGTTAAAGCTTAAAACGTGTAAACCGGCAAAGTTCGCATAAGCGAGCTGACTGGTACACGAAAAACTTTAAAATAGACCATTTTCATAAATCTAAGTAAATTAAGTAAAAATAAATCATCCGAAAATAATTCGGATGATTTGGGTAATTTTACCCGATTTTACCGTTTCCGGCACCGAAATACCGGAAACGGGCCCCACGGCCAAACGGGGTGTCAAACCGAGCTATAATTTCATCACCTTAACTGAATTGACTGTCAAACTCTAAGCAATGTCAATCTGAGTCCTTAGAAGTGTCACGGGGTTAACATTGTCCCCGAATCGAGTACAGTACTGGGTTAACAGTGTTCCCAGATGTACCGATTTATACATATTTAAGTTATGAGAATTGTATAGTAACGGCTAGGTATTATATTACAGATCCAGGCACGTAGCTGTTCCTTATATTACTCATCGACTCACCAAAGGTGAGTTTTCACGAGCCCCTTTTAATGAATTGTTTTAATTATATTTTCCCGGGGCGGAAAACATGTCTTATTTAAAGTATTTAAGTACATACCGATCGTATGGAAATACTTGTACATTTATATATATATGGACTGATGCATAGAATATATAAAATGTTTATAATGTGTTATTGTTCTGGGGTAACATAGTTCCCAGGGGTTATATTGTTCTGGGGTAACATAGTTCCCAGGGGTTATTATTGTTCTGGGGTAACATAGTTCCCAGGGGTATTTATTGATCTGGGGTAACATAGTTCCCAGGGGTTATTATTGTTCTGGGGTAACATAGTTCCCAGGGGTTATTATTGATCTGGGGTAACATAGTTCCCAGGGGTTATTATTGTTCTGGGGTAACATAGTTCCCAGGGGTATTTATTGTTCTGGGGTAACATAGTTCCCAGGGGTTATTATTGTTCTGGGGTAACATAGTTCCCAGGGGTATTTATTGTTCTGGGGTAACATAGTTCCCAGGGGTGATTATTGTTCTGGGGTAACATAGTTCCCAGAAAGTTAATGGAAATGTTCTGGGGTAACATAGTTCCCAGCATGATTATATTGCTAATAAATGATTATTAAAATGATTTGTCAGTGTTTATTTAAATTAGTGAAACTCACCAACTATTCGTAGTTGACCCGTTTTCTTTACATGTTTTCTAGGTATGCCCCAGTTGGAATGATTGATATGTGCTTAACTATCTGTGCTACCTGTTGGAAGCTTGCTGCTCTATGTTTTGTAATGAATTTATTAATGTTTTATTGGTAATATATGTGTGTAACACCTAGACAGTAACGCAACTCGCAACAATGTAATATGTTATAAATTAATGTAGTGGTATTTTCTTTATAAGCAATGCTGTTGATATCAGATGTGTCTGTTGCATCCCGTGTACGTTTCCGCTGCGGTTACGGGGTGTTACAGAACTTGGTATCAGAGCCATTGGTTATAAAGAATTAGGATGTCTGAAAAAGATACCTAAAATATAACCAGTAGCTCAAGTATTATAGGATCTGAATATCAACTAATAATATATTGTGACGAGATCGGGATGAACTTGGATGGACAAGTGGGTTATTATGGTCCGGAACATAATAACAGACTTGTCTGCACGAGGGAATTCAGGGGAAGTCACGGGGGACTTAAATAGGTAAAATTGGCAACATATGTGTAAATATATGATAATATTATTATGTGGTAAAGTTGTATAAATAAGTATGTGTTAATTTAATTATGAATTACACTACGAAAAGGACTATATGTTTGTTAACTTGTGTGCAGGTATAATGGCAAGAACACCTAGTGTGTCGACGGAAGAGGACCCGGAAGAGGCTAGTTCCGGGGCCTCTGGAAGCCCAAGTGTAGCACCCAGCTCCGAGCCTTCGGAGGCTAGACATAGTATTTCTAGACAGACCACCCCAGCTAGGAGTGCTAGTGTACCCTCCCCTGCTAGGGTTACCAGGTCTCCTACCCCGCCCGCACCACAGACCGCCCCGATTCCCCTCAGGCGCGGTCCTCGCCTCACGGCGCGGATCAGTGCCCCGTATGTTCCGCCCACTGTTACCCCACCCAGATCCACATACCACCGGGGCGAGTCTTCCCGCCCCCAACCCGAACCTGCAACCCTACCTGTGTGGGGTCTGCCAAGGCAGGAGCGGGACTTGGCGGCTTGGCTACGTGTTCTCACCGAGCAGGTGAACGAGCACTCTGCCGCCCTGGTCGTGGGGGTACAGAGGCGGGCGTACCTCGGGGACAGCATACTGGACCACCAGTATGCTATCAACCAGTTAAAAAGGGAGTGCTCATACTCCCACTGGTTGATCGACCAGATGGAAACCCGAATGCGGGTTATGATGGCGGTGCTGGTGGTGCTGGTGGCGGTGTTGGTGGGGTTGGTTTACCACCATGTGTAGACGTGTTGGATGGTAGAATTTTGAACCGCTTTTTGATACTCCGTGTAAGTAGTTAGTGGTGATACTAACACGGAGTGAATCTTGTTTAGCTATAGTACAACCACTGGCCCATAGGGGGTCTCTTGTAGGGCATATCATTATCGATACTTTTGGGTATCATTCAAGCACTGACCCATTGCGGGTTATGTCGAGGATGATACCAACATAGGCCCTTTGTATTAAAACGTAGTTATGTAATGTTGACTGGAAGTATGTAAATTGATGTTTGTGTAATATGAATCAATGTTTACTAATGAATGAAGTATGTATTGTGTTTTATATTTTGAGATGGTATTGATTATATATATTTCTTTGATGATTGTGTAGAATGGCACCGAAACGATCAACGAAAGTATCGGAAGTAGATGTGAGCCGTTTGATTGCTCAACAGTTGGAGGCGGCGATACCGGATATAGTATCGCGCATCGCCGCCAGCATTAATAATTCGTCTAATCCAACCCCTCCGAGCAATCAAACGCCCATAAATAATGGCGGGGATCATAATGCTAATCCTCCACCTACCGACAACACTATGCCGAGTAATGACGCACCGCCTACGGTGGTCGCTACCGACAGTAATGGCCCTATCCCTACTGTAGAGACCAACCGCACTGGACCATCCAGGGGTTGTTCAATCAAGGATTTCATGTTATGCAAGCCTTTAGAATTTAACGGGTCGGAAGGACCGAATGGGTTAGTGAAATGGTTAGAGAAAATAGAATCAGTGGTAAATATCAGCAACTGTCCCGAGGATTGTGTCGTTAAGTACGCCACCTGTACGTTCACAGACCATGCCTTGACATGGTGGAACACCATAGTACAGACTCGAGGTCAGGCGGCGACAAACCGCATGACCTGGGCAGAGCTTAAGGATCTTGTTTTGAAACATTTCTGCCCAAAGAATGAATTGCAGAAACTGGAACATGAGTTGTGGAACCTAGAGATGCATGGGGCGGACCACTTGGGATATACCAACCGGTTTAATGAACTGTCACGATTAGTGCCGTGGTTGGTCACCCCAGAGTCAAAAAGGGTGGAACGTTATATTTGGGGACTTACTCCAGTAGTGAGGAGCATAGTTAACGCGGGAGGGCACCAGACGTATGAGGGTGCAGTGACACAGGCTGGTATTGTCACGTATGATTTCTTGAGGAGCGGATCGATAAAGGCGACGGGAGAGTCGGCTGGGGGAAAGCGAGGTACGTATGACAATAGGATCCGAGAGAAGCAGCAAAACAAACGAGCTAGGCCCGCTGCCCAGAGCTATGCCATGACTAGTTCGGGCGGAAGGCAAGAACCGCAGAGGGGAACGTTTCCTAAATGCGGGAAATGTGGTTACCACCATAGTGGTGTGTGCAAGGAGGTGGTGTGCCACCGGTGTGGCAGGGTTGGACACTACGCACCAAATTGTAAGACAAATCTGAACAACCTGAACCGTCAACCGCAACCTATTCGTGCGCAACCATTTAGAACTCAACCAGCCCGACAGCAGAACCCGCAAGGAAACCAGATGGTGACCACTAGCCGTGCTTGCTACGAATGCGGCAGCACGGATCACTTCAAAAGGAACTGCCCGAAACTGAATCAGGGAGGAAACGGGAGACAACTCGCGGGTCAGCCATCGGCTTCCAATCCGGCGCGAGGCCGAGCATTTGTGATGGGAGCGAACGAGGCGCGCCAGGACCCCAGCGTAGTGACAGGTACCTTCCTCGTCTCTGATCATTACGCTTCTGTATTATTTGATACAGGCGCCGATAGAAGTTTTGTCTCCGTTAGGTTCCTTTCGATAGCAAACCTTCCTATTGGTGAAACCATAGAACCCTACACCGTAGAGGTCGCTAACGGTAAAACCATGATAGTCAATCGGATTGTTCGGAATTGCCCTTTTATTCTGAGCGAACAATCCTTCCTGATTGACTTGTTACCGGTAGAATTGGGTAGTTTTGACGTGATAGTGGGAATGGATTGGTTGGCTCGTAATAGGGTAGAAATAAACTGTGAAAAGAAAACCGTCAAGATCCGGGTGTCGGATGACGAGGAGGTATTAGTGCAGGGAGAAAAATCCGGCACCATGATACCATTTATATCCCACCTCAAGGTGTTGAAATATATACGTCAGGGATATGTGGCGTATCTAGCGAGCCTGACGGCCGCTGATTCTGAGGAAAAACGGGTGGATGATATTCCCGTGGTACGCGAATTTCCACAAGTTTTTCCAGAGGAACTTCCTGGATTACCGCCAACCCGACAAGTCGAATTCAGAATCGACTTATTACCTCAAGCTGGCCCTGTTGCTAAGGCCCCTTACAGACTTGCACCGTCCGAGATGCAAGATCTATCCAACCAGTTGCAGGAATTGTTGGATAAGGGATTTATACGTCCCAGTTATTCCCCGTGGGGTGCACCTGTGCTATTTGTGAAAAAGAAGGACGGAAGCCTTCGAATGTGCATTGACTACAGGGAATTGAACAAGTTAACCATCAAAAATAGATATCCTCTTCCCCGAATCGATGATTTGTTCGACCAACTTCAAGGTGCGAGCTATTTCTCAAAAATTGATCTTAGATCGGGATACCACCAAGTTAGAATTCAAGAGGAGGATATCCCAAAAACCGCGTTTCGGACTCGCTACGGCCACTACGAATTTTTAGTTATGCCTTTTGGGCTAACAAATGCGCCAGCGGTGTTCATGGATCTCATGAACCGAGTCTGTAAACCCTATCTCGACAAGTTCGTCATTGTATTTATTGACGATATTTTGATATACTCGAAGAGTAAAGAGGAGCACGAGCAACACTTAAAGTTAGTTTTAGAG